>NW_015163236.1:24610-48203 GCF_001447785.1 Gekko japonicus | reverse complement strand
TAACTATGATAAACTTTGGCTTCAAATTCTTCAGGACATAAAAAATGGAATGTATTAAACTTGTTGTTAATGGGTAGAATTTCGGTGGTGAAAATGAACATTTTACCGCGTTTGATGTTTCTCTTTCCGACCATTCCAATAGTGAAAGACTCAAAGATTTTAAATTCTTGGCAGAAAGAGGTCTCAAAATTTGTATGGGCAGGGGAAAAAAAACAAGGATTAAGATGAAGATTCTTTGTGATGCAAAAAAAAGAGGTGGATTCCAGTTACCGAATTTCAAACTGTATCACGATGCAGTATGTTTAACATGGCTGGAACAATGGATTACTTTAGACAATAGAAAATTGTTGGCATTAGAAGGACATAATTGTAGATTTGGATGGCATGCATACTTATGGTATGGGAAAACAAAAATGGACAGTTTTTTTAAGCACCACTATATTAGAAGAACGATATTTGATACCTGGATTAAATAGAAAAGGTTTTTTTCAGATGAGAGACCACTTTGGATAATACCAGCAGAGGTAATTAAACCTTATTCGGTTTATAAGGGAGAGGAATGGTTACAATATAGAGATATTTTGAAACCTGTTGGAAAATCATTTGAGATGAAATCAGAAGAAGAAATGGACTATAAATATGGTTGGTTACAATATAGACAGGTTTATGATCTCTTTACTAAAGATTCTTCAAGCATACAAACAAAAATCAAGCATTCACACACACAATACAGGACTAAGAATACAGCTATGAAAGTATAGAGACGTTTGCATGAGCAGGAAGTATCGTTGGAAGGGTAATATTTTACCTGTCCGACAAGATGAGTTGATCATGCAGCAAAAAATGGGATAAAATAAGGGAGGGGATCGTGAGTTGACCAGCAACACACATGGAAGGGTCCCAAGCTGTGCAGGAGTGGAACCCACAAGGTAGGGTGGGGTTAGGAGAGAGAGAGGCAAAAGCAAGCCCAGGGAGGGCTCTCCTTAAGTACCTTAAACGTGACCTGAGGCAAAGGCTCACGTGGTCACCTGGTCTCCAGGAGATCTTAAAAAGGGATTCATAAAGGGATTAATGGTTGGGGAATAGTAAAATTAATGGTTGGCAGGGAGTGACACCTCTGGAGGAAGGGGGTGAGACAAAGGAAAGAAGGAAGAGAACCAATCGTGCTTTGGATTAACAACCAGATGTCTGACCGTGTGGCATTATCTTGATGGGTGACAGGAAGACTGGATTGTTGCTATTGTCTGTTGCTGAGCACGTCCTTTTGTCTTAGGCTGGCTCAGAAAGGAGATGAATGTGTGTTTCTCCAGGTGAAATTAATACACGAAGGTGGGGGGGGGGAGGGAGAAATGCTTGCGTGATGGAGAAGAGATTCCCTCATGACTTCTGTTCAGGAACATCTGTCCTTTATGAGAGCATGGCTGCTTCTCAGATCTGCTGCTGTATCTGCGTGCATGGAGGTCAGGGTTGCTGGTCTGCATCCTGGTGCTTGGATGGATGCAGAAGTGTTGTTTCCCCCCCCCCTCCCTGCCCCTTTTCCCCCCTCCCCCCCCCCCCCCGCTGCCATCCAACCACCGCTCTCCTCTTCCCTCCAACATTCCAGATGCACAGGAACCGTTGCCTGGAGACGCTCCCGCAGCTTCTACTGGTCAACAGAGCCCCACTGCTGCCGCCTCTCCCCCCCCCCCTTACACAAAGGTGGCCTTCACAGAGTGCACTGAAAGACGTTCAGGTTCATTTCATTAAGAATCCTCAAAGCTGCCCACCTGGAAGGTAGGCCAGCATGTCACTCATCCCTAATTTGAGATTGGGAGGAAGCCCTTTCTGGGGAGAGCTTCCTGCTGCTGGCAATTAGGAGTCCGAGAGAAGTGAGGCCCTTTCGTGGCCCAGGGGGGCCTCCTTTGCCACTGGCAGCACCCTTGGCTGGAGAGCGTCCGTTGGGCAGGCAGCAGCGAATGAAGTGTGAGGCTGAGATCTATGACCTGTGGGGGTGTTCATTTCCAAGGAGATTGTCCAATTATTTTGTATTTTAAAAACCCAGAAAGAAATGTTTTTAAGTGCCTTTGGGATGGTCTTGGGGCACGTTTGCTTTTTAAAGAAAGGTTTTTGCTCTATAGCTAACAGCCAAGCCTATTGAAATTAGTGTTCCCTCTAAGCTGAGTTAGTGTGAGATAGCTCACAGTTTTTTAGCCTCTGGCTCACACATCTTTGTCTTAGCTCAGGAAGGAGGGGCTCCAGGGCAAACTAATTTATGCAATAGCCAAATTGCTCGCTCACAACTTGAATGCCCGTAGCTCACAAAGTAGAATTTCTGCTCACAAGACTCCACAGCTTAGAGGGAGCATTGATTGACATGTAAAATATTAGAGTTAAATGAGTGAGGTGGCCCAGGGCAAAGAGAAAGCACACTCCTCCCTCACTGCCACTACATGGCACTGCCTCGGGCTTCCCTTCCCCCCTCCTGCCTCCTGCCCAGTCAGTCCCCTCACCCAGAATCCCCCTAACCCACCCGGTCACCTGGGCTTCTTTCCCCCACGTTTGCGCTTCACTTTGGCTGCCCTCCCTACTCCTTCCTGCTTAGCCACTCACCTCCCAACTTCTAGCCCACCAGTGTGGACATGGGAGAGGGGCTGTCCCATCTTATCAGAGCCCTGATGCTGGACTTGCAGTAATGAGGTCCTGGATCCTAAAAAGGCAGCAGTCAGAGCACAACCAAAGGCCCACCAGTGGGCAGTCATGTTCTGATGTTTTGGCCCAACGCCATCACAGATTCTGTGCCCCAGATAGCAGATTTTCTCTCCTGGCACCCTTGTAGATCTAGGTGCCTAAGAAGGGCAGCCCCAACCCTCTCTGTCTTTGTGGTTGCCACACCCAAGTTTGGTTCCCATTTATTCCACTACACCTGATGCCAATTCAGGCAACCCCTCACCTATCTTCTCTCTGGGTTGGTTTGCCCTAGACTAGCCAAGTGGGAAGAACACAAACTTTAATGGTTTAGATTAAAGCAATACAGCTACAAATCAGGATTGTCAAAGTGACTGGTTTCTCCTGGTTTCTATTTTCTTTGTTTTTCATACTGGCTCCTTGTTGTCTGGGTTATGGTAATAAAATTGTTTTCTGGTTACGTGCTTTCTTTATCTCACATTTATCGTGTCAAAGGGGAATCGACCAAGATTCTTTCCTCCTGGGCTGGGTTTTGGGTTTTCTTGTGCAGGGGACAGCCTTGCATGATGCACCTGATTTGGGAAACGATATGCACACAAGTCCCTCCTTCGGGTGGCAATATGAAAGAGAGGAGCCAGAGTAAGACAACATCATAATCACTGAGCTGTGCCATTCGGTCAAAAAAAGTGTCCCAAAGGATTTCCTTTCCAGCATTTTCCTGTGCTCTGGTACTCAGATGCTTCTCCATTCCGGCTTGCCGCTCCTGCTCCCTGGCTTCCCTCGTCTATTCCGCTGTGCTTCCACGAGCACTGCGACTGGCACCGTTCAATTGCAGCAGCCTCTCAACCACCGAGACGGGGCCCGGGTCCAGCCTTGTGATGGGAGTCACAGTGAGGAAGTGTATGAGCCAGCAACCGGTAATTATCTCTTAGGGTGACGTGCTGCCGGGGAGACACAGGTCAGGGAAGGTGACCAAGGGACAGGCGTGTGACAGCTGATCTTCGCCCTTGGCAAGGTTAAGGCGGTAGCAAGCGGCGGTATAGGAACCCACTACGGGACTGGAATGTTGTATTCATTTGGTGGCACTATCATGTTGATTAGACAATAATTGGATCCGCAAGAGCATTTCCATGGCTGAGTACAGCTACCCCTCCCCCCGTTTTTAATTGTGAGAAAACATCATTTTAAAAGTCTGCAGCAGACCTGTTTGGCCCAAGATATCAGGGTGGGAGGGGCTCCCGACGTCTCCCATCCCATTTCCCTGTGCTAAAAAATGCCCGGGAGTGGGGAGGGGGCTATTTGCCCCATTTTGGAGCTTCACATGCACAGAATCCCTAGCCAATTCAGCCCCTCTCAGACATTAAAACAACATTCCCCACCACCCAGGGGTCATTTCGTAGAAAAAGAGCTAGGGGAACTCATTAGCATAACTCATTAGCATATGCCACCCCCCCTGACATCAGGGGCCCGGCGGTGGACCTGCAAGGCCAGTGGGAGTGCGTGGAAGCCCCACCAAGGCCCTCCCTGGCCCCAGGCAGGCAGGGGTGGGGAGAGGCGGGGAGGAAGCAACTTACCCTCCCTCTTCTCCTGCCTCCTCCTGGCTGAATGAGGGCTGGAAGCGGGGCGGCCGGAAGCAGGGGGCGGGGCTTCATCATGTGCCCCACCCCCTGTGCCACACCCAGGGGAACTGCGTTCCCCCCCGGTCCCCCCCCCCCCCACGACCCCCCCCCCGAAATGACCTCTGCCACCACCACTGTGCAGCTACAGGGAAACCAAGTGAGGTCCAGGGAACCCAGACCTAACTTGTTAAAAAGACACTTCATATCTTTGGCCCGAAGAAGTTCTGAAAAGCATGTAGGCACTGTTCCCTCTAAGCTGAGTGAGTGTGAGCTAGCTCACAGTTTTTTAGCCTCCGGCTCACACATTTTTGCTCCAGAGCAAACTAATTTATGCAGTAGCCAAATCATTGGCTCACAACTTTAATGCCCATAGCTCACAAAGTAGAATTTTTGCTCACAAGACTCCACAGCTTAGAGGGAGCATTGCATGTAGGTAATGCCAGATGAACTCCCAGAAACAGATGCAAATGCAGAATATTATTGTTTATTTTTCTATATGTGTGTGCTTTTGTAGAATATGATTTTTACTGGTCATGGCTGCAAACAAAATACATTATGCAATATAATATAATTACACAATAAATAGAACAAATTAAGAAAACCATGTTAAGAGTTTACAGCATTCTGTTTCTTCATGCTGAATCTAAACTATCTCATCACAGAATTTTGGCTACACACACACAGCCCTTGGCTGTATCAAGTTCTCTTTCCTTCCTCTCTCCGGGTGATTTTTGGAACTGCAAGAGAACATTCAGAGATAGCAGGAATAGATGTGACTAAACGTACTGATCAATATTGCAGCCTTTTGTATGATGCAACTGCGAAACTCCAGAGAGCCAACAAACAGCTCCTGTGAGCTGGACTCCTACAGGCGTCTTCCACAGGTGTAATCCAGATGTATGTCAGTCATTAGAATCTGAATTTCGTTCTTCTTCCTCAGGCCGTGTTATCGGCAAGTGCCTCTTCTCTGGGGAGAAGGAGGTGGATCTGGCTGTGCAGAATGCACAAGCGGCATTTAAGATATGGAGCCAGAAATCAGGCATGGAACGGGGCAACGCACTCTTGAAGGCTGCCAGGGCCATCCAGGTATGTAGCCGAGGGGCATATGGGCCTGCCCAGCTTCCTTGGAGTCCATGCTGGAGGCTGTCACTATTTGCCCAACCAGAGGCCCACAAATCTGGGCTCCGTTTGCTAGCTGTCCATGGCTTGTACTTGCCACCCACCCCTCCCAACACATCCCCTCCAGTTGCTAGAGGGCAAAGAAAGAAAGGGGATCTTCATCCACGGAAGAGGCAGTTGCCAGGGCTAGAGGAATGGCTGCCACAGACAACAGTGTTTTTAGACTCACTACCTTCGGGGAGGGCGGGATATAAATCCAAAAATAATAAATAAAAAATAAAATAAATACATGAAAATAGTTATTATTTCAATAACTCCAGATAATCATAGAATCACAGAGCCGGAAGGGGACACAGAGGCCATCTAATTCAACCCCCTGCTCAATGCAGGATCAGCCTACAGTATCCCTGATGAGTGTTTGTCCAGATGTTGCTTAAAGACTGCCAGGGAGGGGGGGCTCACCACCTCCCTAGGCAGCTGATCCCACTGTTGCAGGACTCTTACAGTAAAAAAGTTTTTCCTAATATCCAGCTGGAACCTTCCCACCCTTAATTTAACCCCATTATTGTGAGTTCTTAACCTCTGCTGCCCACAGGAACAGCTCCCTGCCCTCCTCCTCCAAGTGACAGCCCTTCAAATACTTCAAGAGAGCCATCCTGCCCCCCCCCCCCCCCCAGCCTCCTCTTCTCCAGACTGAACATTCCCAAGAAGTCCCTCAGCCTTTCCTCACAGGGCTGCTTGGTCTCCAGGCCCCGATATTCCTCCTCGCTCTCCTCTGCACACGCTGCATTCTGTCCCCATCCTTTTTGAAGTGAGGCCTCCAGAACAGCACACAAGACTCCAGCGGACACCGTTGTTAATGTCTTCTGAAATATAGCAGTTAGGGAAATTCTGTGTGTGTTGGAATTCCAGGAACAGAGGGAAGAAATTGCTACCATGGAAACAATCAATAATGGGAAGTCCATCTTTGAAGCCCTGGTGGATGTTGACATATCTTTGCAATGTCTGCAGTACTATGCTGGCTTAGCTGGCTCTCTGGCAGGTGAGAGGTTGAGCTTTGCTTGTCCCCAGCTAGTTTAATAATAAAGCACTCTAGGGCTGGTTATTCACCTTTGTTCAAACAGTATGGCTCTTCTTGTAGATTCCGTTTGTGCAACTGGTGCCCAGAAACCAGCTCTGCTGCTTGGCTTACATCCCCAAAGAAGGCTGCTGTCCCCTTTTCTCCTGTAACTTGTTATTTGCTGCAGAAACACTCTGTAGCAGACCACAGCTTACCTAGCTCCCCGCAGCAGGCTTCTGTGTTGTCCACTTCATTTTGTTTTAACCCATTTGCACTTCAAACATGGTTTTAGGCAGCGCACAATGCAGAGCTGTGATGTATAATTGTTAAGAGAGAGATACAGGAAATGACTCTTCATCACTTCCCCGGCTGACATGAAGTGTGGCCTTGGGAAAGGGAGCCTTTTGCTGCACTGCAGGTGCAGGGCCTTATTTCGCCAAGGCCTCCCTGGCAGGAGGAAACACCTCAAAGAGCAGGTGGCCCTGAGTGGAGCCAGCTGGCATCGGCTTCTCGCCCGTACCCTAACCCCTTTCCCCTGCGGGGCGCCTCTGCCCTGACCAACATGCCGGGCTCTGGCTGCCTGGAATCCTACCCATGGCTGTGCCAGTCGGGCCACTCCCGCGCTTCTTGCTCTCTCGTCCTTGCTCAGGTCAGCACATCCAACTGCCCGGAGGATCCTTCGCTTACACCAGAAGAGAACCGCTGGGTGTGTGTGTTGGGATTGGTGCCTGGAACTACCCTTTCCAGATCGCCTGCTGGAAATCAGCCCCGGCCTTGGCTTGTGGTAAAGAATGGGCTCTGGCTCAGGGGTGGGGCAGCAGATCCCTTTGCCAAGAGGCCAAAGTCAAGCCACCGTGCAGAAACGCCAGCTTCATGGCACATGGGAAGGCGGGGGTGGGACAGGGGACCACATTCTGTACTGCTGCCGTCTCTCTCTTTGGCACCAAAGAGTGTCCAATGTAAAAGACTGAAGAGAGACGGAGCAAACTCAATGGACATTTTGTGAACCCTCACTCAGAATGTGGGATAAAAGTTTTTTCAAAGCTGGCAATGAATTGGCCACGCACCCCTTCTGGAGGCTTGGCGAGGGGCTGTGCATGGGGGGCCCTTACTGGAGGCTCAGGCCGGCCTGCCCTCCGCTGCCTCGGTCTGGGGTCTGGGGGGTCTGGGAGGGGTTGTTCAATGGTCTAGAGGAGACTAACAGTGCACTTTCCCCTTTTCCTTGGCACATGCCCTGGACCCCCTAGGTAACGCCATGGTCTTCAAGCCTTCTCCCTGCACCCCCATCTCTGCTGTGATGCTGTCAGAGATCTACAGCCAGGCGGGTGTCCCCAGGGGGCTTTTCAATGTGGTGCAGGGGGGGGCTGCCACAGGCCAGTTCCTGTGCCAGCACCCGAGTGTGGCCAAGGTCTCTTTCACTGGCAGTGTGTCTACAGGAATTAAGGTAAAAATGCTACTTCTGGGGCCTAATGGACCACCAAGGGGGGCGGGTGGGTGGGAGGGGAAAGCCCACCTGGAACTTCCAGTCTTCAAGCCTTCTCCCTGCACCCCCATCTCTGCTGTGATGCTGTCAGAGATCTACAGCCAGGCGGGTGTCCCCAGGGGGCTTTTCAATGTGGTGCAGGGGGGGGCTGCCACAGGCCAGTTCCTGTGCCAGCACCCGAGTGTGGCCAAGGTCTCTTTCACTGGCAGTGTGTCTACAGGAATTAAGGTAAAAATGCTACTTCTGGGGCCTAATGGACCACCAAGGGGGGCGGGTGGGTGGGAGGGGAAAGCCCACCTGTAACTTCCAAGGGTGCCTGGCTGCCTACGGCTTGGCCTGCCGTCTCCTGGAGCTTGCTAAGGCCAGTCCACGAGTGCCACACAGTGTCCCCAGCACAGCACTGTGTTCTCTGCTACTTCTTTTTAACCAAATTCTCCAGGCTGGAAGGATATTAGAAGAAAGTGGACTGAGTGAATTTCAGCAAGGCGGTGCAAATGCCTGACCAGCTTGTCCACACTGCACCCACACATGGTGCTTAGGTTAGGGGACCTGGCTCTCTCCTAGGGGAGCAGAAATGCTTACTCGCTTCCTCTCTCGTCTGTCTTTCTTGCTGAGACTCAAAGCAGACTACAACATTCAGAAGAAGACAACCATCCAGTAAAACAGCACAATGCATGATTGGATTAAGTTGAGCCCCTGAAGCAGGCCTCAGAAGGTGACTGCAGAAGTCAGGCAGGTCCGTAAAGGAGCAGGTGGGCCTCCAGGCATGCTGGTGGTCCCAACGACATACAGGGCTCTACAGGCCAAGGCCAGCACTTTGAATTGCACCTGCAAACAGATTGGGAGCCAGTGTAGACAGACCAAGATAACCCACTCCCCTCAACCTACTGGTTGCAGCATTCCACGCCAGTTGATGTTTCCAAACAGTTTTCAAGGTCAGGCCCACAAAGAATACATTGCAGTTATCTAACCTAATGTCAGCTATGCTGCCATGCGGGTTGGGGAGTTCATTCTGTGTCTTGGTAATTGCTATTGCATTCCTATCTCTGCTGTTCTGCCTGTGCTGAAACGCTTATCTCGACAGATGTGCAGGAGGAGGTTGTGTTGTCTGGAAGTCTCCTATGTACCGTGAGAGACTCCTGGTTCCCAGCTTTAGCCACCTAACGGTTTCCTAACTCATCCCGCACGCGGGAGGGTATCTAATTTGCCCATGCCATTGGGGGGGTGCATACGAATACCCTATATCCTATTAGGCTCTATTGGTTGCCGCCATTCTTTATTTATTTATTTTATTTATTTTTCACATTTATATCCCGCCCTCCCCAATGGGCTCAGGGTGGCTAACATGGTCAAGGTAATTAACCATGCCATAGTAAAAACATATCATACATAGTAAGCTTAAGACATAAAATACATAATAAAACATCTGACACTTAAAAACAACGGTGCTCAATCAATACTAATGTCATGAGTCCAAGATGGAATCTACACAGTTCCAGGTGATACTTCCCATGATGTTTGTGCCCAATGGCGACGGCTTATAAGATCATCTTTGCAATTGCCAGGTTCTTCCTTAGGACCTCGTCAATGTGTCCTTCAGGAGCCGATGACGGTGATGGTATAGTGGGGCGGTGGCTCCTACTCAAAAGCCTGGTGGAAGAGCTCCGTCTTGCAGGCCCTGCGAAACTGCATAAGGTCCCACAGGGCCCTGATCTCCCCTGGGAGCTCATTCCACCAGGTAGGAGCCGCCACCAAAAAAGCCCTGGCCCTGGTCACAGCTAATTTGATGTCCTTGGGGCCTGGGATGACCAACAAATTTTGGGGCCCCGACCGTAATGCTCTTGGGGGAACATATGGGGAAAGGCGGCCCCTCAGGTAGGCTGGACCCTGGCCATATAGGGCTTTATAGGTAAGAACCAGCACTTTGAAGTGGATCCGGTACGCTATTGGCAGCCAGTGCAGCGCTTTCAGCACAGGCCGAATGTGGTCCCTTCTAGAGAGCCCCATCAACAGCCTGGCTGCAGCATTCTGCACCAGCGGCAGCTTCCGGATCTGCGACAAAGGCAGCCCCATGTAGAGAGTGTTGCAGTAGTCTAGCCTCGAGGTGACCGTCACATGGATCACTGTGGCCAGGTCATCGTGGTCAAGGTAGGGGACCAACTGCCTTGCCAGCCAGAGATGGTAAAAGGCCGACTTGACAGTGGCTGCCACCTGGGCCTCCATTGTTAATGAAGAGTCCAGGAGCACCCTCAAACTTCTAACCCTGGGCGCTGGCACCAAAGGTACCCCGTCGAAGGTCAGAAGAGGGAGCCCCAATCCCCCACCAGTCCGACTCAGGCCCAGGACCTCCGTCTTCACCAGGTTTAGTTTCAATCGGCTTAGCCAGAGCCAACCAGCCACAGCTTCTAACGCCCGATGTAGGTCATCGGGACTTGAATCCGACCGGCCACCCAGCATCGGATAGAGCTGGGTGTCATCTGCATATTGATGACACCCAAGCCCATAACTCCGGGCAATCTGGGCAAGGGGGCGCATATAGATGTTAAATAACATCGGGGACAACACCGCTCCCTGAGGCACCCCACAATCGGGATACCTATGGGATCGCCGGTCCCCGGCAGCCACCCTTTGTCCCTGACCTTGTAGGAAAGAGGCAAACCATTGAAGGGCAAGCCCCTGAATCCCCACGTCAGCGAGGCAATGTTACTACATCTATAGCTTTGCAATAAAAGTATAACCGTTCCTGAATGCATGTACTTCATTGTTAGCTGTGGGTTCTGACACCTAAAGGTAACCAGGGTGGACAGTGCAGTGTCCCAGGGAGAGTCAGCGGCATGGGATCCCATGACTCTCGCAAGCGAAGGGTGCCTGTGGACATTCATTCGTTTCCATCTGTCTAGAGAACTTACAGTGCTGGTATGAACTTGCTCATCTTTCTCATTAAATTGATTTCATTTCCTCCCACACACTAGATTATGGCGATGGCATCCCATGGGGTCAAGCCAGTTACTCTGGAGCTAGGGGGCAAGTCCCCCCTCCTCATCTTCTCTGACTGTATCCTGGCGAACGCAGTGAAAGGAGCCCTCATGGCCAATTTCCTCACCCAAGGCGAGGTATGCTGCTGCAGGAACTGGGGTTGCCAGGTCTGGGCTGGAAAATACCTGGAGTCTTTCGAGGTGGATCCGGGAGAAGGCAGGGTTTGGGGAGGGGAGGGGCCTCGGCAGGGGTCATCTGGTAGGAAAAGAGGTGCAGGAGCTCATTAGCATAACCTATTTGCATATGCCACATCCCTTGCTCTAAGAGATCTCCTAGATCCAAGCCCTGTCACCCTTGCCCTGGGCTCCCCCAGGCTTGGGTGGGCTGGGGGGGGGGGAGGAAAGGCAAGGCTGGAAGGGTTTGGATCTAAGAGATCCAAGGCCTTTCTCCCTTGCCCTTGGCTCCCTCGGGCTTGGATCTCTTAGATCCAAGCCCCTTTTATCCTTGCCCTGGGCTCCCGTGGGCTGGGAAAGGCAAGGGGGCCCCCCCTCTGCAACTTACCTTGCCTTGAGGCCCGACTGAGGACTGCTGGGAACAAGGGGCGGGCCTTGCTGCATGTGCCTGCCCCCTGGGCTCCTACTGCTGGAGCATCACTCCTGTGTGCTCCGGCAGGAAATGAGCCCTGGGCCTCAGCATGGTACAATACCATAGAGTCCACCCTTCAAAGCAGCCATTTTCTCCAGGGGAGCTGATATCTGTCAGCTGGAGATCACTTGTAAATGTGGGGGATCTCCAGGCCCCACCTGGAGGCTGGCAACCCTAGCAGGAACAGTGGGGAAAGACTGCGGATGTCTCATCAGGTGAGACTCTCTTGCAGGGAGTGGCAGCAACTGATCCCATGTAAAAGGCTGCAGTGGATCCAGTTCTTTTTTTTAAGGAACAAAACGTAACTCATTTAGGCTTTGATTACATTTCTGATTATCAGGAGAAGGCACCATTTAGGAATTTTGGCCTCAACCATCAATGTCGTGAGCCATTTCACATACCACGTGCTGCTACTGAAAGCCCACCTGGTTACTACTGCTACTGAAAATGCTCTTTCTTATGAGTTACTATTTCCTCACAGAACTCTGAGAAAACAAGATAGGTAGCCATGTTAGTCTGTAGCAGTAGAAAAGAGTCTAGTAGCACCTTGAAGATTAACAAAATTTGTGGCAGGGTCTGAGAAAACAGGCCAAGCTCACAAAGTTGGTGTTTTTCTTCTTGTATGTGCTATGATCCAAATTTCTTTGTGCTTAGAGGACCTGGTGGGATGGCACTCACAACTGGAACATTGGGATTGAGGTGTACAACTTATTTAAAAGGGACAGACAAATAAGGAAGGGCAGAGGAGTCGCATTCAATGTTCCCTCTAAACTGTGGAGTCTTGTGAGCAAAAATTCTACTTTGTGAGCTACCGGCATTAAAGTTGTGAGCGAGTGATTTGGCTACTGCATACATTCGTCCGCTCTGGAGCCATCCTTCTTCCTGAGCTGAGACAAAAATGTGTGAGCCGGAGGCTAAAAAACTGTGAGGTAGCTCACACTAACTCAGCTTAGAGGGAACACTGGTCGCATTATATGTAAAGGAGGTATATGTCAGGGTCCTTAGTCAGGTTACGCAACACAGGGCTTCATGAGAAGATGTTTATTGGTAAATCCAGTACTAGAGACATGTGTACAGCTTGTGTCAGGAATGGCCGCCAATACTAGGGCCTCTGACTTATACTAGAATCAAACACACACACACCCCGGAAAGCATGAGCCAATAGATACATCTCTCGCGCGCAGGCAAAGCAAGCAAGCAAAACTAAAGCCGTTAACTTTCCCAGCCGAGAAAAACTGCAGCTGGAACATCTACAAGGTCAAGCATAAGATAGCAAACAGTTGGTGAGCCATGGAGAGATAAGACAGAAAATGGGAGGGCACCCCTCCACATTCCAGACCTATGACAGGGCTACCTGACAGTATATACTTGTGAGGAAATATGTGAATCTGAACATGAAAGTCCAGTTGAGAGTCTCTGGGTAAAAATAAAAGCAGTAAGAAATAATAGTGATATTATGGTGGGGGTCTGCTATAGACCACAAAGCCCGGCAGAGGGCTTGGATGAGACACTCCTAGAACAGATAACAAAGTTCCCAAAGAGACGGGACACGGTGGTCACGGGAGATTTATATTACCCGGATACCTTTTGGAAGTCCAACTCTGCTAAAAATGAAAGGTCCAATAAATTCCTGACTTGTCTTGCTGACAACTTCATTTTCTAGAAAGTGGAGAGGGAAACAAGGGGATCTGCTGTCTTGGCCTTCATTCTTACCAACAGGAAAGAACTGGTTGACGAGGTGAGGGAGGGTGGGGTAGAAATTAAATAAAACAAATAAATAGTGAGCACCTTGGGTAGGGGTCATTTTGTAGAAAAAGAGCTGCAGGAGCTCATTAGCATATCTAACAAGCTATTAGCTAATAGCTCATTAGCATATGTCACACCCCCTGACATCACCAGAAGTGATGTCAGAAGGGGAAGCAAAAGGGGGCATCTTCAAAAGCCTCCCCACCCCTCCCCCAGCCAGCCTGCCAAGGCTGGCTGGGGGGGGGAGAGGCTTTTGGAAATGCCCCCCCATTTTTGCTTACCCAGCCAGCCTGCCAAGGCGGGCTGGGGGGGGGGGAAGCAAAGAGAGAAGGGGTTTAAAGTTTAAAGCCCTTCTCTCTGGAGTTGTGCCACAGTGGCAGGGCGATCTTTCCATTGTATTCTATGGGGCCATAGAATAGAATGAAGAGATACACAAGAGAGAAGGGGTTTAAACTTTAAACTCCTTCTCTCTGGATTGATGCCGAATTGGTGGCGTGATCTCTCCATTGTATTCTATGGCCCCATAGAATATAATAGAAAGATCGCGCCGCTGTTGCGGCACGACTCCAGAGAGAAGGGTTTTAAAGTTCGGAGCAAAAAGAAGAACAGGGATGGGGTAAGCTCATTGCTAGGGGAAGACGGTCGAGATTAACAAGGGATGAAGACAAAGCGGAATTACTCAACTCTCACTTTGCGTTGGTCTTTAAGCATAAGGCGAGCTGTATACAAACTGAAGAATGCAGGGCATATGAAGGAAAGAGGAGCTGCCAGCCCAGAGTAAGTAAGGAAATGGTTAGAGAGCATCTAGCTGCCTTAAATACTTTCAGATCTCCAGGGCTGGATGGTTTGCATCCCAGGGAGCTAAAAGAAATTGCAGATGTTATTTCAGAGCCTCTGGCTCTAATCTTTGAGATGTCCTGGAGTACTGGTGTTGTGCCGGAAGACTGGAGAAGAGTGAATGTTGTCCCGATCTTCAAGAAGGGAAAAAAGACGGACCCTGGAAATTACAGGCTTGTCAGTTTGACATCAATACCTGGAAAAATTCTAGAGCAGATTATTAAACGCTCTGTCTGTGAGCACCTTGAACAGAATGAGTTAATTGGTAGTAACCAGCATGGGTTTATCAAGAATAAGTCATGCCAGACCAACCTTATCTCCTTTTTTGACAGAGTTACTAAAATGGTTGACTCTGGCAATGCTGTGGATATAGTATACCTAGATTTCAGTAAAGCATTTGACAAAGTTTCTCATGATATCCTTGAGGATAAGCTGGTTAAGTATGGGCTGGATGGTACAACCATTGGATGGATTCATGGTTGGTTGAAAAATCGTACCCAACGAGTGCTCGTAAATGGCTCTGCATCTACGTGGAGGGAAGTCTCAAGTTGAGCACCACAGGGCTCGGTCCTAGGTCCGGTGTTGTTCAATGTTTTTATAAAGGACCTGGAGGAAGACATAGAGGGGATGCTTATCAAATTTGCAGATGGACACAAAGATGGGTGGGATTGCTAATTCTGACAAAGACAGAGTCAGGATTCAAAATGATCTAGATAGGCTGGAACAGTGGGCTGAGACAAATAAAATGAATTTCAATAGAGGTAAGTGCAAAGTCCTACACTTAGGTACAAAAAAAATCAAAGGCACAGATATAGAATAAGAGGGATTTCGGTTGACAGCAGCACATGTGAAAAGGATCTAGGTGTTCTGGTTGATCACAAGCTAAACATGAGCCTGCAGTGCAATGTGGCTGTGAAGAAAGCTAATGCAATCTTAGGATGCATTAACAGAAGCATTGTGTCCAGATCATGGGAGGAGGTAGTTCTGCTCTATTCTGCTATGGTCAGGCCTCACCTGGAGTACCGTGTCCGGTTTTGGGCACCACATTTTAGGAAGGATGTTGACAAGCTCAAGCGTATCCAGAAGAGGGCAACCAGGATGGTGAGAGGGTTGGAATCCAAGTCTTATGAGGAAAGGCTGAAAGAGTTGGGTATGTTTAGCCTGGGGAAGAGAAGGTTTAGAGGGGACAGATTGCAGTCTTCAAGTATTTGAAGGGCTGTCATGTAGAAGATGGAGTGGATCTATTCTCTCTTGCTCCAGATTGCAAGACTAGATCAAATGGGTGGAAATGACAAGGGAGTTGTTACCGGCTAAATATCAGGAGAAACTTCCTAACTGTAAGAGTGGTTGAGCAGTGGAACAGTCTGCCTCGGGAGGTGGTGGATGCACCTTCGCTGGACGTTTTAATTCAGAGGCTTGGCAACCATCTTTCAGCTATGCTCCTGCAGAGTGCAGGGGGTTGGACTAGATGACCTGCAGGGTCCCTTCCAACTCTAACATTCTATGATTCTATGAATGGAGAAATCATGCTGCTTCTGCGGCGCGACTTTAAAGAGAAGGAGCGTGGGGGTGGGGAGCTGGCAGTGGGGCTTGCAACCACCACTATTTGTCCCTGCTCCTGGGCTCCCGGAGCAGTGCTCCGGCACGCTCTAGGCCCAAACAACCTCTGGTAGTGACCATGTAATTTTGGAAATTACAGTCTTGGGAAAGGTAAAAGCTGTATGTAGTCAGACATATAGGTTGGACTTTGGGAAAGCAAATGTTGACAAACTTAGTTATGCTGGATAGAATCCCATGGTCAGAAATACATAAAATGGGAGTTCCGAGGGGTGGGAATTTCTTAAAAGCAAAATACTGAAGGCAGAATCACAAAGGATTCCTGTGAGAAGGAAAAATGGGAGGAGCTTAAAGAAGCCAAGGTGGCTCCATAAATAGCTTTCTAAAGAATTGAGAAATTAAAAAACACTCATTTAGAAAATGGAAGGAAGGCCTTATCATCAAGGGTGAATATAAACAAATAACCAGTGCTTGCAGAGAGTTAGGAAAACTAAAGCTTAGTACAAGCTTAGGCTAGTGATAAATACTAAAAACAACAAAAAGGACATGGTAGCCCATCGTGGGGACAGGAAAGTGAAATTGTAACAGGTGATGCCACTTCCTCACATGTCCTAATACTTTCTGTATTAGGACTTCAAATTCCTCCTGCTAGTTTCCCATACTCTGTGCATTTATGCACCCTGAGGTTTTCGTTTCTCTACTTACGTACAAGTTCATGTTTCCTAGCGTATATGCCACTCCCCACAAATCTTGAGTGTTGTTGACAGTTACTGGCATCATACTAGGCTTTGAATTTTTGTCTCGCTCCCCCATAGGATTTAGTTTAAAGCCCTCCTTATTAGGTTTGCAAGGCTGTTTCCAAACACATTTTTCCTACCCTCATGAAGTGCAAACCATCTCCCAATAGAAGAGCTTCATCTCAAAAGCATAAGCCATGATCCAAAAATCCAAACCTTTCCTGATGACACTCTCTACATAGCCAGTCATTTAATTGCAGTATCCTTCTTTCCCTTTCAAACTCTATCCTCCCACACAAGATCCTCGGCTAATTCTCCTCAGCAGTGAGAGCCAGTTTGGCATAGTGGTTAAGTGTGCAGACTCTAATCTGGGAGAACCGTGTTTGATTCCCCACTCATCCACTTGCAGCTGTTGGATGGCCTTGGCCAAGCCGTAGTTCTGTCAGAGCTTTCCTTGAAAGGGCAATCCTGGAAAGAGCTCTCTGAGCCCCACCTACCTCACAGGGAGGGGAAGGGAAAGGAGTCTGTAAGCCACTCCGAGTGAAGGGCAGGGTATAAATCCAATCTCTTCTTCTCTTCTTCCTCTTCTTAAGGAAAGGCAAAGGGGGAAAAACCACTCACCAGCAGCTCTCTTCCCTACTCCGTGGGCTCATTCTTAGACCTCGGTCTGTCTTTCAGGTTTGCTCCAATGGAACACGGGTGTTTGTACAACGTGGCATCCTGCAGGCCTTTACCGAGGAAGTGGTGATACAGACCCAGAAAATAAAAATTGGAGATCCTCTGCTGAATGACACCAGGATGGGGGCACTTATCAACCAACCCCACCTGAAGAAGGTGCTGAGCTTTGTTACACAAGCAAAGGAGCAGGTGAGAGCACTGACTGACTGATGTCTGGCCAGAGAGGCCTGACTTTTGAGCAGGGTATCTGCAACACAGGACAATGTGATCCTTAGTTTCAAAAGATAATAAAACAGCTCCAGACTTGGATTTATATAAGGATCAAACAAAACATGATGCTGGTGTTTTGTGGTGGGAACTCCAGATGTGCTAGTTGGTCTTTAAAAGCAACCACGAGGAAGGGAAGGGCCACATGGATGGTGGCCCAAGTGCATCTGGCTACGAAATGCCGGTAGATAGTCTGAGATTGCTTCTATGGAAAACTTAAATACGGTCACCAATACTTTCTCCTTGTGACTGGCCACGGTGTCCTTATCTTGGTTCTGTTTTAAATAGGAGTCTTTCACAGCCTGTTCTGGCATCTCATGGTCTTTTGCAAAGTAGGCGGGTCTCCTCCCACCACACTCGCACCAGGTCACTCTAGGCAAACCTTTCTCAGTCTCCGTCTAAAATATTTGACAGCCACTGTGAGGCAATGGGTTTAAATTGCATGCAGGAAGGTATTGGCTGGATAACAGGAAAAACCTTTTCAGGGTCAGAGTGGTTCAGAGGTGGAATCAGCTGCCCGGGGAGGTGTGGTGAGCTCCCCTTCACTGGCAGCTTTCAAGAAGAGGCTGGATGAATATTTGTCAGAGATGTTTTAGACTGGTCCTGCATTGGGCAGGGGGTTGGACTAGGTGGTCTGTATGGCCCCTTCCCACTCTCTATGATTCTGTGTAGTGGTTAGGGCATTCAGCTGTGGAGCAAATCCCCCTTCAGCTATGAAGTTTGTTTCACTCTCTTTAACCAGTTGTTCTCTCTTTCATTCTTTCTCTCTCTGCCTAACTGTTGGGTTTTTTGGCTGAAATGTAAGCAACTTGTAAACTCCCACACTAACTGAGCTCACAAGGTTTTTGTGAGAATCAAAGTAGGGAAGTTAGGCCCCGGTCACACAGGCCGGATATCGTGGGGGGGAGGCGTGGCAAATTGCCCCGGTGCAGTTTGATCCTCGATTATACGATCAGACGTGCTGGCGGCACACCACGGGTCCTTCCCTCGGAGCCGGCTGTTGGATCCCCAAGCATCGAGAATAAATCCACGTTTTAAGAAAAGCAAAATTTATTTCAAAGCGTTGACGACATACTCAAACACGTTCTTTGTTAGAACTGGGGATACACAGTTAGATCAAGCATAATAAAGGAACTTCAAAGAGATACAGGTCCAATGAATAACTTTCCCGCTGGCGGGCTAATGAAACGGTTGCGCGCCCAGTCCATGGGAACCAGGCAGGATATTAGACATAACACAGGTGCAGTACTCATGGGAAAAGCAATAGGCAAGCATTACAGCATCTTCTCCCCCACACAACCTCCAGCAGTTATCTTTTGCATTCCAACGCAGGAGCAGGATGATAGAAACCAAGCCGGGTGCAACAGGGAAAGGATATGTACACAGAGGTCACAGAAAACAGAATGGCAGCTTGCTGACATACTGCCCCCCTTAAAATACACTTACAACACACCTCCCGGGCCGGGCGGGAGATCTCCCGGGCTGGGCGGGAGACCTCCCGGTTTGTCCGGGAACCTTCTGTGGAAACTACGGATCAGGTAAGGGGCCCGAATATCCCCTTCTTCCACCCATTCGCGGTGCTGGGGACCGAAATCAACCCATTCGATAAGGTACCAGAGTTTACCACGTTTCAATTTACAATCAAGGATATCAGCGATCTCAAAATGTTCATCCCCTTCCAAAATGACAGGTGGAGGAGGAGTAACTGCTGGTATCCAGGGAGACGGGCCAGGATCCTTCTTCAACAGGCTCATGTGAAAAACAGAATGCAGAGCACGTAAATTCTTAGGCAAAACAACATCAACCGCCACATTATTTATGACTTTACGCACTTTGAATGGACCAATGAACTTCCACCCCAATTTCCTGCTAGGCCGCAGCATCTTAATGTTCTTGGTCGAGACATACACAAGATCCCCAGGTTTCAGATCAAACCCCACCACCCTACCCTTGTCTGCCTGGGTCTTGTAAGCAGCCTTGGCTGCGTCAAGTGTTTGGCATAGCAGAGGCCATGCTTTTTGCAAGGACATACACCAGGTATCAGCATCCCCCACAGGACGTTGGCCCATCCCCTCCAAGAAAGGGAGGGGGGGGCTGTCGTAACCAGAGACAGCTTTATAAGGAGACATGCCCGTGGAGCTATGGACAGTATTGTTATAACAATATTCAGCAAGAGGCAACAATTCACACCAATCATTCTGTTGATAATTAGTAAAACAACGAAGATATTGCTCCAGGGTCTGATTAACTCGTTCTGTTTGTCCGTCAGTCTCAGGATGATACGCGCTGCTGAGCCCTTGTTCCACCCCTAAAATGGAAAGAAGTTCCCTCCAAAACTTAGAAACAAATTGGGTCCCCCTGTCAGAAATTAATTTAGCAGGTAATTGATGAATTTTCACCACGTGAGACATAAACGATTTCGCCAACCTCTGAGCTGTAGGCAAGGAAGGAAAAGGCACAAAATGAGCTTGCTTAGAAAACAAATCAACAACCACCCAAATAACAGCATACTCAAACACGTTCTTTGTTAGAACTGGGGATACACAGTTAGATCAAGCATAATAAAGGAACTTCAAAGAGATACAGGTCCAATGAATAACTTTCCCGCTGGCGGGCTAATGAAACGGTTGCGCGCCCAGTCCATGGGAACCAGGCAGGATATTAGACATAACACAGGTGCAGTATTCATGGGAAAAGCAATAGCCAAGCATTACAGCATCTTCTCCCCCACACAACCTCCAGCAGTTATCTTTTGCATTCCAACGCAGGAGTAGGATGATAGAAACCAAGCCGGGTGCAACAGGGAAAGGATATGTACACAGAGGTCACAGAAAACAGAATGGCAGCTTGCTGACACCGGCGCATAAACGAGGGGCCGGAGGGGAAAGCCATGTGCCAGCTCAATCACACCACGGGCATCCGGATGCATCCCGTGGCAAACCATTTACCAGTACTTTGGAGGTACTACTTTTTATCCCGCGTTTTCGGCAGTAAGCCACGGGTTGGCCATGGGTGCGCTCCACTTCCCAGATGTTGGGGTGTGATCGCGCACGGATAATCCGCCCACCACCCGTGGCTCTCCCGCGGCAAATTCGCCATGTGAACGGGGCCTTAGGACAAAATCTTCTGCCCTGAGCTCACTACAGCCAAGGGCTGTTTTAAAACAAGTGCTGTGATGCAGATAAAGTTAGTTCCAACTGAAGCAACTGAAACTAACGAATCTCTATGAAATATTTGAGTCAATGAAATTCAAACTTGTGGAACCTTGTCTGGATTAGTCTGATATAAACCTGGTACAGACCTTGTTAAGAGAGGTTTTTGATTCAGGAGCAAAGCCTTTCGTGCTTTTACTATGGTGAAGTGTTTGGACATTGCATATCTGGCCATGTTCTGGGTCTCTTTAATTGTGTGCAGTGGGTTTCCCTGGAGAGTTTTATATTAGCCACAAGTTGGTTTCAGAGTCCTTTGAGTTTTCTCCCTCAAAACCTTTCCAGCAAGGAGAAGCGTGCTCAACAAAAGGGAGAGGACAACAGAGGGTCAAAACAGGCTGCCAAACACAGTTTTGAGTATACAACTCTGTCACTACAATGCTTTGTAATTCTGGTCATTGCAGGTAAGAACGATGCTAAATGGCAGCCTGCCAAGGAGACTTTTTAAAGTCTAATAAAGGCAGACTTATGTTTACAACTTTCCCCCACTTTATGGATGACTAATTTCAACCTAGAAATAACCTGGGAAAAGACTGTTTACACAAGGTAATCATGGCACAATTTGACTTCAGTTTGCTAAGCCTTGTATAAACAGTAAAACGATCTCAGGCATAGTTAAAATGGAAATCTTCATTTGCTTCCATGTGCTTTCAGCCAACAGAGAACTGTGCTTCTTGCAAGGTTCTAGAGATCTTCCTGGATTCTGTTTTTCTCAGATGAGATAACCTACCATGGTTGGCTTTTTACCAGAATATGAGTGCTGTAATCTCACACCTACAGCAATTAAACTGGGATTTTGCCCGCTGCGGGGCAAAATGCAGCTTGTGTGAAATTGACACGTACCATCGGGGCAAAAGGGAGGAGTGAGCGCGGAGCAGCGCTTGTGGGAAATCACCCAGAGTCTTCATATCTTGCCCTAAAAACTCTGTTTTGATCTCCTTATTTTTTAATTTTTTAAAAACCTGGTGATGAGTCCTGCTGAGCGGAAATGCTTGCACCATGTTTTGTGGTATCTTGGTTGGCCCGAATGAAAAGTATCACATTGCAGGGCTGTTGGGTTTTTTAATGAACACCAGCATCTTTTTCTTGGGCTCTTTTAAGTATTGATCATCATGCACTGGCCTGCCTCACTCAGCCAGAGGAAGAGAATGGGCCCTCAGGAACAGCCTGTTGGGGATCTGCAGAGGGAGAGGGGGAACTGGTGAAAATCAGCATAATCTGATATATGGGTACTGGCTCTTTTTTATTTACAAAAAAAACCCCACTGATTGTACAGATAGTGTTTCTTGTTCCGGATTTTACTTGGGCCAATACAACTGTTTACACCTTTCCCCTATCTATGTGCCATCTACAAATGTGAATTCTTGATGTCGTGCTTCAGAGATTTCAGCAACTTTGGATAAAGACATGCAAGGTTTTCCTCTGTTTCTCATTGACACCTTTTTTTCTGGTACCAATCTGATTTGGGGAAATTTGGCTTCCCTTTGACAGCACACTTGAGTCAATCATCAATATATCTAATTCTCCATGTCGTCCCATCTGTGGATACTTAAGTACAGGGACTGAGGTCATGGACAGACAAGACAGATCTTTCTACAAACCTGAGAAAAGCCTAGCTTTGCTGAAAAATCTGAAATGTAAAAAAAAAAAAGAAAATACACCGAGGCGCTTAGAACACCAAAAATGATAAAGGTGTGCCTGTAGCTTTAAGAAACTGCTAGGCAAACAGTATTGCCAGCCTTCAAGCCTTGGTTTCTGTCAGTAAAAGGCAGGGGGAGAGGGGACGTTCGGGGCTGTTTTGGCTTTTGAGGGAGGACTCATCGTGGTCAGGCCTGGCAGCAACCCACCAGGCAACCTGATAACCATGAAACTTGCAAGACTCACCCAGAACTGTCTGCTTGCTACTGTTCAACAGCAGTCATCCCATGAAACTGGTGCGGTGTAGCAGTTAGAGTTTCAGACTGGGATCTGGGAGACCCATTTTCTAAATCCCATTATTCTGTGGAAGCTCAGTAGGTAATCTCAGTCCAGTTAAATATTTTCTGCTTAACTGACCTCACAGATTGTTGTGGAGGTAAAATGGAGGAAAGGAAAATAAAGTAAGCTCCTTTGAGTCCCCATTGTGGAGAAAGGTGGGGTATAAATGAAATAAATACATAATAAATGTTATGTAGTGGGTTGCCGCATGGATAAACGACCGACGACAACGTGGTGCATGGCACGCTTTATTTGGTACACAACAAGAACAAGGAACAAATGGCCGGCAGGCCAACTATATACATACCTGGGGACACACCCCTGGTCACCATTGGTGGGTTTGAATCTCCCGCCATGGTTCCCATTGGTTCCCCAGTGGAGGGACTAGGAGCCTAGTCCCTATTGTTCTTCCAGAGCCAAGCTCTGGCTGTTCGCTGGCCCCCGGTGGTGGTCAACATACACTACAATACTACTCCTATAATTTAGCGGCTATGCCAGGAGAAGGCCCAGGAAGATTAAGGGGAGGGCTTGGTATTTTTATTTCTAACTTTCTTAAGGCTCAGTGCGTATAGAGAGTAGAGACCCTCCTTGGACTGCTTAGCCATGGCCTTATTGGTGAGATGGGAGAAGGGAGCATTGGCTACAGTATCCATTTCCCCTTTCCAGAACTTGAAAAATATGTGTGTTGCCTTTTTCATGCAAAATGGCAACCCACCTCTTGGGTAGTTTACTTTCCTGGTATGCAAGGTAGGAGTACTAAAAGCATAGTGCCTCAAAAGAGTTTCAGACAGCTGTCCAAAGGAGGGAAGCATTTAAAAAAAATTGGGTGTCAGGCTCGGTTGTTCTCCTGGGGTAGAGACCGGCTCTAGGGGTGGCTGCGCGTCCTCCTCCAGCGCCGGCTGCGGTTCTGGGCTTCCCGTGCTGGTGTGTTCCGGGAGTATGCGCCGCCGGAGCTGATCGACGTGTCTCCGTAGTACTTGCCCACACTCGGTCGACACTTCGTACATACGGGTTCCCAG
>NW_015163236.1:21403-21557 GCF_001447785.1 Gekko japonicus | reverse complement strand
CTGCGGCCGACTCACCCGATTTCTGCACGCAGCCCTGAAAAGCCAGCCGCCTTGCCAGCATTGTCGGCCACGGCGTGAGGTACCTGGTGAGGGCGTCGATGATCTCCTCGTAGGTACATTCCAGGATGGACCGGGGCGCGAGGGGGCTTTTGGC
>NW_015163236.1:21089-21216 GCF_001447785.1 Gekko japonicus | reverse complement strand
TCCACGAGTCCCAGAGTTCGGGTTGGGCGGAATCGAAGATCTCCAGGTTCCCACGGTTGGAGACCATGGCGTAGCGGTAGTGCAGGGCTTAGGTTCCTTGTAGCGGTGCGCGGTGTGGTGCGGCTGG
>NW_015163236.1:7260-21065 GCF_001447785.1 Gekko japonicus | reverse complement strand
CTGTTATGTAGTGGGTTGCCGCATGGATAAATGACCGACGACGACGTGGTGCATGGCACGCTTTATTTGGTACACAACAAGAACAAGGAACAAACGGCCGGCAGGCCAACTATATACATACCTGGGGACACACCCCTGGTCATCATTGGTGGGTTTGAATCTCCTGCCATGGTTCCTATTGGTTCCCCAGTGGAGGGACTAGGAGCCTAGTCCCTATTGTTCTTCCAGAGCCAAGCTCTGGCTGTTCGCTGGCCCCCGGTGGTGGTCAGCATACACTACAATAAATGTAGCTGAAGATGGAGGGGCAGATACAAGGTTGGTTGATGAGTGGGTAAGAAGAAGAGATAGAAGCAGGGAACGCCAATGTTGGATCAGGCCAAAGGCCCATCCAGTCCAACACTCTGTGTCACACAGTGGCCAGAAATACCAGTGCCATCAGGAGGTCCAGCAGTGGGGCCAGGACATTAGAAGCCCTCCCACTGTTGACCCCCCCCCCAAGCACCAAGAAGACAGAGCATCACTTGCCCCAGAGCCCCTAGCTATACCTTGTGGCTAATAGCCACTGATGGACCTCTGCTCCATATGCTTATCTAATTCCCTTTTGAAGCCGTCCATGCTTGTAGCACCCACCACTTCCTGTGGCAGTGAATTCCATGTGTTAATCACTCTTTGGGTGAAGAAGTACTTCCTTTTATCCGTTCTAACCCGACCGCTCTGCAGTTTCATGGAGTGCCCACGAGTTCTTGTATTGTGAGAAAGGGAGAAAAGTACCTCTTTCTTTACCTGCTCTTTCCCATGCATAATCTTATAAACCTCGATCATGTCACCCCTCAGTCGTCTTTTCTCCAAGCTAAAGAGCCCTAAGCGCTTTAACCTTTCCTCATAGGGAAAGTGTTCCAACCCTTTTATCATTCGAGTTGCCCTTTTCTGCACTTTTTCCAAAGCTATAATATCCTTTTTAAGGTGTGGTGCCCAGAACTGCACACAGTATTCCAAATGAGGTCTCACCATTGATTTATATAGGGGCATTATTATATTGGCTGATCTGTTTTCAATACCCTTCCTAATAATCCCCAGCATAGCATTGGCCTTCTTTATTGCAGTCACACACTGTCTCGACATTTTCAGTGAGTTATCCACTACAACTCCAAGATCTCTCTCTTGCTCAGTCTCTGCCAGTTCAGACCCCATCAATGTGTATTTATATTTAGGATTTTTGGCTCCAATGTGCATCACCTTGCACTTGGCCACATTGAACCCCATTTGCCATGTTGACGCCCACTCGCCCATCCTTGACAGATCCCCTTGGAGTGCCTCACAATCCTCACTGGTTTTCACCACCCTGAACAACTTTGTATCATCCGCAAATTTAGCCACTTCACTGCTTACTCCCATCTCCAAATCATTAATGAACAAGTTAAAAAGCAGTGGACCAAGTACTGATCCCTGCGGTACCCCACTGCTTACCACCCTCCACTGAGAAAATTGCCCACCTACACTCACTCTCTGTTTTCTATGAACTAGCCAGTTTTTGATCCATAAAAGGACTTGTCCTTCTATCCCATGATTTTTGAGCTTACTTAGGAGCCTTTGATGAGGAACTTTATCAAAAGCTTTCTGGAAGTCAAGGTAAATAATATCTATTGGATCCCCCTTGTCCACATGTTTGTTCACCCCCTCAAAGAACACTAACAGGTTAGTGAGACAAGATCTTCCCTTACAGAAACCGTGCTGAGTCTGCCTCAATAGGTTTTGTTCATCTATGTGCCTACTAATTCTTTCCTTAATAATGGTTTCCACCAATTTACCCGGTATCGACGTCAGACTGACTGGCCTGTAATTTCCCGGATCTCCTCTGGAACCCTTTTTAAAGATGGGAGTGACATTAGCTACCTTCCAATCCTCAGGAATGGAGGCAGATTTTAAGGAAAGATTACATATCTTTGTCAGGAGATCTACAAGTTCACATTTGAGTTCTTTCAGAACTCTCGGATGTATGCCATCTGGGCCTGGTGATTTTTCAGTTTTTAAGTTGTCTATCAGTTTTAGGACCTCCTCTCTCGTCACCTCAATCTGACTCAGGTCTTTCAACACCCCTCCTGAAATCAGTGGTTCTGGAGTGGGCAAGCACTTCTCATCTTCCACAGTGAAGACGGAGGCAAAAAATGCATTTAGCTTCTCAGCCATTTCCCTATCATCCTTCAATACTCCTTTTACCCCTTGGTCGTCCAAGGGCCCCACTGCCTCCCTGGCTGGTTTCCTGTTTCTAATGTATTTGAAGAAAGTTTTATTGTTGGTTTTTACGTTTTTTGCTATATGCTCCTCATATTCCCTTTTTGCCTGCCTGACCTCAGACTTGCATTTTATTTGCCATAGCCTGTGTTCCGTTTTATCAGCCTCACTGTGACTAGCTTTCCACTGCTTAAAGGAATTCTTTTTACTTTTTACAGCCTCCATTACTCTGTTTGTTAACCATGCAGGCTTTTTCCTATACCTGTTTGTGCCTTTCCTAACCTGCGGAATATATATTTTTTGAGCTTCTAGGATCGTAGTTTTAAATAGATCCCAAGCTTCCCCAATTGTTTTGACCCTTTCTACTTTTCCTTTCAGTTTCCTCCCCACGTGTCCCCTCATATCAGAGAAATTACCCCTTTTAAAGTTAAAAATGGTTGTGTGAGTCTTTTTGGCCAATTCTCTATTTGTACAAATGATGAACTCAACAACATTATGATCACTGTTTCCAAGCGGTGCAATCACTTTTACATCTCTCACCAGGTCTTGAGTGTTACTTAGGACCAAATCAAGGATCGCCTCTCCCCTGGTAGGTTCCATGACCATCTGCTCCATAGCACAGTCATTTAGAGTGTCTAGAAACTCAATCTCTTTTTCCCGACTAGAACACATATTGACCCAATCAATGTGTGGGTAGTTAAAATCACCTATTATTACACAGTGTTTTTGTCTAGTTGCTATCTTTAAGGCATTCATCATTTTATAATCCTCTTCTATCTTTTGATCTGGTGGGCGATAACAAACTCCCAGTGTTAAGTTTCCTTTTGGCCCCCCTATTTCAACCCATAGAACTTCCAGAAGCGAATCCAATTCACTTAGCCTCTCAATCTTTCTAGACTTTATACCCTCTCTGACATACAGAGCTACCCCACCTCCAACCCTTCCCCCCCTATCCTTCCGATATAATATATAACTGGGAATCACTGTGTCCCACTGATTTTCCTCATCCCACCAAGTTTCAGAAATACCCCCCTGCCAGGAAGATGGACAGAAGGAATACAGAGGAGATACAGAGGAAAGTGAGGTACTCCTACAAATCTTTGCAGGTTCCCCACCTTTCAATGGGGCATGGCTCAGCTAACACCAATCAACTTGGCCATTGTTTTCCCTGGGAGGGAAGGAGGGAAGATTCAGAGGGGGGTAAAGGTAAGTTGGCTGGTGCGTGGGAAGGAGAGAAGGAAGCAGAAAAAGGGGAGAGGTTATGGAGGCTTTCAGGGAAGGAAAGATAATATCATGGGGGAAGGCAAAATGAGATGCCCCCTGCAAGTCCCCCACGTGACTTACTAATTTAGCATCACCCCCAAAAAAGGATTTTATGGTATGATTTGCATGTTCCATGTTCAATCCAACTTTAAAAAAACAAAACAAAAAAACAAATTACCAATACTGCTTAGAAATGGCTACAAAACTGTGTGCATGGTCATATGCTCAAAGTCCACTATTCCTTTTTAGATTAAAATTACTGATAGAATATGTCACTGCTTGTCACGGCTCAGATGGGGTGTCACTCTGAATTTAGCATCCCTTGAGAAGGGACAGAGCACCCTCCCAAGACCTTCAGACCTCCCTTTTGGCCAAATAATAGGCGTGAGGACCAGGCAGAGTGAACAATGAAAATAGTTTATTTTATAGGAGGTCAAACAAACAAGGTGCGGAATAATAACAGTAAGTGGGTGAAAAGAAAAGAAATCAAATGCCCTAACGCATCTGGATATACTGTCCCTAGCTCACTATCTCAAGTGGCCTTAGACTACTCACCCTTCCCTCAGGATGAGGGTTTCTTCCCCACAGCAGCCTCTCTGGGAAGAACAGCTTTTTCTCTTGTACCAGTTCTTTTATTCCCCAGCCCTCTTCTTCCCTATTGGTCAAAATCAGCACCAAAACTTCCCAAGGCCTTCTGGGGTTTGTAGGCCCAGCCTCCCCTAATGCTAGCCAGGCTCCCTGGGCCTAGTAGACCTCTGGTGGCACAGCCCAGATCATGACACTTTTCCCCTCAACATTTCATTCAGATGCAATTATTTATTAAATTTATTGGGCCAATATATTCATCCCCTCTTCCCTTTGTCACGTGTTGATTTAATACACAGGTGTCATCTGCTCCAATATCTTTTTGGAAACAAAATGCTAGCCCATAAGGGCCTTGGTTTGATCCTGTATGCCAATTCTCATGGATGTGATTTGCAGCACTAACCCCACCGAGTCTGGGAACAGGAAGGTGGCTCCTCTTGGATTAACACTTCAGTGGGAATGCATATTCTAAAGGGCTTATTTGGACTATGGGAATTAAAATTTTGCATGTGTGATAAAGATGTAAGAATGTTAATTTCTTTCTGTCTGACAAGTTTCATGGCAGATCTGTACTATACTTCCAGAATGACAGTGTAATTTTATGTGCATACTATAGATTCCTGTCTAGGAATGTTCCTATTGCATTTGACTTATTCAGACATTTTTCCATTGAAATATGTGGAAGCTCACTTACCCATCCAGGCAAGGACTGTGATTGACAGCTGGATCCTCAGAATCATGCTGTGCCTTTCACCCCTTCTGGAATCCTCCTGCTTGTGGCTGGTGATTCTTATGGGAATGAGATGAACATGGTGCCTTCCCCTTTCTTCTAGTGTGTTTTGTTTCCAGGGTGCAGAAGTGCTGTGCGGAGGAGAGGCATATGTACCAGACGACCCCAAGCTGAGCAATGGCTTCTACATGTCTCCCTGTGTATTAGGTATGAACCCTGGCATTGAGCCTGACTCCTAACACTCAAACATGCCAAAACCCTGATTATGCTTGGTGACGGCAGCGTCATAAGGGAAGGCGAGCTGCTAGACAGTGCGCCAGCTGTGTGAACACTGGCGAGGAAACAATGTCCCCCCTTTTCCAGCCCTGGAAAAGAGGATGAGAACCAATTTCTAGGGGAAGAAATGGAAGCCTGCATCACACTGATTAATGCAGCTAAGCTTATAGAAGAGTAGAAAAGAGATTGGATTTATACCCCACCCTTCACTACTGAAGGAGTCTCAGAGCGATTTACAATCTCCTTTCCCTTCCTCTCCCCACAACAGACTCCCTGTGAGGTCGGTGGGGCTGAGAGAGTGCTCTTTCAAGAACTACCCTTGAGAGGACAGCTCTGAGAGAACTTGTGATTGACCCAAGGTCACACCAGCAGCTACATGCGGAGGAGTGGGGAATCAAACCCAGTTCTCCCAGATTAAAGTCTGCACTCTTAACCACTACACCAAACTGGCTCTCCAGTGATCTCATCATAACATCCCTCAGACACTGCTGCCGCTGCAATGCTGTGCACACGTCCTTGGAGGCAAGTCCAGCCAGACAAAGCTGGACTTGCTTTCAAGTACATACGTAGCGTTGGACTGCTAGTTCAGCCCCTTGTCCTCTTCCTAGGGCAGCAAATTGTCATGTGTAATCAGGTAGGTAGCTAAGATGTCCCACATGCTTCCTCAACTGCAGGACAACCAAAGTTGGGAAGACTGTTTCTTGCTCAAAATAGTCGGCTTTCTCTTAAGTATTACACAGTCAAAGAATTAGTTCCCGTGTTGCTGCAGGAAACTGTGAAGACAACATGACATGTGTAAAGGAGGAGATCTTTGGGCCTGTCATGTCCATCCTGCCCTTCGATACGGAGGAGGAGGCCCTGGAGAGAGCCAACAGCACCTGCTTCGGCCTGGCGGGGGGTGTCTTCACCAGGTATTACCAGCCAAAAAGGAGAGAGAGAGTTGGTTTTGGAAAGAGGAGTGGGTGGGAAGGAAGCACGGGGCCAACTGAGCAGACAGCAGGCTCTGGGTCCTCTGAAGTGGGGCATCCATGAAGGCCGAGAGTCAGGAGAGACAGCAGGTCAACCCTGAACACGGAGGGCAGCGTGCAGCTCTGCCACCGCTTTTGCTCCACAGAGTCTGGTGCCATCCTGATCCATCAGCACCTTCTTAGAATGGTCTGAGAGAGACTGTCAACCAGTCCCTGGAAACAGGGGCCTATCCAGAGGGCCTCAAGGACGCCATGGTTACACTTCTCTCGAAAAAAACCCCAACATTGGATCCTTCTGATCCAGCCCATTGCCAAATTTGTTGTTCCTGGGTAAGGTGATTGAGAGAGTGGTGGCTGAACAGCTCCAGGGTTTCCTGGGTGAGATCCGTCCCAGTCCAGCTTCCGCCCGGGCCATGGAGGGTGGAAATGGTATTGGTCACCTCAGCAGACGATCTCTGTAGGCAGCCGGATTGAGGCAGGTCGGCGCTGCTATTGTGATTAGATCTTGCAGCAGTGTTTGACACGGACAATTATGATATTCTGACCCAATGCTTTGCCGGCGTGGGCGTTCACGGGGTAGCCCTTCAATGGGTTTACCTCATTTCTCCACAGTCAGGGACAGAGGGTGGCACTAGGAGAGAATGTGTCCTCTGGGCTGCCCCCCTGGAGTGTGGGGACCCTCAGGGGGGCACTTCGATCCCTGATGCTGCTTAACATCTACATGCCCGCCTACCCGCCCCCCAGCTGGCACGGAGTTTCATGCTTGGATGTCACCAGTATGCTGATGACACCCAGCTGTACCTGCTTTTGGATGGCTACCCGGATGCCGCCCCACAAAATCTGGCCATGGGTTTGTAGGCCTTGGTGGGATGGTTAAAAAAGAGCAGGTTGAAACTGAACCCAACAAAGATGGAGGTTATGTGGCAGGGAGGAGGGGCTTCAGGGCTTGGGTTCAGCTTACCTACTCTTGATGGAGCGCTATTGGTACCAGCACAGTCCATCAAGAGTTTGGGTGTGATCCTGGATGCCCCTCCAAATATGGAGGCCCAGGTCACACATACAGCCAGGCCCGGCAGCTGGCCCCTTCCCTGTCACGCCCTGACTTAACCACAGTAATCCATGCAATGGTCACCTCCAGGCTAGACTACTGTAACTAGCTCTATGCTGGCCTGCCCTTGAGACTGACCCAGAAGCTCCAACTGATCCAGAATGCAGCAGCACGAGTCCTGACAGGAACACCACAGACTGCACATATTCGGCCCCTGCTGTGCCAGCTGCACTGGCTTCCAGTGGAACATTGAGAAGTTCAAGGTTTTGGTTTTGACCTTTAAGGCCTTGAGTGGTTTGGGACCAGTGTACCTGTGGGACTGCCTCCTCCGGTACTCCCCCAGGAGAGCATTACACTCTTCGCAGAACGACTTTCTGGTGGTCCCCAGCCCTGGGTGGATCTGGCCGTCCTTGTCTGGTGGAATTTTTCAAATACCACCAGGGCCCTTGCGGGGTCTCATGCAATTCCACAGGGCCTGTATGGCAGAGATGTTCTGCCAGGCGTTTGGCTCAGGACAATGACGGCTAGCCGCCCTTCCCGGACCCCTCCCCCCTGAAAGGCATAATCCCCCCCCCCCCCCATACCCACGAGGCACCCACAGGCTGGAAATGAGAGGGAACCACAAAAATTCACCATTTGGTTTTAATTAATGAATTATATATATTTGAAAATGGTTTTGTATGGTTTCTATTGTTATAAATCTGTACATCGCCTAGAGCCCCACAATTCTGGGGATAAGGCAATTTTTAAAATGTAAATAAATAAATAAGTGGCAAACTTACCTGGCAGAACCTGGCGCACACTCTGCCACTCCTTCCGAGTTCTTGGAGGTGCCGCGGGCGCTTCATGCCGGGGAAGAAGGAGCTGTGTCCTGACCTCGCCCCTCTGCTCCACAGGGACCTCCAGCGGGCTCACAGGGTGGCGGCCGGCCTCCAGGCGGGGACGTGCTTCATCAACAATTACAACGTTATTCCGGTCGAGCTGCCCTTCGGAGGGTACAAGATGTCAGGTGACCAACTCCAGCTCTCTCTGCAGCCGCCAGACGGTGGACTGCTGGGTACAGAGGGCGGCCACCTTTGCTCTGCAGTAGAGCCCTGAGACTGGAGTCCAGGAGCCCCTGAGAGAGGCCAATGAGATCATGAGCTCTGGGTTGGGAAGTACCTGAGAGAGGCCAATGAGATCATGAGCTCTGGGTTGGGAAGTACCTGGAGATTCTGGGGGGGGGGGGGGAGTCTGAAGAGGGTGGGGCTTGGGGGGTATAATTCCATTGCAGCCCACCTTCCCAAGTGGCCACTTTATCTGCAGGGGAACTGATCTCTGCTGCCTGGAGATCAGCTGGAATCCCCGGGGATCACCAGCCACCACCAGGGGGTTGGCAACCCTAAAGAGATAAGAGAAAGGGCTTCATCTGAAGGGTTTGTGTTGTTTGGCAAGGCAGTTCTGCACCACCTAGGGTCAAAGGCTCCATATGAAAATAATAAGCAGATGGAATCGTTAATGAAAATAGGCCAACAATACATTAAGTGCATTTGCATGGTTGTACCGTGGTGGCTCCGAGGTTAAGACGCTGAAGCTGCAGACTAGAAGGCCAGTAGTTCAGCAGTTCGAGACCCAAGTGCCGCATGACGGAGTGAGCTCCCATCTCTGGCCCCTGCTCCTGCCAACCTAGCAGTTCGAAAGCAAGATATTGTAAGTAGATAAAATAGGTACCACTTCGCTGGGAAGGTAACAGTGTTCCGTGCGCCTCGGCATCTAGTCATGCCGGCCTCATGACCACGGAAACGTCTTTGGACAGATGAGCACTGCACCCCTAGAGTCGGATTCAACTCGCTTTCTAGCAAGGGAAACCTTTACCTTTACTTACCACTTTGATTGCTCTTCTGCAGAATTAGAAACTCTCTGTCTTTCCCCTCCGCTAGACACACAAGCTAGAGGTAGTGGTGGATTAGATGTGGCTAACAGTACTTAGGACAGAGACCTCAGAGCCACATGATGCAAGCGACTAGGCCCCCACAGGGGAAGGGCAGTCATGGTTTCATTCAGATGCACCAAGTCCAAGCCCTGGGGAAGCCATTCGGGCCCCGGGCTGCTCTGATTACCTCATGGTGTTAAAAGTCCACCTGCAGTTTTTCTACTACTAAATAAAATGTGTGTAAGGAGGATATAAATAAATAAGATGCTGTTGGATATTGTAGCAGAGTAAAAGGGAACCACAGAGCACACAACGTATAAACTGGCTAAAAAGAAAGTTTACCCATAAAGTTAGAAAGGGTTGCATGATAAGGGTAAAACAACAAAAAGTCTAACTGACTAGCTACATCTTTCTAGTTACTGGTTACTACAAGATGGATACTCTGTTCTAATATCTAAACAAATGGAGGAGGAAGAAACTCAAAAATGCCTATGTGCCAAGTATCAGATAACATCACCCAGTTACGAACTTACCAATAGGCAGGCTAAAGATTATGTACAGGACTTCCTTTTCTCTGGTGGGAACTACCTGGAGGACAGCTCACTAACAATTAACATGAAAAAATAAACAAGATAACCCTTTAATGGCGTCAGGGAGTGAACTTGCAGATACTCCAACAGATGCCAAATTACATTCAAATGGCCAAATGTACACACAGCCTTTTTCTTACAGAAAAGACAGCATGCCTACCTGAAGCACTTGGAGGAGAGGCTTTTTGATTGAGAAATAAGACCATCTGCAGTGGAGAGAAAATGGGAAACCAGACCCCCCCCCCAACTCCCTCCCAGGACATCTTACTGTGACTCCTGCTTTTAGGCACTTCAGAATACACCCTCCAGTGTTCCCTCTAAGCTGTGGAGTCTTGTGAGCAAAAATTCTACTTTGTGAGCTACTGGCATTAAAGTTGTGAGCAAAAGATTTGGCTACTGCATTAAATCAGTTTGCTCTGGAGCCATCCTTCCTGAGCTAAGACAAAAAGGTGTGAGCCGGAGGCTAAAAAGCTGAGCTAGCTCACACTAACTCAGTTTAGAGGGAACACTGACACCCTCATCCCAAAAGAAGTCACCACCCCTTAATGACTGAAATCGTTTTTATCCCGTACATTCTAAAATTGCCATCATGTTTTCTTCTGCAACGCCAAGAGCTGGGACTCACCAAAGAGAGGATAGATTGGCAAGAGTGAGTCTATGCAACGGGCTTCGAAATTGGGTGTCCCGTTTTGCCTTCCATGGAGAAATGGTTGCCCAGCCGTCTTCCTGAGCCACTCCCCAGGGAGAGGGGGGGGAAACAGCCACCCCCCCACCCCCCCACCCCAAAGGCGCCCTCGGTGACCTCGCTTTCTCTTGCAGGGTTTGGCAGAGAGAATGGCACAGCAGCGATTGCTTACTACTCTCAGCTGAAGACTGTCTATGTGGAGATGGGCAACGTGGAGTCGGTGTTCTAGCGTCCGTGGCCCAGCCAAAGGTCTCTTGCCACCCGTCAGCAGAAGTGCCCCCCCCCGGGCGGCTTGGAGCGTGACCTGGAAGAGAGGGGTGTGGCCGCTGTGTTCCCTTCTCCCTCCTGCTTGACATTCTTCTCTTCTCCTTTCTGGAAGGGGCAGGAAAAGGAAGTGCTCCCCAGACAGAAAGGGAGTGGCAAATTTCCTGTCTGACCGGCTCTTCCCAGTTTGTCTGGCCTTGGGAGCAGCAGGGGAAAGCACCTGGCCTGTATGGGCTGAATTTACAGCTGGACCTGCTCACCTTCACACCCCTTTTCTTCTCCTGCAGGAAGTAGCTGATGTCAGGCGCAGGGCAGGATGGCTGCCTTTTCTATGCAGGCACTTTTGTAAAGAATTTTCAGAGTAAATAAAGGATCTGACCTTGAACAAAAACCTGGATAATGTCTCCTAGGTTGTACTTGAGCATCCACAGGAGCTGCCTTAGAAAACTCTGCCATGGGATGTAGGGAGGCATAACTGCTATTCTCAGGAGGAGCAGGCCTCGTCACCCCGGAGCCTGCAGGGAAGACACGCATGTGACCGTTCACACATGGCACACACACACACACCCGCAGCAGCTCTGGGCCTCCATAGAGGAGAGATGGTATCGGTCATAGAGAGAGGGGGGGGAGAGAGGGAGAGATTAAGAAAAGGTAGCTCACAGCTACCAGTCCTGAAGACCACATGCTGGCGGCTCCATAGGGGCAGAGGCCCACTCCAGAGCCGCTGAGTTCGGGAGGGGTGTTGAAAGACCTGAGTCAGATTGAGGTGACAAGAGAGGAGGTCCTAAAACTGATAGACAATTTAAAAACTGATAAATCACCAGGCCCAGATGGCATACATCTGTTCTGAAAGAACTCAATTGTGAACTTGTGGATCTCCTGACAAAAATATGTAATCTTTCCTTAAAATCTGCCTCCATTCCTGAGGACTGGAAGGTAGCAAATGTCACTCCCATCTTTTAAAAGGGTTCCAGAGGAGATCCGGGAAATTACAGGCCAGTCAGTCTGACGTCGATACCGGGTAAATTGGTGGAAACCATTATTAAGGAAAGAATTAGTAGGCACATAGATGAACAAAACCTATTGAGGCAGACTCAAAATGGGTTCTGTAAGGGAAGATCTTGTCTCACTAACCTGTTAATGTTCTTTGAGGGGGTGAACAAACATGTGGACAAGGGGAATCCAATAGATATTGTTTACCTTGACTTCCAGAAAGCTTTTGATAAAGTTCCTCATCAAAGTCTCCTAAGTAAGCTCCAAAATCATGGGATAAAAGTACAAGTCCTTTTATGGATCAAAAACTGGCTAATTAATAGAAAACAGAGAGTGAGTATAAATGGGCAGTTCTCTCACTGGGTGGGTCCCAGGATAGGTGTCAGCAGGCACCACTGTAGCCATGGATGCCACATTGGGGGCGGGGAGGGCTGTTCTATAGGCAAGAAGGTGAATGTGAGCAGCAACATGGCTTCTCAGGAGTCCAAAATTGTGATAGGTCACGTTTCTTTTCTCTTGGTAAGCATGAAAAATGGATCTCAGACTTCTACAGGGATCATAGGAGCTGGGAAAGTGGTTTGCAGGTCAATTTATTCACTTTAGAGCCTGCCCCTCTCACAGAGACTCTAGTAGGATTGCACGGTCTCGATAAATGCAACCAATAGGATTATATCAATGGTGCGACCTCATTTGGAATACTGTGTGCAGTTCTGGTCACCACACCTTAAAAAGGATATTATAGCTTTGGGAAAAGTGCAGAAAAGGGCAACTCGAATGATAAAGGGGTTGGAACACTTTCCCTATGAGGAACGGTTAAGGCGCTTAGGGCTCTTTAGCTTGGAGAAACGACGACTGAGGGGTGACATGATTGAGGTTTATAAGATTATGCATGGGAAAGAGCAGGTAGAGAAAGAGGTACTTTTCTCCCTTTCTCACAATACAAGAACTCGTGGGCACTCCATGAAATTGCTGAGCGGTCGGGTTAGAACGGATAAGAGGAAGTACTTCTTCACCCAAAGAGTGATTAACACATGGAATTCACTGCCACAGGAAGTGGTGACGGCTACAAGCATGGACGGCTTCAAAAGGGAATTGGATAAGCATATGGAGCAGAGGTCCATCAGTGGCTATTAGCCACAAGGTATGGATAGGGACTCTGGGGCAAGTGATGCTCTGTCATCTTGGTGCTTGGGGGGGGTCAACAGTGGGAGGGCTTCTAATGTCCTGGCCCCACTGGTGGATCTTCTGATGGCACTGGTATTTCTGGCCACTGTGTGATACAGAGTGTTGGACTGGATGGGCCTTTGGCCTGATCCAACATTGGCATCTCTTATGTTCTTATGTTCTTAGATGGAGTTAGGGGTAGGGGTAGGGGGTAGGGTTAGGGGGTAGGGTTGGGGTTGCGGTTAGGGTTAGGGTTGGACCCTAACGAGGACGGACGTGGGAAGGAGGAGCTCTGCAGCCTGCTCTCACTTCTGCCTCATTTGCAGCCTCACTCAGCGGGCGTGCCGCGGAACAAACACAACCCACAGGTGTGTGAAGTTCTGGTGCCAAGGAGGGGTAGCCTTTGGGGGGCCTGGGGCCCCTCTCGGGGGCGCCAGGAGCATTTTCTGTGAGACCCTCCCCACCACCCAGGGCTTGGCTGGGCAATTTTGCCTCCAAAATGGCCGACGGGGACTTTACTCGCGCGAAGTCCCATAGGACAGACCCGTTACAATACGGGGCTTCTGTGCACAATGTCCCAGCTGGAGGTTTCCTCCCAGGGGGCAGCCGAGGGGGTACCCTACACCCCAGGCCGGCATGGGCAGGGACCTGGGGCCGGGGCCACCCAGCAGCAAGTGGCTCCTGTCGAAAATGGGCCCCCCACAGCCCTCCAGGCTCCCCAGGGCGATCTCGAAAATCCCGGGGGGGGGGGAACGGACCGCCAGTGCCATCGGATTGGGAGGACCCTTCGGAGCCCAACGCAACAAATCCTATGCGAATCGGAGCTCGGGGGGCCGAGTTACGGGGGGAAATGCTGAAGGCTGCCCCGCCCGGGGTAACGAGCCTTTTACCATTCTAATGGAGGCCTCCATTGACCCTCAAATGGCGGCCAGAAGGGCATCTCAGACTATGGAGTCCACTCTGATGGCTGCCTCTGTTCAACTAGACCCCCTCATGGAGGCCGAGGAGTTCCCTGCCTGCTCCAAAGGGGACGCCTTAAAGGGGCAGACCGACCACTCAGTCTCTGGACCAGTCTTGAGCTTCTTTGAGGGGCTT
>NW_015163236.1:2033-7236 GCF_001447785.1 Gekko japonicus | reverse complement strand
AGCCGTGCTCACCTTGGCTGGCTTTCCCGGCCGGAACTTTTCCACCTCAGTCCTGTGCTCTCCGGGGTCCCCTGACGCAGGGAGCCCCAAAGACGTGGTCGAGGCTCTCCTTCTGCAAACCGGCCCCATGCAAATCTATGCAACCGACTCCGAACTTTGGGGAGCTGGAACGTGGGGCGGTGGCACCCGTAGCGTGCCGGCCTTCAAGCCCTACGCCCAGGAGGGGCCCCGCCTTCCCAAGCTACCAAACCCCAACATGGAGGGTGCAGAGGGACCCCCGGCAACAGGCTCGGAAGGGGAAGCCCGCCCGCCCGGCCTCCCCATGTTAGCCTATGGGACTATGGCACATGTTAGCCTATGGCAGTTAGAGACTTTTTCCACCGACCAGCAGAGCCTTCCGGGGGACCGTGAACCCCAAGCCACCCCACGGGGCCCCTGCCACCATAAGGAGGACCTCCGCGGGGACCCCCCTTCGGATCAGGGGGATGCCCCCACCCTCTCGGTGACTCCAGGCGCCCTCCAGGGCTCCCACTGTCCCCTTTCAGAAGACCAACCCAGCCTGTTCCAGGAGATTCTGGCATCCACCCCGGGTGGCCTTGCCATGACCTCCATGCAGCAGCTGGCCGGCCCAATGCTCGGTCACGTCGACCCACCTCTCTTCGAGCAGCTGACTCCACCCAGCAGCAGCAGAGGGGAGGCCGAGAAGCAGCTCTCCCCAGAAACAGCAGCAACCATAGCAGCTGCCAGGAGGCCCGAGGATGCTGCCCGAGCCTGCCCGAGCTCCTCGAACCCAGACCAGCTGCAGGAGCAACAGCAGCATGGAGGCCTGGCACCCGGCTACCAGGAAAAGGCCACCGCCTTTCCTGCCGGGAAGGCCCACCGGCAGCAGCAGTCGGACACAGGCCCAGGAGTCTTTTCCCAGCTTCCCCTTGACTCTCCAGGAGACGGGGAAACTTTTTCAAAGTCCCACCAGCTCTCAACTGACTCTAGCTGCCAGAGGATGGACCGAGAGCTGGAGCAGCCGATGGAGGACCCTGGGCAGACCCCAGCCAACACCAGACAGCAGTCAGGCGACCCCGGGGATGGTCCCTGCTTTACACATGGCTCTCCCGAAGGTTGTGTGCATCCCTGGTTGTCAGGCTGTGTGCATCCCTGGTTGTCAGGCATTCTTGCACGCGCCACTGGCCGCGCATCCTGTTCCTGTCATTGTAGGATATCTGCTAGACCTTTAATAAGGTCAGAGGTCGCTCTTCCGTTCCACCATTCCTTAGGCTCGCCCAGGTCCATCAGCTTTTCCCAAATGCCTTGTCTGACTCCCTCACTCTCTCCTGTTTGGCCTGTTTGGAGGGTTTCTATTCCCTGTTATAGGGCCCTGGTTTCTATTGTTAGGCCCATTTCCTCCTACTGGCCTATTATAGCCATTCCCGGAAGGGTATGTTCTGCTGTTATTCCAGGGTTGATTAGTTCTGGGGACACGTGGCCTTACATCTGGAGGAGCATCTGGAGGAGCTCCAAGGACCATTATTAGAAAAGGTCACATTTCGCACTGCAGCTTCTTTCTTCTCCTTTCCCCCCATTGGTTTTGTTTGGCTTTTTAAGCTTTCCCTGAACAACTGCCCGGCTTGGCGTATTCTCGCCTGGAGTTGGGGATAAGTCAGAGGCCCTACTGTGATAGGCCCCATCATGATTTTACACGCCACGTTCAGACCGGCCACAAGTTCTCTTTTAAACTCTAATGTGTCATAATCAGGGACTCCCCAAATCATATGTACTACCCCTGATGCGACTCCCAGCAATTCCTTCCATTTTACATAGATTTCTGGGGACTCATCAGCTTTCTGTTCTTCCGCATAAAAAGCTTTAGAGAGGCTCCTGTAGGGCATTAGGATTTGCATGCAGCCAGCCCAGAACCCACCTATGCCTGCTGGGGCATCTCTCAAATATTGCTGAATGGTTGCCCAAGTATCCAGGGTTGCACATTGACGCGCCAACCGTTTCAGATCATCTTCATAAAGATCTGTCTGTTGGGACACTTCGAACATCCATTCTAAGGCTGTTTCAGGGTTCAGCTTCCCTACCTTCTGAGCAAGAACCTGCAAGTCCGCAAGCTTCATTGGAACAGTTTCCTCAATTGTATCCGTGGTTATGTGACCTCTTACGTTTCTATCAGTCTGAATTGATTTCCTGAACGACTGGGCAACCCTGATCTTTGTCTTTCTCTGTTTCACAATCTTGTAATGCAGCCTTTGTATGGTCTGCAAAGAAACTTTCCCATATATCTTCTTCACAATTCGCCAAATCAGGATCACATTCTGGGATTATATCTAACCCGTTGTTTGATCCCGATGCAAATGCAGCTACCATCCCTTTCTTAACACTCAAAGCCTCTTTAAGTTTCAGGATTTTATTCTGGCATTGGGAGTGGTCCTGTTTGCCATCTTGCTCCTTCTTAGAAAGTTGGGTGACCGCCCTAACAGCCGATTGGGCATCTGCCAGCTGGGTTTCCAGAAGTGTCAATTTATTCTGTGCGTCATGCGCCTGATCTCGTCAAGAGTCAGCTTCTTCGAGTAATTGGTGTAACGCAGATGAATTCTGTAAATTCTGCGCAACACTGTCCAAGTACTGGGTCTTCCTTAAATTTTCCTTCTCTCTTAATTTGTCAATCTGGGATTCTAAGTCCTGAATCTTGAATTTGCAGTCATCTAACATAGTTTTCTGTTTTTTGGCAAGCAGCAACAACATCCATCTTCCCGCCTTCTCAACTTGCGTTCTATTCCTGGTTATTTCCTTGATTTGCTTAAATATTGTGCTAGCTTCCTCTGTAGGATTATCTCCCTGAAACATGTCTTCCTGCAACAAACCAACAGCTCCTTTTGATTCTACCCAATTTGCAGTGGGTCTGTTACTTCCTCATTTTTCTTTGTATCTACCTGTTTGTTTTTATTAATTTTAAATCGTTGTGCTAATCTCCTCTCTCATAATGCGCTAGAAGAAGATTTATTTCCCATTTTTAGACTGCTCTATTTAAACCAACTTTGTATAGTATAACAATTTAAAAGTCTGGAATTTCCTGTTTGTCAAAAGTCAAGCTCCCGCTATGCAGAGTAAACAGTTGCCCGCATTCTCCACCAAAATCTGTTAGCCGTCACACTAATGGCCCAAATCCACTCGCTGCTGCAGTGGGATCTTGTTACATATTTCTCTGCATGTATAACGGACCTTGTTTTTTAACAGAAGGAAGACCAGACACAATTCTGTAATTTTAAAGGGTTTTATTTTAAACATAGCATTAATTAACAGTTCTATTCAGCTTTGACAATCTTTGCCTATTTCAACTTGACTCTAAGAGTCAAGACATAATTTCTCACCACTGATGTTGATCTCCAATGGAGCTGCTTCTGTTTCTATGAAGACCGGAGCTTGGAGTGAGAGTTGCCTGCCTTCTCTGGACCACACCCCTGATGTCAACTACACTGGCTTATATCCTCTTTCAATTTTGTCTACTCATCCTCTGCTGATCAGTGTTGATCAATCAGAGGTGTTTCACATTTAAAAACAGCTGAGTTTACTCTTCTTAATGCCCGGGGCTTCCCGATTGACGGCCTTTTCCTTTTATTGCCTCTTCTCGGGTCAGCTCGACCTGACATATGTTTTATGTAAGACTATTGTGTAAATTTCCCTCCCTTATTTGGTCTTTATTAACTCCAACAATTAGCTCATATCTAAAACGCCGTCCTGGAAAGTCCCGTGTCTCCCGTGTCTTCCTATCCATAAACTCTGTCCCTTTAATCAATATATGTGGTTTGTGTACAATGTGCATAGATCATAAACCTGTTACGGACTATATGTGGGTGTATATATATATATATAAAAGTCCTTTAAATGAAAAAAGAAAGAAAAGATTTCTTCTATGTAACATAAGTCCCTCTACAGAAATAAGCTCGCTCACCCCCTCCCTGTTTTCCTGTTTTCTGCAACGAACAGCTAAAGACTGCACAAACTCTGTAACTTTCCAATGCTAGCGAGCAAAATAACAGGTAATGAGCAAAATAACAGGAAACTGTGTGTCACAAGGGTCACCAAGCACATTCTGCACTTCCTGCCAAATCCATGTCAGCAAGTTTTAGCAAGGCAAGAAGCTGCTTTTACAAGAGAGAGTGAGACTCATTATAAACTCAGAGGCCTGCATTGTCTTGAACCAAACTTTGCTTAGGCCACAGTCTGCTTGTTCAGGTATCTTGGCAATGAGGGGCCTTTTACAGGTGTCTACAACACCCCGACCAAGGGGGAGAGGAGGCCGAGGACAAGGAGGACAACAGCGGGGAAGAGGAGGATGCGTCCGGTGTGGAGGACAGCTCCACGGACAAGGAGGACTACCAGGCGGCCGAGCAGGCGGCCGAGCAGGAACTCTTCGCCTGCTTCCCCGACAGTTGGGACTCCAAGGGCACTCACCTCATCCCCGGCAAAATCGTGGTCATCTCCGACATGGAGACGTCGCCCCGCCACAGCACAGGCCAGAAACAGTTCGAGACCGGGCACATCTCCAGGAACGGCGCTCCCCTCCGGCGACACTGCCACCACAGAGGGGACACCAGGCTTCTGGCCAGGCACGGAGGAAGAGTCCGCCGAGCGGGAACGCCAGGAGGGATGCAAGCAACTGTGGGCACTGACGATGGCCAGCCCCACGTTTGATCGGGTCGCGGTCCTGTTGGACGTGATGGCAGAAGGACGCCGGCCCTCCTGGGAAACCGCCCTCTGGGTGTGGGCCCTCATCACGGCCCACATCAACATGCAGCTGCGGTCCTGGGAAGCCATTGCCATGGCTCCACCGGTGGATGTATGGCAGTGCCTCTCCAACGTCCACATCAACCTCCTGAGTGCCTGGCGGGGTGAGCGGAGAGCCAGTGCGTGCCGCGCCTCGCGCACCTTCATGTTGTTGGTGGCGGAGTATGTGTTGACGGTGGACGACGGCGAGTGCCACCGCCTGGGCATCCCGCTGGAGTGGCTGTCCATCCGCCACATGGCCGCAGACCTCAGCGCCACCGCTGCCACCATCCAACGCCACCTCGGGGGTCCGGGCGCAGCTGGGCGGGCCTGCCAGAGCCAGGCGGCGCGGAGCACGCCCCATGACCCCTCCGAAATGGTCGACCAGGCCCCCGAGAACTGGGACCCGGTCACCCACGGGCCACAACACCGGTTGAGC
>NW_015163236.1:0-2006 GCF_001447785.1 Gekko japonicus | reverse complement strand
GTCGCACGGTGCTGCTACTGCAGCGCCGAGGAGTGGGCCGACGCCGAGCTGGCGACTGACCCCGCGCTCACGCCGCATCTGCCGGACTGCGCGGCCGCCACTCCAGACACCACCGCCATCGACGACTCATCCTCTGGAGCGGAGCCAGCAGAGCAGGGAGCCGCTGTACTGCGGGTCGCTGCCATGGAGGTTGGAGACTGCGAGATGGCGGCCACTGCGCCCGACCCAGGACCTGAGATGAACGCCCCTCCCGAGCCGATGGAGTGCGTCACAGAGGCCAGAAGACTCGGCAAAGGCGCCCTCGAACCACACGACCCGGGCGGCAGTGGCTGCCAGCTGCCGCAGAAAGCGACCTTGGGAGGTCCATGTGACATGATGGCCGTCTCAATGGCAGGGCCCAGCCGGAGCACAGATCACTCCGCGGACTCCCAAGCCACGACGCCACGCAAAGCTAACCACCAGACGGCCGCCACCGTCCTTGCGACAGCCGTGGCACCCTTCATGACCGAGGTGTCCACGCTGCTGCGCTCGTGGGCCAAACAAGTCCAGTGTGCGGCGGACAGCGCGCCCGCATGGTGGGACGCCGAAACAGAGTGCCGGTGGAGGGGATCCGCCGCCGATCAAAGCCGACCGGCCCCAGTAACTCCCTCTGTCCACCGCGACCATGACTCTTTCTCAGGGGCTCCAAAGCACGGGACCACAGCCGGGAAAGCAAACCCCGGAAACAGCGACGTCCCACCAAACAGAACCCCCAAGCCCATCCAAATGGCCGAGCCGACAGCCGGAACAGTGCTGACCAAGGCCGTCATCGAACCCGGCTCCACCACAGGGAACACGGCCACAGCGCAACCACCGCTGGCCCGAGCAAAGAGTCCACCCTGACCCCTCGAAGGCATGGCGAGCGGAACCACGTCCCACAGCCCAACTCACGTGCCGCCGCAGCAGCCCGCTGGAACAACTGGCCAACAGGAAGTGGCGGCCAGCCCCACCCTGACACAACCCCCCGACAGCCCGGCAAACAACACTCCTCGCACGGGGCCCTCGAGATCCCAAGGCTTCTCCTGGGCGGAGTCCGTCGTGAGGGGAAGGAGCGGCGACAGAAGGACGCAACCAACCCCAGGGGGAGACCACCGAGGCGGCCGTCGAAGCGGGCGGTGCGCGACCCAGAAGCACGGGACTCAACACCCCAACGGGGGGCTTGTTCGCCGAGACCAGCCAATGCATACGGGAGATGCGCGCCTTTCGTGAGCAAGAGCGTGGCGTCCACAAAGAGAGGTGATTTTTCAATGCCTACCTCGACACCCTGCGCAAAGCCGAAGCAGGCCGCCCTGGCGATATGGGCCTCAGCATGGCGAGAGAGATCACGGCACGTGCCTACACGGTTAGGGTTAGGGTTCGAGTTAGGGTTCGGGTTAGGGTTCGGGTTAGGGTTCGGGTTAGGGGCTAGGGTTTAGGGTTAGGGTTAGTTAGGGTTAGGGTTAGGGTTGGACCTGGGTAAGGTGAGTCTAATTGGAGATTAGCTCCTGAGTTTGCTCCTCTGCTTCCCTTCTCTGCACGCAACCTAGCGCTCATAGAGCGGCTTCTTTCATAACTTTGTGTGTCTAAAGGTGTCAGGCACAAGTGGGTGGTACTTTGGAGGGCCTTGAGCCCCTTTTGGGGGTGTAGGGAGTGTCTTTTGGGTCCCTCTCTGTCAGTTTGGGCTTCCTTGGGCGTTTTTCCATTCCAAGATGGCTTCTGGCAATTTTACTCCCGCGAAGCCCCATTCCATTCCCACTTTACGACACAAGGTCTCTGTAGATTTCAATTTGTCTGGAGATTAAAAAATTCCAGGGAGCCAGGGAGGGGTCCCTAAGCTCCACCACCGGCATGGATGGGTCCCTGGGGATGGGGGGCAAGGGCACAGGCCGGCTCCCGCCGAATTTGGGGGCCCCAAGGGTGTCACAGCTGCCCCTTGCCAGTCTGAAAATAAAGGGGGCAGGGCGGTTAGGGTTAGGGGTTAGGGTTAG
>NW_015163235.1:65912-68631 GCF_001447785.1 Gekko japonicus | reverse complement strand
AATACAAGGAATATTGGAATGTTTGGCCGACGTACATGGCTCCCACCTCAAAAAAGAAAGTAAAAATGTTGTTAAGTGTCCTCCACACTCTGGGAGTGAATGGAGAGTCTCAGACTTATTTTGACGCATTTATTGTTTTACAGCCGTTGACCTTATAACCTAACTTGTTACTTATTTCTCTTTTCACATATCTTAGAGCTTCTTCATCATGTTACAGGCTAATTTGCTGTTCAGCCCATCTATAAATTCATCAATATCCCTTCAATAGAACATTCCATTGTATTTGAAAAAGTGTGCACGAACACGAAAGCACATGCCTTGAATAAACCTTTGTTGGTCTTAGAGGTGCTGCTGGACTCTCCATTTGTTCTACTGCTTCAGACCAACACGGCTGACCAACCGGATCTATCTTCTCATGCCTGTAAGTCTAAGCCGTTTGACAGAGCTGCTCTGAAAATACTTCTGACAAACCGAACAAAAGACAGACTCAGTTTATTATTTCTTTTGATTGGGGGGGGGGGAATCATTTATCTTTGAGTGTCCCAAACAGTAGACGAGCCTTGGCTATCCTTTCCAGAACGGTGACAACCTAAACAGCATTCGTGACACATCCTTCCCGACATCGGAGTGAAATATTTGCGACCGCTCCACAGAATAGGTTTGAGAGTAAGGAAAGGATGGAGTGTGGGAGAGGGAAAGACATTTCGGACACTGCCCCTTTTCTTGTAGATTTGTGAACAAACAACCAAGTCTCAGTCCCATCGCTGCAACTGGTATAATGCAGGGTTCCCCGACGGGGTGTCCACAGGCACCATGACAACTGCTCACACTTTTTCTGGAGCCCACTGAGTGTTTTTAGGAGGGGGGGCTGGGGGGGCTTTTGCCCAGCAAGGCTTCTGTTTAGGGTTGCCAGCCTCCCACTGTTAGAATTGATCTCCAGACAACAGAGATCAGTTCCTCTGGGGGGGAAAAATGTCTGCTCTGGAAGGTGGACTCTGGAAGGTGGACTCTATGAAGAGAAGAGGAAGAAGAGGTTGAATGTATACCCCACCTTTCACTCGGAGTCTCAGAGTGGCTTACAAACGCCTTCGCCTCCCCCTCCCCACAACAGAGACCCTGTGAGGGAGGTGGAGCCGAGGGAGCTCTGAGAGAACTGTCCTTGAGAGAACAGCTCTGAGAGAACTATGGCTTGCCCGAGGTCATCCAGCAGCTGCAAGTGGGGGAGTGGGGAATCAAACTTGGTTCTCCCGGATTAGAGTCTGCACATTTAACCACTACACCAAACTGGCTCTCTGAGATCCCTCACCTACCCAAACCCCGCCCATCCCACCTCCACCTCTAAAATCTCCAGGTATTTCCCAACCTAGAGCTGGCAACCCTATGACTGACTATTCGAAATTTCATTGGCTGTGCAGATTTTTTTTTTAACATTTTAAATGTTTTCTTGGAAGCACCTGCCACTGCGTCACAGACGTTAGTCTGCGGCGATCATTTTGTGGCTGGCTCGGGCTCCTGTGGCAGCCATTTTGTGTAGGGCTGCAAGCTTCAGGTTGGGAAATTCCTGGGGATTTGGAGGCTGGAGCCCGAGGTGTTACCCTACCAGCGTAGATTTAAGAAGCTGAATTGCTGCCTTCTGTTTCTGGGCAAATTTAACTAAATGGCAGGCCTCAGCGAGAGGTGGGGTATTAGCGAGGATCTCCTACCTATGTTTACAGGGAGAGCTCTCAGTAACCAGTCCAAGGATAACGGGGAGCTTTGCCTTTATGAGAGCTCTCAATAACCAGTCCAAGGGTAAAATAGGGAATGTTTTATTGAAGGGAAATTGATGAATTTAACACATAAGGAGCACACAAGGAACACACACACCCAAGATCTATAGGAAATAAAAAGAGGAGTAGGACAGTAGCAGGGAGTGAGGGAATAGCTACCTTTCCTGAAGACGTCCATGAAGAAAGAGAGATGGCGATATGGCCAGTGCTTTGTGGAGAGGAAACACCCAGTATACTGGGGGTGCGTGTTGGTAGGAGCCAAAGAGAACACAGACACAGCAATGGGGCTGCACTGGGCTAGTTATACCCCAAAACGTGTCCAGAGGTCTTGGTGATGTGCATGGCCCCTCAGAACAAAGCACTGATGGTTTTAATCAGGGATAAAACAATGTGGTTTGGCAATGCTCTACAGAGTTCCCAGGAGTGGACAAAAGAGACTGGAGGTTCTCTTCTGGATGCAAAGTACAATTTGGGTTGGGTTCCTGATTACTCCTCCAGTGGTTGAAGGACCAATGGATTGCTCATGTAAAGTAATCAAAGTGGAAAGAATACTGCTTGGTGAGCCACCTGGGTTTGGGGTGTGGGAAAGAGATGGAAAGAAGTAGCCCTGGGGTGAGGCAAGTCCATTGTCCGGAGCATGCAGATGTCGGGGTGGAGGGAGAGTCGCAGCTGTCAGAATAAGATCTCATGTCCTTCCCAAGGTCACTGCCAAGGCACAATTGTAGGGCCTGGCAGTTCAGGTGTCCATCTTTGTGCCCACTTATATCAGGTTGCCTGGTATGTAGACTTCTGGGGTACCCCTATGGCAGAGGTAATTTCGGGGGGGATCGCGGGGGATCGCAGTTCCCCCAGGTGAGGTATGGGGGTGGGGCACATGACGAAGCCCTGCCCCCTGCTTCCGGCCCTCATTCAGCCAGGAGGAGGCAGGAGAAGAGGGAGGGTAAGTTGCT
>NW_015163235.1:49115-65772 GCF_001447785.1 Gekko japonicus | reverse complement strand
TCATTCTGTTGCAGAAGGAGGAAGAAGCAGGAGGGTAAGTTGGCGTCCTCCCCCTCTGCCTGGCCGAGGCCACTCCACGTGGCCTCCGCAAGGACTCCCAGCCCCATCCAGGAGCTTCCCCGAGGTAGCTGTGTTAGTCTGTTGCTGCAAAATAGTCCAAGAGTTCAAATAGCACCTTTAAGACTAACAAATAGCACCTTTAAGACTAAGACTGAGTGGTGGGTGTGGCCTTATGATACACTTCCGGTGATGTCAGGGGGTGTGGCATATGCTAATGAGTTATGCTAATGAGTTCCCCTAGCTCTTTTTCTACAAAACGACCCCTGCCCTATGAGGTCCATTGCTGTTTGAAACAACCTGTCCTGTGGGACAGGGGGTCAGCATGCTTACAGAGAAAGGTAAGGTTTGGGGAAGGGAGAGGCTTCAGTGTGGTGTAATGCCATAGAGTCCACCACCAAAGTGGCCATTTTCTTTAGGGGGTTGATTTTGGTCATCTGAAGGTCAATTGTAACAGTGGGAATTCTCAAGGTGCTCAAGGAGCATCATCTGAAGGTCAATTGTAACAGTGGGAAATCTCAAGGTGCTCAAGGAGCAGAAGAAGAGGAGGAGGAGGAGATTGGATTTATACCCTGCCCACTGCCCAAAGGAGTTTCAGAGCGGTTTACAATCTCCTTTCCCTCCCCTGGGGTAGGTGGAGCTGAGAGAGCTCTTTCGAGAACTGCTTGTGAGAGAACATCTCTGAGAGAACTTGGGACTGACTCAAGGTCGCACCAGCAGCTGCTTGTGGAGGAGTGGGGAAATCAGAACCAGTTTTCCAAGATTAGAGTCTATGCTCCTAACCACTACACCTAACTGGCTCATTACACACACACCATGGGCAAATGGTCAGCCAACAACACACAGTTAAAATAATATGGATTGGAACTTGTATCCGAACAGTTTTTCTGCAGGTAAAAAAGAAGGAAGGGTCCCCTTTGATCACCCAAAAAGGGCAATGTTGGGGATTGTGGGCCCTGTCTACACAAAAGCAAAGTGAGTCAGGGGGGAAACTGGGCAAGACTGAAAGGGAAATGCTGGCAGGATCCACCCCCTACATATAAAGAAGACAATGCAAGATTAGGCCTGCTTAGAAAAACACAAAGATGAGCGAGGAGCTGAAATTACCAAACGAGGAAGATGCAGATGGGTGGATGCCGTTTATTTATCAATATGAAGGCTTTGATGAGAGCATAATTCTCCACGCTCTTCCTCAGGGGAGGATGTGACGGGGATGCCTTGGGAAATGGCTGTGATCCTGATATCCCGGCTTTCCCGCTTGAGCTAGCAGAGAATATTACCCCCGTGGAACTTTTCCAATTACTAAGTGTCACGCAAGAAATTTCCATCATTTTTCAGAGGGAGTGAAAGCAAGATGTAGCCAAATCATGTACCAAATGACAAGTGATGTGCAGGAAATGAAAGCTTGGAGGTCAGGGCCTGAAGCCGACCGTTTTTTTTAGGAGAACCAGAGGTGACCGGGATGACAGAATACAAAAAGGAATCCTCCCAAAGCCGCTCACAGGGGCACCGGTGTGTTTGAAAGGAGATGGCAAAGCTCGAAGACAAAAACCAGATGGTTTCTGTAATTTATTCTCCTGAGAGCCAGTTTGGTGTAGTGGTTAAGTGCGCGGACTCTAATCTGGGAGAACCGGCGAGGGGCGAGGGGGCCTGGCAACCCTACCTGGAGAAAAAGGCATCTTTGGAGGGTGGACTTTATGGCATTACACCCCACAGAGTTCCCTCTCCTCCCTCAATCCCGCCCTTCCTACATTCCATCCCCGAATCTCCAGGAGATTCCCAACCCAAAGTTGGCAACCCTCATGGAACTTGAGGAGGGTGGAGTTTGGGGAAGGGAGGGAGTTCAGTGAGGCATACGTCCATACAGTCCATTCTCCAAAGCCGCCATTTTCTCCAGGGAAACTGAACTCTGCCATCTGGGGACCAGCTGTAATTCTGGGGGGATCTCCCGGTCCCACCTGGAGGCCGGCATCCTCCCCATTCATGAGCTGCAAAAGCCCCAGCCCCCTGCTTTTGAGGGCCTAAGAGCAAAGCGCCTCCCTAGTGTGCTGATCTGTTGTCTGCTGTGCAACAGGATGCCAGAGAGAGGCCAGGAAGCGTTTCCTTCATGCTGGTTCTTCTTCTTCTTCTTCATCTTCTTCTTTGTTGGTGCTGGGACCAAGCCGCAGGGGTGCGGTGTCAAATAAGCCACAGAAGACATATTAGGGTTGGCAACGTTGGGTTGGGGGATTCCTGGTGGTTTCAGTGGGGTACAATGCCATAAAGTCCACCCCCCAAATGCCATAAAGTCCACCCTCCTTGTAACTGGAGATGAACCCTCTGTGTACAAAGTAGGGTTCTCAGGTCCCAGTGGGGGTTCCCCAGCTTTTGTGGGCCTCGATCCACTGCCAGCCACTTGGCCGGCGAAGGAAACCTCACCTCCAGACACGGACATCATTGTGCAACGTCCCTGATGTGATGACGTCCCTTCCAGGTGATGGCAGCATGCCGGGGATGCCACGCAGCAGTGCTCTGGTTTTTGGGCAAACTCTATGGTTTTGAAGGCAAAAAAACCATAGAGTTTTGCCCCCAAACCACAGTATCATGCAGAATGTTGCTGATGTGATGATGTTACTTCTGGGTGACATTATCGTGTCAGGAATGTTGTGCACGATGTCCTGCCCACCCCTGGAACATCCCCCCAATCCCCCTGTCGCAATGGCGAGGGGACCTGGCAACCCTATCTGGAGAAAATGGCCGCTTAGGAGGGTGGACTTTATGGCATTACACCCCACAGAGTTCCCTCTCCTCCCTCAATCCCACCCTTCCTACGTTCCACCCCAAAATCTCAAGGAGATTCCCAACCCAAAGTTGGCAACCCTCATGGAATTTGAGGAGGGTGGAGTTTGGGGAAGGGAGGGAGTTCAGTGAGGCATACGTCCATACAGTCCATTCTCCAAAGCAGCCATTTTCTCCAGGGAAACTGAACTCTGCCATCTGGGGCCCAGCTGTAATTCTGGGGGGGGGGATCTCCCAGTCCCACCCGGAGGCCGGCATCCTCCCCATTTATGGGCTGCAAAAGCCCCAGCCCCCCGCTTTTGAGGGCCTAAGAGCAAAGTGCCTCCCTAGCTTGCTGATCTGTTGTCTGCTGTGCGACAGGATGCCAGAGTGAGGCCAGGAAGCGTTTCCTTCATGCTGGTCTGACATCATCACATCCTCGTAAGGTTTGACGGTGTCATGAATCCAAATTAGGGCAGGGGCAAAGGGGGGGGGGCATGGCACTGAGCAGCGGGTTAAAGTGGGAAAATGAGGGAGTGGTGGGTCAGAAACTTTAAGCAGGGATGTGTGTGAAACTTCCAGATGAGGCCAGGAAATCTCCCAGAATTACAACTGATCTCCAGTGTATTTCACCACTGATTTCAATAGCCCTATAGGGTATAATGGGGCCGAATATTCAGTCCTCCCAAAAATCATCTGAATCAGTTAGCATTGCTAAATATGGTATTTGGAGGGGTATTCAGGGGCCCAAATATGATCCCTCCAAATACCCCCGAATCTGAATATTACTGATTTTTTTCAGTGCACATCCCTACCAGTGACCCATGTTGGCATGATTACAGTTGACAAATCAAATGAATAGCCAATGATGTTATTTGACCAATCACATGTGTTGCTAACCAGGTGATTCAACCAATCAGGTGAGTTGCCCTAATGAGACCATATACTCTGCAGCTGTGCAGGGTCCAATTAGTAGCACTAGATAGAAGATTCATTTTTTTTAAACCACACCTTATTTGATTAATATAAAGATGCTCCCCAATAAGGAAGCCCTCACAAGTCATTTTCAAGTCTGTCATTCTGCAAAACCCAATGACTTCCCCCAAAGCCAGCCATTCGCATTGTGCTTTTTTCAGACAGTTAGACATTGCCAGGTTTAGCTACAGTTTTCCTATCTAACACAAGCAAAACAAATCATATCATACATGTGCAGTTCTACAAGGAAACAAAACACTATAGATTCCACATAAAACTTGTATACAAAATTGAGTAAACAGTAAATTCAGTAAATTAAATAACCAAAAAAGAAAAACACTTTGTCTGGCAGAACTGCAATTTTGTGGGAAATACATGTACCACTCCGCTATTTTTAGAGCTAATAGCACTGTCAGTTGCAGATAATTTATATTAAGCCAATTTGACCAACTTTGTGTCCAGATCTTACAAGCCTTGCTTACTAGACACTAAGCTCTGTGCTCATTAGATACCTATGGAAAACCGTCATCTCTACACCATCACCTCCTTTAGCTGGCTCACACTTTTGTTCCATCAAGCGGACACCTATAATCATATGCTGTGCATATCCTATGCATGTCCAGAGTGACATGGAATTGGATACTTGAAAGAAGTTCTGGCACCATGAGTTTCCCAACTTCACTTCTTGCTTCAGAGCTTCTCAGTTCATGGTGGCAAAAAACATTAAAATATGTGCACTTGGTTGTGCCTAATAAAGACTGCAGGCTGTCTAAATGATGCTGAAACAAATGTGCATTCAAAGGGGATTCATGATATCAAAGACTGATCAATTAAATCCTATCATTTTTTCATTTGTTTACTTAGCAGTATTATTCCAGAAGTGGCAGAAGTACTTTAAAAAACACCACATTTTGTTTGTCTGCTGTCTGCCTTGTATAAGGGAACTACTATTAGGGTAAGGTTGCTAAGGGCGGGATGGGGTGTAGGAAACAAATTATGTGGGTTGTTTTCATAGAATGTTTGGGTTGGCATATGGGGGAAGGAGATCTTCCCAGTGGGGCTCTTGACTTTCAGCAGCCCTGTGCTATAGGGATACTCTCTTGTATGGGTTTAGGTTTCTTCATGAATTTGTTTCAGAGGGCAACCGTGCTGGTCTGCAGTAGAACACGCCAGATTTGAGTCCAGTAGCACCTTAGACACCATCAAGATTTTTAGGGTACAAGCTTTCAAGAGTCAAAGGTCTCTGATGAAGGTACCTGACGCAGGGAGTGTTGACCCTCAAAAGCTCATACTCCAAAAATCTTGTTGGTATCTAAGGTGCTACTGGACTCGAATCCACCTATGCTAATAGAAGACTCACATGTCTTTTGCACGTATTTTCTTAAATGAACCCCAGGGCTCACACCTGACATCTATTCCCAAAGGCAGCACTCAACCTTTGGAATACATTCACTAAAAGCAGAGGAAGGTGTCCAGATTTCTCACATAACAGGACTTAAGCCGAAGGGCTCAAAAGCAAGAGGTTCTGTTTCCAGACATGTCCGAGAGCTAATCTTGTCCTAGAAATTAAGCACCAATATTCACTGGGTTGATTCTGAGTAGAAACAAGGCTGCAGGGGATTCTGGCTCCTCCGCGGCGTATTCTTGTCCTCAATATCAGGACCAAACTTGGCTTCCGTCCTCCGCCCCGAATGTGTTTCTCCTCAAAAATTAATACAGCTCAAAGTGTCACGGCTTCTGTTGCAGGTCCACCAGTCTAGGCTTGAAGCTCTTCCAGGTTCCCTCATCCGTTTCCCTGCCCTTATCTGCTCTGCTGGGTACAGACGCTCCATCTGCAAGCGGCATCCATCTGCCGGCGTGGCGTGGTGCCCTGCCCACAAGGGTTTCGGTGCCAAGTGAACATCAGTTGGCTGCCAGCAGGTCATGCAAAGAACATCACAGAAGAAGAGCATCACACGGCCATTCCATAAATGTATACCCCCATGAAAGCCCCCCGACAACAGACATTTATTCCAAGCCACGATATGAATTCTGGCATCAGGGAATGGCTAAGAAGTGGTGCTGCAAAGTCCGGAAGTCCCTGGTTTGGACGTCATCTGCAGTTTGAGATCTCCAGGGTGGTTCTTAGCCAACCGTTCTCTTTCCCCCTCTCCCCTCAGTGATTATCAGGAAAGGCAGCTTTTTTGTGAAGACTACAAAAAGATTATGTCTGTGAAGTACCTGTGGTATTACCAAAGCACTATATAAAAATGCTAAGTATTACTTTGCAAGAATAGAATAGCTTAATCTAGGGGAAGCTTTCTTAGTGCAGCCCCCATCACTGTTCATTGAATCTCTCCTCCAACATGGGCATACCCTGGTCACACAAATACACACACTGAGGACATGATGAAGACGGGGAGCCATGTTAGTCCATCTGTAGCAGTAGAAAAGAGCCAGAGTCCAGGAGCACCTTAAAGACCAACAAAATATGTGGCAGGGGGAGGAGCTTTCGTGAGTCACTGCTCGCTTCTTCAGATACAGCTAGAACGGGAGTCCCTCTGTCCTATTTATTGGAAAGGGGTATCCATAAAACTCTCCTCCAACACCATAGTTCAAATGAATCAACTTTCTTCCTGCCAGCTTTCTTCTTTGTCTGACTTTCAAACCTGCACATAGTAATGGAGGATAGTAGGGTACGATTTATCTTGATCTTGGTCATCAGTGACACATCCTTATTGCTTAAGGATCTTTACTAGCTCCTTCACGAAGCTGCCTTTCCCAGTCTCAATCTCCTTCTGATTTCTTGGCTGCAGTCTCCCTTTTGGTTGATGACGGAGCCAAGGAATAGAACAGGGGTGTCGAACTCATTTGTTATGAGGGCCGGATCTGACATGAATGAGACCTTGTTTGGGCCGGGCCATGTGTGTCATAAAATATAATGCCAGGGAGCAAAGATATAAAATTTATAAAAGACACAAACACAAAGATTTATTTACTTAAAATGAAAACATGCTTAAAACATTAGCTCTGTAAGCTGAAAACCTATTTATTGACATTCACCACAGAAATCTCATGCTCAGAGTTCTGAGTCTAGGACCCAGGTTAAAACATGCAATGGCTGAGTGATTAAGAGAGTCTGGCGAAGCAAGCTATGATGCAGCAGCAGCAGCAGCAACAGCAGAAGTGGAAGCAGGAGATGGCCAGTTCCACTGTGGGCCTGATGGAAGTCCTACGGGGGCCTAATCCGGCCCCCGGGCCACATGTTTGACACCCCTGGAATAGAACATCTTGACCAATTTCAGTTTCTTCATCGAGATAGATTCAGGTGGGGTTGCCGTGTCGGTCTGGAGCAGCATGCACACGCAAGCTTACACCGTGAATAAAACTTTGTTGGTCTTCAAGGCGCCTCTGGACCCAAACGCTGTTCAGTTTCTTCACCATCATTCTGAAAGTTGTGTCATTCCCCAGTAGTCATTACTTTTGTCTTCTGGGTACTCAGCTGAAATCCTGCTTTGGAAGGCTTTACAGCCTGCATAGTTATCCCCTTAATGTTATCGGCAAACTGGCTCACTTGACTGCTCTCCCACCCCTCTGATTCTAGACCATGAAGGATCTGGATCAGACCATTTACCTATGGAACCAATGTGCTACCAACCCAGAACATTCCTAGTAAGCTAATGAATGAAACAAACTTTTGGTTTTCCCTTACCAGCTGGGCCCGAAGTATGAAACAGGCAGGGTAAGAAAAGCCAAGCACTCCGAGAACTACATCTTCACTTTTTTTGAAAAAAAATCTGCCTATAGATATAATTTTGGCATCCCGACAAAGCAATATGGAGAATTTAAGAAGATCAATGTCATGGGTTAGTTCTGAGAGATGCATTATGGCATTTTGAAATAAATCAGGGGAACAGTGAAATGGGTGAGTGACGGTGATGTCATCCTGACCACAGACAATGGGCACGATCCAGCCAAAGCAAAGCACTTACAAGTCCCATTGCATCCTCTGTGAGAGATATACCCTGCAGTTGGCTCCAATGGACTCTGAAGGGTGTAACTATGCTTAGTTAATTGCACACTGAACTCTAATACAGCCACCACTGAGACGTGCATTATGTAGCGGGACCTCTTTTGCATATGAGGCGACACACCCCTAATGTAGCCAATCCTCCAAGAGCTTACAGAGCTCTTCTTACAGGGGCTACTGTAAGCTCCTGGAGGATTGGCTACATTAGGGGTGTGTCGCCTAATATGCAAAGGAGGTCCCGCTAAAAAAAGAGCCCTGACCCTATGACTAAATCCATTTGGAGAGAAGCTGGAGCACTGGTCTGATCCAGCATGGCTGCTCTGACGGCTGTATGGGGGCATGGGTCTGCCTTGAATAGCAGCAGAGACATGCAGGTGACGGGATAGGTTTGCCAGCCCTCCAGGTGGTGACTGGAGATCTCCTGGGATTACAACTGATCTTCAGGCTACAGAGATCCATTTCCCTGGAGAAACTGGTGGCCTCACGGGGTGGACGGTATGGCATGGTGCCCTGCTGAGGTCCCTTCCCTCCCCAAACCCCGCCCTCCCCAGGCTCCGCCCACAACATTTCCAGGGATTTCCCAACCCACCTGGCAACCCTATCCTCCCCTTCCCAGCCTTAACCTCCCCAGGACTTGTTGTCCTGGGGCTGAGTCAGAAGGAAAGGGCCTGGGGCCATGGAGTGCAGGGCGGCCCCGCCCTCCGGCAGTAGTGGAGGGAGGGAGGGAGGGAGGTCCAACTCCTGACATCCCCCTCTGTCAGACTCGGGCATTTGTCCAGCTGCACCTGTTGTATTTCTACCCAGTGTATTCGAAGTTTCTTGTGCCCCGCTTGCTTCCTGCACCCTGCCATTTGCATTGCTTGCTGTCCCCTGTGCCCTCATCACTTGCCCTCGCCTGCCATTGCATTCCTACGGGGGTGAGGGGGGGTGAGTGCCTGCAGTAATTTAGGGAGGCTAGCTTCAGTAACTCTTCCCTGAGGCCTCAAAGACCTCTTTCACATGGGAAGTGTCCTCGAAGTAGAGTCTGTGCCTGGCTAGTTGTTGACTGTATATCTTTCATGGTCTTTGTAATAATGCTGACGTGTATGAATGGAATGTTATGACTGAATCTATACGTGGCCAGGGGTCATTTCCTGCAGGAGCACACAGGAGCGGAGCTCCGGCAGTAAGGAGGCCAGGGGGCGGGCACATGCAACAAGCCCCACCCCCTGCTCCCAGCAGCCCTCATTTGGTCTTTAAGACCAAGTTTTATTCAGGTACAAGCTCTCCCTCCTCTGTGAGGACACATCTGCACATTTCCCCCACCCAATAGCTAGCAATCCAAAACAGTCCAGTGGAGCCTAAGCGGTGGGTGTTGCCTTCTGTCACACTTCCGGTGATGTCAGGGGGTGTGGCATATGCAAATAAGTTATGCTAGTAAGTTATGCTAATGAGCTCCTGCACCTCTTTTTCTACAAAATGACCCCTGTACGTGGCTTTCCTGCCTTTGCACCCCAGGCCTGACAATGCGTTTGAACCCATAGCATCTCATATCTCTAAATAAAACATTCACTGAAGAAAGTGCATGTGGAGAGTGATTTGACGCAGAACCTGACACCCTGCTTTGAGTCTCCCAGAATGACAACTGATCTCCTGCCTACAGAGGTCCATTCCCCTGGAGAACTAAGGAAAGCGGCCCGATGAACCCTTAAGAAACGGCAATGCAACCTAGGTGTGCTGCTGCTGCTCCTTCGGTTCGTGCTGTGGCTATTCCTGAGCCGGGGCCATCTGTCTTGTATTTGAAACACCTCTCTGCATTGTGAGCCAGTGACTGCATCATTCTAAAGAGAGACGTGTACTTTCAAGGATTATTAGGTCACTATTCAACTGGTGTAGATGCTATTCATGCATGGTGGCAAAGCCGTTTTTGCGTGTACTGTTTATAATTGTAATTAGAACTGTATAAGAAGACAGAAGTCTCTAGTGCAATTGGTGCAGCGTGACAGATTATTCTGTTTTTATTTGTTTGCATAACTGCATCTGCTGTATTTCCATTCTTGTGTGGTTGTCCCCTGGAGAAAATGGCTGCCTCTGCCAACTCAATGCAGTGGCTCTTTTTTCCTCCCCCTGCCTCTTCCAGCCTCCCAAACCTTTCCTTTCCTTTCACACAGCCACCCGTCTTCTCCTTCCCTCCAGCTAAGCATGGACTCACCCAGGGCTCTTTTTGTAGCATGAACTCCTTTGCATATTAGGCGACACACTCCTAATGTAGCCAATCCTCCAAGAGCTTACAAAGCTCTTCTTACAGGGGCTACTGTAAGCTCTTGGAGGATTGGCTACCTTAGGGGTGTGTCGCCTAATATGCAAAGGAGTTCCTGCTACAAAAAGAGCCCTGCCTCACCTCTTCCAAGCCCTGGTGGGCTCCTGGAGGTGGAAAGTGTGGTTAAGTCACAGCCGTCTTATGGCGACCCTGTAGAGTCCTCAGGGCAAGAGATATTCAGAGGTGGTTTTGCCATCGCCTTCCCCTGCTCAACGACCCTGGACGTTCTTGGGGGTCTCCCCTCCAAGTGCTAACCAGGGCTGAGGTTGCTTAGCTTCTGAGATCTGACGAGATCTAGCTAGCCTGGGCCATCCTGGTCAGGGCCAGGGCTCTTGGCCAGAACTATTTCCTGACACTTAAGGCCCATCGAGGGCTTATCGACAGTCCTTAAGAAGCATTACTGTTCCTTTGGTCATGCAAAATAGAAAGCTCATCCATAGGGATTGGCGTCTGAGCCTATAAGAGTTTTTCTCGACATTTTTAGCAGTAGGAAAGAGCAAGAGTCCAGTAGCACCTTCAAGACTAACAAAATATGTGGCAGGGTAGGAGCTTGCATGAGTCACTACTCACTTCTTTAGATACGTCACTTCTTGAGATACAGCTAGAATGAGACTCCATCAGTCCTATTTATTGGAAAGCGGAGTGATTCTAGATGTTGAATGACATTAGCAGGCAAAGGACAATAGTAGTGAATAACAATCACAGACATGTTTGGATTCGGTGAGCTATGCAGAGGGGTAATAGGTGTGGAGAAATCAGCATTGGTAATGAGACAGGAAACCTAGGTCTCGATTAAGTCCAGGTGGATGCATTGTCTTGAGCTTCATTATCTGTTTCAATTCGGCAGTCTCTGTTTCTAATCTCCCTTTGAAATCCCTCTGTAAGAGAGCTGCTACTTCTACATTTGTGACATTTTTAGTAGCAGAACTCCCAGTTTAGGCAAAGCAAATGCAAGTTATTGTTTCATGTTATTTTTGTGCGTGTCAATGTGGCATGAAAACCCTCACTGCAAATGACAACTTAACCATATGTTATTCCCTCCTCTGGAATCTGAGATTGCCGCTGGCTGGCTGGCAAAGCTACTGAAATCAGGCAGGCAGCAATATCCATTTGGGGAGCAAATCTAATGGGAAGATGGAGCCCATCAGTGAGGGAAATGTGAGAGAGGCTGGGTAATTATGAGCTAAAGTTTGAAGAGCTTCATTAAACCTATGCAGAATTAATGTGAAATATGGGCAGAGAACCAATTTCAGATTCTTCTCTCTCTCTCTTTTTATCAAGTGTGCACTGCAGCTATCAAACAAAGCCGATATCGAGAGACCCGCGGCCTCTTTGGGAAACACATGAATATTTTAATAGCTCATCTGCCCTTTGCCACGTTTTTCTTAGGCGCCATTGGCTTTCCATGGCTGGCCGCGCTGCGCACTCAAAGTGCAAACGGCAATGTGTGCTCTAAGTAGGATTTCTGCCTCTTGCTCATTCAGAACTCTGGGGCAATGGAATCCCTTGTCAGGAGGGAAACGACGACGCTCCCCTCCTGCTCTTCCTCCCCAGACCACGAAGACAATCCCCCTCCTCGAGAAGGATCAGACGGGAGGAGAGGCAGAATGAACAGTCACCGCCAGAAGTGAGGGCCGGGCCCACACCCGAATCTGGAAACCAGGGCCCAGGGAGCCCCCTCTTCTGACAGCAACGAGCAGGAGAAAAGCAGAGAAGCTACCTGACAGGACCTGGTTTACTACCTTGCAGACCAGCAAGAGGTTCCCCGGCAGCCAGGGGTCGTTTCGTAGAAAAAGAGCTAGGGGAACTCATTAGCATAACTCATTAGCATATGCCACACCCCCTGACATCACCAGAAGTGTGTCATAAGGCCACACACCCCGCCCCCAACGGTCCCGGCCGCCGGTGCCGGCCTTGCAGCTCCACTGCCGAGCCCCATGAGGGGCCCGGCGGTGGACCTGCAAGGCCGGTGGGAGTGCAAGGAAGCCCCGCGAAGGCCCTCCCTGGCCTCAGGCAAGCAGGGGTGGGGAGAGGCAGGGAGGAAGCAACTTACCCTCCCTCTTCTTCTGCCTCCTCCTGGCTGAATGAGGGCCGGAAGCGGGGCGGCGGAAGCAGGGGGCGGGGCTTAGTCATGTGCCCCGCCCCCCATACCTCACCCGGGGGAACTGCGTTCCCCCGCGTTTCCCCCCGAAATGACCTCTGCCAGCAGCTAAGGAAGGACACCTGGGAGGGAGAGGTCAACACCCTTAATGACACTGCCCCGACTGGGAGGAGGAGAGATGGGAGTGTGCTTGGGGAAACGGGGACCGAGCCAATCCCCTGGCTATGCTCTTCTGAGGAGGGAGGGGCAGGAGCGGGGCAGGAAGACTCAAAAGGGATGGAAATGCCAGCCGATAAGGATGAACCTCAGCTCCTAAGATGAACGAGGAAAAGTCGTAGGTAACAGACAGAAGGAGGGCCAAGTTTCATCCTGGAGCCTCACAGAATAGGAGCCAGGAGGAGGAAAGGGGAACGGTGAGGAAACCAACCCAAAGCCTCCAGTATCTGAGGTCGAGTGGACCAACCAAGAGCCTACAACCCTGGAACCTGCGCCTCGCTCCTCGTCTGCCGAGGACGGCATACGTCGTGACATCCTTGTTTGGTCTTTGCAATCCCGTTTTGTTGGGGAAGGTCTAAAGTGGGGGGAAGCAATCAGTAGGTGAGGAAATGAAGGACGGAATCTTGAATAAGAAGCAACGGGGCATTTGGAGGAAAGGACAGCATCAGATCTCAACCAAGGCCAGTGTTTCCCAGCCTGTGGGTCAAGAGGATCCAAAAGTGGGTCACAAAGCCTCTGCAAGTGGGTCGCTGACCACCCCTTCCCAACGGCTACCCCTGCCCTTTCCATTCCTCTCTTTTGTATCTTGGAACCCAAGATCTGACCCTGGGAACGGTATCTTCCATGCCATACAACAGCTGGTATTTCTTTCTTCACTACATAGACATGTTGATCAAGTAAAACATGCCCTGGTGGTCACTAGAGGTAGTGAGAACCTTGGAGGGGGTTAGAGGGAGTAATAGAGAAGGAGAGGGTGGCTAGGGACTGGAATGTAACTTCCATACACAACGGTTGTGTACAATGCTCCCTCTAAGCTGTGGAGTCTTCTGAGCAAAAATTCTACCTTGTGAGCTACTGGCATTAAAGTTGCGAGTGAGCAATTTGGCTGCTGCATAAATTAGTTTGCTCTGGAGCCATCTCTCCTGGGCTAAGACAAAAATGTGTGAGCCGGAGGCTAAAGAACCGTGAGCTAGCTCACACTAAACTCAGCTTAGAGGGAACACTGGTTGTGTATGTCGGAATGTCACTTACCCGGGCTTCATAATGGGGCATCTGCACCCCTTGTGCAATGTTTGTTGGTTTCTTTAAAACATCTGGGTTAGTCACTGCAGAAAATGGAATGCTGAACTAGATGGGTGCCAGGGGTCATAGTTGGCCTAGGGCAGCAGCAAACTTTGGGCCAGCCCAGTATGGGTCACCATACCACAGAAATTTGGACTTGTGGGCCACCCTACCAAAAAGGTCGGGAACCACCGAGCTATGCCCATCAATATAATCCGTTCCCATTCCCTTTCGATCCATCAGATTTCCGAATTCATCGAATGTGACAGAAATGTTACTAATCGCTGGGCATAATACAATGGCGAGCATATCTGGTGTGCGGCGAGATATTCTTCTCTTGAGTTTTGCCTATGTGTGATGCATCTCGTTTCCCCACCAGCCTGAAACAGCTGAGAAATTATACCGCGGAGTTATCTTCCTTTGCCTGTGCTTGTGATACTGGTTCCCTGCATCATTCCTTTGAGGTTCAGTCTTCCCACTCGAAGCTTCGCTGCCGGGGGCCGTGGCTAACAGAGGGGATGGCGGAGGGCACGTTGCTGGAACAGATGCCGGGATAAAGAAAAGTGAGGCAAAAGAGGGTCTCAGTCGGTCAAGGGGTGAGGTTGACTCCACCTCTCAGGCCCCTCTGCCGGTGCAGCTTTGACTCTCGGCCCTCTCAGGAGCTTTGGGACAGCAGTGGCTTCCCTCTCTCTCATTCTGCTCTCCTCTTTCTGTTTCCCAGTCTCAGTTGCACAGCAGCATCCTCCTCGACCCTCACCTCCACTTCCCTTTTATCCCTCTCCCTGCTCCCTGCACTGCCCCTCCACCCCATGCGCGTTCCCTTTGCTCCGGTCCCGCCCCTTGAGGTGGGGCTTTCCTGTTGGACGCGACGCTGAGCTGCGGGCCTGTTGAAGCTGCAGACCTCCTCCTGTGCTCGGCCATCTCTTCCCCTTGAGGCTGCACTCGCCAGCTCTTTGTTCTTTGCCACGGCTCCAGACGCCAGATGGATCCCTCCTCAGGGGCCTCGCAGCTGTTGATGTGCTCTCCCGGGTAGGTGGGGTGGCTTTGGGGAGTTCGGGGGGGTTGGCCTTGCCCCAGGACTGGGGAACCGGGACAATCACATCTGCTCCTGAATATCTGGGGTTGTTGTTCAGTCACACAGTCGACTCCGACTCTTTGCAACCCCATGGACCACATCACGCCAGGCCCTCTTGTCTTCCGTCGTCCTCCGGAGTTTGCTTAATTTCATGTTCGTTGCATCCATGACACTGTCTAACCATCTCATCCTTTGCCGTCCCCGTCTTCTTTGACCTTCAATCTTTCCCAGCATCAGGGTCTTCTCCAGTGAGTGCTCCCTTCTCATTTGGTGGCCAAAGTATTTGAGCTTCAGTTTCATTATCTGGCCTTCCAGGGAACAGTCAGGGTTGATTTCTTTGAGGATTGACTGATTTGTTCTTCTTGCAGTCCAAGGGACTCTCAAGAGTCTCCTCCAGCACCATAGTTCAAAAGAATCTATTCTTCGGCGCTCGGCCTTCCTTATAGTCCAACTCTCACAGCCATACATGACTACTGGGAATACCATTGCTTTGACCATGCGGACTTTTGTTGGCAGGGTGATGTCTCTACTTTTTATCATGCTGTTTAGGTTCGCCATCACTTTCCTCCCAAGGAAATCTTTTAATTTCATGGCTGCTGTCACAGTCTGCGGTGATCTGGGATCCCAGGAACGTGAAGTCTGTCACTACTTCCACGACTTCCCCTTCTATTTGCCAAGGAGTGATGGGGCCGGATGCCATGATCTTAGTTTTTTTGATGTTGAGCTTCAAGCCCACTTTTGCGCTCTCCTCTTTTACCCTGAGCAAGAGGCTCTTGAGGTCCTCTTCACTTTCTGCCATCAGAGTGGTATCGTCTGCATATCTGAGGTTGTTGATCTTTTCCCCAGCAATCTTAATTCCCGCTTGTGATTCATCCAGGCCAGCATTTCGCATGATGTACTCTGCATATATATTAAATAAGCAAGGCGACAATATACATCCTTGTCGTACTCCTTTTCCTATGCTAAACCAATCAGTTGTTCCATATCCGGTTCTAACTGTCGCTTCTTGGCCCTTATACAGGTTTCTCAAGAGACATGTGAGGTGGTCTGGTACTCCGCTGAGAAGAAAGTAGTCAATTTTGGATGGACTATTTGGTCCAATTGTTTTTCTGTTACTTGAAATAAAACATAAATCTTCCTCCTCATTTGACTTCATTTTTGATATGGAATCTAATATGTACAACAAAGGCTCCGGGGGGGTCGCGACCCGTCGCACCCCCTCCTACATGCTGGTGTGCAGTTTACATCCCCGGAGTGTCCGGGAGATGCGTCTGCCTGCGTGTCGCCATAAACCGGAAGTCAGGAAAAAGTTTTTGACAGTAAGAATTGTGCAACAGTGGGATTAGCTGCCTCGGGAGGTAGTGAAGAGCTCCCCCTCGCTGGCAGTCTTTAAGCAGCGGCTGGACAAACACTTCACAGGGATGCTCTAGGCTGATCCTGTGTCGAGCATGGGGGTTGGACCAGATGGACTGTATGGCCCCTTCCAGCTCTGTGATTCTAGGATTCTAGCTCAATGTGCAAACACTTCTATGTCCAGCCGTTGGCACATGGTCCACCAACCTGAAGAGAAGCTGCAGGTTGCAGTTCCCATCGAGGCCTCACCAGAAGCAAGCTTAATCAGGTCTACTCAGAAGCAAGTCTTTCAGTACAACCACTCTTTTCCTCCTCCTGGACCCCTTGGCCCATCTTGTTTCAGGGCTACTTTAACATCCCTATCTTGCCCTTGGAGAAAATTGGGGCACTCTTCTTTGTGGCCTCCAAATCTGGAGCAAGGGAGAATGCACAGGTCTGTACCTGCCCATTACAGCGGAAGCATCAAAGGAAGCACAGTTCAATGGTACTGTTCCATGCTTCTTATGCTGTGTGAAAGAGCTTTTTTCATTGTCATAAGAACATCAGAAGAGCCCTGCTGGATCAGACCAGTGGTCCATCTAGTCCAGGGGTCGTTTCATAGAAAAAGAGCTAGGGGAACTCATTAGCATAACTCATTAGCATATGCCACACCCCCTGACATCACCGGAAGTGTGTCATAAGGCCACACCCCCTGACATCACCGGAAGTGTGTCATAAGGCCACACCCCCCGCCCCCAACGGTCCCGGCCGCCG
>NW_015163235.1:41329-49096 GCF_001447785.1 Gekko japonicus | reverse complement strand
GCGGGACTGCAAGGAAGCCCCGCAAAGGCCCTCCCTGGCCCCAGGCAGGCAGGGGTGGGGGGAGGCAGGGAGGAAGCAACTTACCCTCCCTCTTCTCCTGCCTCCTCCTGGCTGAATGAGGGCCGGAAGCAGGGTGGCCGGAAGCAGGAGGCGGGGCTTCGTCATGTGCCCCGCCCCCCGTACCTCACCCGGGGGAACTGCAATCCCCCGCGATCCCCTCCGAAATGACCTCTGATCTAGACTAACATCTTGTCTCACACAGTGGCCAGCCAATTCCTCTGGAGGGGCAACAACAGGGCACAGAGGCCTAGGTCTTAACAAGAACATAAGAAGAGCCCTGCTGGATCTGACCAGTGGTCCATCTAGTCCAGCACCCTGTCTCCCACAGTGGCCAACCAGTTCCTCTGGATGGTCAACAGCAGGGCACAGAGGCCAAGGCCTTCCTAAGAACATAAGAAGAGCCTCGCTGGAGAGCCAGTTTGGTGTAGTGGTTAAGTGCGCAGACTCTAATCTGGGAGAACCGGGTTTGAATCCCCACTCCTCCACTTGCAGCTGTTGGATGACCTTGGACAAGCCATCGTTCTGTCAGAGCTGTTCTTGGAAAAGAGCAGTTTCTGTCAGAGCTCTCTCAGCCCCACCTACCTCACAGGGTGTCTGTTGTCGGGAGGGGAAGGGAAAGAAGTTTGTAAACTGCTCTGAGACTCTGCGTGAAGGGTGGGGTATAAATCCAATATCTTCTTGCTCTTCTTCTGGATCAGACCAACGGTCCATCTAGTCCAGCACCCTGTCCCACACAGTGGCCAACCAGTTCCTCTGGAGGGCCAACAACAGGGCCTTGCCCTGATGATGCCTCCTGGGATCCAGAGGTTGGCTGCCTCTAAATGTGAATATTCCCTTTAGTCACCATGGCTAGTAGCCACAGCAAAAGGGAATCAGTGGATTTGCATATGCCACACCCCCTGACATCACCGGAAGTGTGTCAGAAGGCAACACCCACCACTCAGGCTCCACTGGACTCTTTTGGATTGCTAGCTATGGGGGGGGGGGCGTACCGATCTGTCCTCACAGAGGAGGGAGAGCTTGTACCTGAATCAAACTTGGTCTTAAAGGTGCCATTGGACTGGGGGGCCGGGGGGGCAGGCTCTGCAGCTTACCCGGCTGCTTCTTGCTCTGACTGAGGGCTGCTGGGAGCAGGGGGTGGAGCTTGTTGCATGTGCCCACCCCCTGGGCTCTTTACTGCCGGAGCTCCGCTCCTGTGCGCTCCTGCAGGAAATGACCCCTGGATAGGAGGAAGAGAGAGAAGATAGGACGAGACTGTTCATGTCAGTGAATGCCTTCCGCTGGGCTCTTTCTTATGTCCCTTGATGTCTGTTCTGAAGGTTCTGGTGTTGTGAGGTCACAGGATCAGAATCTTCCGAGAACTAATGCCAGTTTTGTCCACGTGGATCCCTACTAACATGCGTTCTGCGGAAACCCAAAAGGACGTCTCACTTTTCGAAGATCACCCCTTACCATTTAAAACCTGGAGAAGAAACCAATTAACGTTACCTCTTCGAGGGACACTCTAGAGAAACCAAGCAGCAGCAAACAGCAGTTGTACGTGCGGAATGCAGGGTGCAACCAACAGCAGAGAAGGAAATGGGGGGGAAACCTGTCCGATACACCGGCTTTCCATGATGTGCATGCTTAATGAGACACCCTTGCTATTTATACACTTGCCGTCACTGAAATTAGTAATGCTATTAATGATCCCCTGCTGTGGTATTAACTACACTGTCATAAATTAAGACGCTAATGCGGGCAACAAATCAGTTTCCCGTGTCATCTTGTAAACCAAATTAGGAGCGCTTCTCCAGAAGTGAAGTGGGGCCTCCGTCTCAGCGTCCCCTTTGCATCCGTTCCTGGTGGCTTCTATTTTGGCACCGTCCTTCCTAATGGCCAGGACAGCTAAATCAGAGCTATGAATCGGCAAATCCCTGATTTGACGTCCAAGGCAGGCTTAGCCAACCCCTCTCCAACTCAGACTCCCTCTGCGAAAAGGACGAACCGTGGAAGGGCTGCACACCATTTTTTCCCATTCGAGGATCGCGCTCAGCTTTTTAATCATTTTTAAAACCCGAGTCAGACACTTTAATGATGGGATTGGAGTCGGTCATATTAGGAAATCAAATCTGAGTGTCGGGTCGCTATGAGTTTTATTTCCCGCCAGGGCTCCGCTCAGCGGCCAGGCTGAAATGTCGTCCTCATCGCCCCATGGATCCTTCCTGCTAAATTTGGGGGGAATATGACCAAAAGAAACAACATCTCCATTTTCAAGAGGCAATTAACTTCCTTCCTTGCAAAGTGAGTGGAGGCAGATGTGATAATGTTGGGATGTGAATTATTTTTTTTGTCTCCTTCTGCTCAAGGATACTCACATGATGGATACAGTGCTCCCTCTAAGCTGTGGAGTCCCGTGAGCAAAAATTCTGCTTTGTGAGCTACTGGCATTAAAGTTGTGAGCAGGCAGGCGATTTGGCTACTGCATAAAGGAGTTTGCTCTGGACTGGAGCCACCCGTCCCGTGCTGAGACAAAAATGTGTGAGCCTGAGGGTAAAAAACTGTGAGCTAACTCACACGAACTCAGCTTAGAGGGAGCACTGGATACAGGCAATGCCGATTGTTAAATAAAAATGGAGCATTACGTTCTTGCAACTGAAGGACGTAGATATTCATTCCTTAGAAAACAGTGCGTAGATTTAGTCTTACTTCTTTGGGTCCAACCCACCTCCCCGATGCCATGGCTCACTGACTCCACACCCTGGAATGAAGACCCACAACACCAGTACGTGGACTCAATTAGGTTGTTGGTTGTTTTTTAAAAAATTGCTGATTGGCCATAGTGGCTCAGAGGTTAAGACGCTGAGCTACAGACCAGAAGGTCAGCAGTTCGGCAGTGCGAGACCCAAGTGCCGTGTGACAGAGTGAGCTCCCATCTCTGGCCCCAGCTCCTGCCAACCTAGCAGTTTGAAAGCAAGAAATTGCAAGTAGATAAATAGGTAGGAAGGAAACAGCATTCTGTGCACCTCGGCATTTAGTCATGCTGGCCACATGACCATGAAGAAGTATTTGGACAGCGCTGGCTCTTCAGCTTGGAAAAAGAGATGAGCACCGCCCCCTAAAGTCGGATTCGGCTAGCTTTCGAGCAAGGGAAATCTTTATATATAATATTGCCCTGCTCTGGATGGCCTGGGCTAGCCTGATCTCATCAGATCTCAGAAGCTAAGCAGGGGCAGCCCTGGTACGTACCTGGATGGGAGACCACCAAGGAAGTCCAGGGTTGCTACACACAGGCAGGCAATGACAGCCATCTCAGAACCTCTCTTGCCTTGAAAACCCTACAGGGGCCCTGGTCACACGGGCCAGATAATGGGGGGGGGAGGCGTGGCTGTTCGCCCCAGAGAAAAATAAAGCGCGGTAGCCCAATTGCATAGTCCCCCGAGTCTCCATGCTTCGGCTGTTAGCTGGCGATCACACGGTGATGCTGCAGCATGACAAAGAAGCGTCGCGGCGCGATCACACAGTCACGTTTGTGCGCATGCACAGTTCTGCAGAGCACTACTGCTTTCAGTTTCATGTTTGTGCGCATGCGCTTACGAAAAACATCCAGTTTGCAACGGGACGTGGATGGGCACCGGATGCCACGGGTTACTAGCGCTCCTGCGATCAGACGCCCACCTGTGCCGCGTGTTTTCCAGATACTAGTGCACTTTCCTTGGTACTTTTAAACTCCGCATCTTCGGCGGGACACCACGGGTTGGCCACAGGTGCACTAAGCTAGATGTTGTGGTGTGATCGTGCCCCGAAAATCTACCTGACATTCGTGCCTTTTGTGCGGCAAATTCTCCGTGTGACCAGGGCCAGGGTCATCCTAAATTGGCTACAACCTGACAACACTTACACAACCATCTATAATGTTTCCTTCCCTTGTTCTGCATATTTATCATTCTTCAGTCTTCCACCTTAAGAAATCTTACGAAGGGCTCTTCCGTACTGCCATTCCAGTTGTCAGGAGGGATATGGGTCATTCTTTCCATGGGATTTCAAACATGGAAGGAAGCAAGTGATAAGAACCTCTCCTTAATTATGCATCTTGATACATCATTACAGGTGCGGGTGGTCAAAGCTGTTACTGCTTAGTGCCACACTTTCCTAACATAAATTGTAAGAATACTTGCCAGGTTAGCTTTTTGGATCACATTCCAAAAATCATATGTTATATGTTCTGGATTACTTCTCGTCTTGAGTCTGAGAACTGAGATGCATTTGCAGTGCTGACATGTGAATGGGTATAGGGTGGTGGAGATAGATTTCCCCCCCACCCCCACCAGCTCAAGGCCTGGGCCGTCCCCAGGTGAGATGCTATCGCCAGGCTTTATGACATGGGCTCCCTGAAGAGATAAGGTGGCATTCCTATGGTGGTACCAACCTCCAGGTGGGGCCTGGACTTCCAGACTACAGAGCTCTGTTATAGAAAGCACTGTGCTGTTCTCAAGGGTATTAACTGGCATTCCTATGAGGAGTAGACTCCAAACTTCACTTTAGATTTAGCTGTTGATTCCTCCTATTCTTTTCCCCCCCTCTTTCAAAAGAGGGATTTCTCTTTAATTTCTCTTTGAAGAGAAATTTCTCTTTGATTTCTCTTTGGGGTGAAATCAATGCCCCCTTTTGTAACTTCAGCCTTTGGTGATGCTTTCCACAACCCAGGGCAGTGCTCTGCTAGGAGGATAGGTAGGTTCAGGGCAACATTGCCTGCCACTGAGCATCTACGTGAATTCTGTGAAATTCTGAAACTTCCCTTCCTGCCCCTCCTCTGTCTGAATTTCTCTTTGATCAAAATGGAACTGATTTGAGGCGGACTCCAAATTCCTAAAAAAGAGGAAAAGGAATGGATTTCAGGGAGAAACTTAGTAAAGAGCAATGAAGAATCCTACATTTAGCAAGTTTTCAGGCACAGGGTTTGCCAAGCAGCGACTTTATGAATGGCCTATTTTAGGCCCTGGTCACACGGGGGAAATTGACGTGGCCAAAGTATGGCTTTTTAGAGCCACACGAAAAGAGACACACGGTGGCGGGATCAGACAGATCCCCTGAGGCACCACGCAGTTGCTCCCCGGCATGATCAGATGCCGGGGGGGAGCCATGGAAGGGAGAGCGAGGCAGCCGGCTATGAATGTGTGCACATGCGCAGTTCAGCCGGGAGCCTCAAATGCTCCTGAAGACAGGCGCGCCGCGATCCCACAGTCACGCTTGCTGCGGCGTTTCAGGTAGGGGCTACATTTTCCTAGGGTTTTTTTAATGCGCGTTTTCAGCCTGAAGGGACAGGTCGGGGACGGGTGTGCGCCGCTTCCCAGATGTTGCGGTGTGATTGCACCGGTTTCCTGCGCCCCCGATCCGTCCCTCTTGCGGGCCAAAACCTCCCGTGTGACCAAGGCCTTAGATAGCTTTAATGAATTCGCTTGTAAGACAGCCCTTAAGTGACAGAGGACAAAGCAAGGTATAAATGCTGAAGTAAATAAATGACAACAACGAAAACCACAACCTGTGGATCGTAGCCACTTTCCCCCTCATACGCCCAAACTCTCTAAACGTCCGCAGACTGCAACGGGGGATAATAATCCTTCCCCTTTTGTTAGCAAGGGCAATTCCATTAACATTCTCTCCCCGTGGTAAGGAAGAAAGGCAGAAGACGGCCGGTTAAGACTTGGGGGCCTATATACCAGATTAGTTCTAATGATCAGCAGGATTAACACTGTAGTTGTTGATATTAGTTTGCTAATGAACACGGTTTAAGAGAAATCCCTAAATGCTATCAATTAGCTGCAAAAGACGAACGGTCAATAGCAGTAAAAGGTTATCAGCAGCTGGCGTGAAGGAAGGGAAGGGAAGAGGAGAGTGGAAGCAAGGCAATCATTCAGCAATAAGTAGGGTTGCGGGCCATGCCTGGCAACTGGTGGGAGGTTTGGAGGCAGGGACATGGGTGGCCATGATGTCATGTGCCCATGTCTCCTCCTCCTCCTCCTCCTCCTCCTCCTCCTCCTCCTCCTCCTCCTCTTCTTCTTCCTCTTCTTCTTCTGGAAACCCTACTTCTGGATGGGTTTCTGCCCCAAATCAAATAGCCCTTCCCTTCTGAAGCCCCTTCCTCCCACACACTGTGGCCCTGATCCTACGCAGGCATCCTATGCGCAGGAATCGAGGGAGAAACCCCTCGCCTCATGCTTGACTGAAAGACAGAGCTGTCAATCTAGGCACGACCCGTGTAGACCGCAATGTACGAGTTGTCCGCTAGAGTCTTCTTCTGGCATTGTAAGGGTCCCCACTAAGAAGGATGTTCTTAGATCTCGTCGTCTCATTATCTCTAACTAACCTGTCAGGACAAGAAACCTCAAAAATCAATTCGGGTGCTCCAAAAGTGATATTCGTATGATGCTCTTTGTGATCCGACAGACTAACAACGGCTACCTTGCTGGATTCATCGGATGAGAAACTGGTGCCCCCTTAACAATAACCTTAATGTGGCCTCTGCAAAGAATTGATAGTTGTAATGGTGAACTCCTACCAAACACAAGCAGCATGTGGTGGTGGAGTGTGCTCTTGAGTCGCAGCCGACGTCTGGTGATTTCTCATTGGGTTTTCAAGGCCAGAGACTAACAGAGGTGATTGACCATTGCCTGCCTCTGTGTAGGGACCCTGGTATTCCTTGGAGGTCTCCCATCCAACTACTAACCAGGGCTGCCCTTGCTTACTTCCTGAGATATAATGAGATTAAGCTAGCCTGAACCAAGGGCGGACCATGCTTAGTTCCTGAGATATGATGAGATTGGGCTAGCCTGAACCACCAAAGTCAGGGCACAGATGTTCTGAGGTGGTTTGCCATGGCCTGCCTCTGTGTAGCAACCCAGGACTTCCTTGGTGGTCTCCCATACAAATACTATTTAGGGCCAACCATGCTTGGCTTTGTAGATCTGGTGAGATCAGGCTAGCCTTGGGTCTCCAACTCAGGGCAAAAGACGATCAGACGTAGTTCGCCATTCCCTGCCTCTGCAGAGTGACCCTGGACTTCCTCGGTGGTCTCCCATGCAAGCAGAGGTCGTTTCCTGCAGGAGCGCACAGGAGCGGAGCTCCGGCAGTAAAGAGCCCAGGGGGCGGGCACATGCAACAAGCCCCGCCCCCTACTCCCAGCAGCCCTCAGTCAGAGCAAGAAGCAGCCAGGTAAGTTGCAGAGCTCCCCCCAGTTCAAAACAGTCCAGTGGCATCTTTAAAACCAAGTTTTATTCAGGTACAAGCTCTACCTCCTCTGCAAGGACAGATCTGCATGTCCCCCCCCATAGCTACCACTCCAAAACAGTCCAGTGGAGCCTGAGCGGTGGGTGTTGCCTTCTGACACACTCCCCGTGATGTCAGGGTGTGTGGCATATGCAAATAAGTTATGCTAATGAGCTCCTGCACCTCTTTTTCTACGAAATGACCCCTGGCTAAAAGAAAAAAACTTTACTTCGGAAAACCCAGCCTAAAAGGTTTTCCACCAATCAGAGACCTGTTAGGTCAGAGTGCTGATGTTTGATGGAACCAATAATCTTGTTTTATTTGTGTGTGTCATCTTGAGTATAAAATCTAGGAGGAGGAGGAGGAAGAGGAGGAGGATATTAGATTTATATCCCACCCTTCACTACCTGAAGGAGTCTCAGAGCGGCTTGCAATCTCCTTTCCCTCCCCCTCCCCACAACA
>NW_015163235.1:30086-39983 GCF_001447785.1 Gekko japonicus | reverse complement strand
CTGGCCCCAGTGCCTGCCAGTGTGACTGTCCTGGGGGCAGCGCGCTTTGGAGCAGCTGGCACCAGAACCGCGCTTTGGACCAGCACACCGCATATGTCCGCTCGAAGGGGAGAGTCCTGTGAATGTGGGGGTATATGATATGTGGTGGTCCAGACCTTATTTTGGGGTTCAGAGCTTTCTAACTCACTCTCTCTAGTGTTTCTGAATGACTACACGAATAAGTAACGAATAAGGAATGAATAAGGAAGTGCGAATAAGGAACCAACTTCAGCCTCCTCCGCCGAAGTATGTTGCAAATGCAATTTGTCCTTAAAGCTACATACATTTTTTAAAAATAGTTCTTACTTTGTGCTACACTTTGATTGTAAAGCAAATGAACTTTTTTCCCCCCATAAGGTTTTAGGAGCACGTTATTTATTCTTAGGTAATCCTATCTTAGTGTTTCACTGAAAATACGACTTTGTCTGTTTTCTTTTGTAGCATATTCCCCCGAGGAACTCTGACACAGGAGAATATGTAATTTTTTGTTTTTCATTGAAGTTTTTTTAAAAACTTTACTCCTGTCTTCCCTGGTGTCTGGGGCTCTGATGTCTTCCTTGTCCTTGACTGTCTTGTGTTAAGTGGAGTAGTTAATTTTGGTTTCACAGATATTTGAATAAGACATTCAGTATTACTAATACTAACAGGTCTTTTACAGTTTAGAAGCCACTGACTCGAAGTATGTCACCAATTAATTGCAGATAGAGACTTTGATCCAAAGACATGTCCCCCAAACAAAAAAAAAACCCCTTTTGTTAGGATCATACAAAATATCCCAAAATAGTACAAAACCTTTTAAGCTTTCTAGAACTCTTCATCTGCAGGCTGTAGCAAAAAAAAAAAGGATGGGGGAGAAAAGAAAAAAATGTCTCTGACCATGATTTTAAAAGTCTTATTTTATGCAGGGTTTTCCGCAGCCTTCGATGCATGAAAATACATGGACCTACATTAGACTGCGATAGACCATTGATCTATCAAGGTCCGCACTGTCTTTTTGAACTGGCAGTAGCTTTCCAGTGTAAGGACAGCTGCCCTCAGCTGACGGTTCCTATGAGCATTTGGGAGTTGAAGACTTCTTGGTTTTGCCATAGAGATTTTTGAAATCCCTAGAGCATCAGGATATCACTTCCTGTTCTGAAACAGGAAGTGATGTCCACGTGCTGTTCCCCTCAGCATTCCATTGAGTGAGGATGGGGACGGGGAGCTCTCCCGGCAGGTCTCCTGCCATTATTGTGTAAATGGCAACCATATTCCAGGGTCTCAAGTTAGAGGTCTTTCCTGTTGCCTACTATGTGTGTGTAAAGTGCCATCAAGTCACAGCCTACTTATAGTGACCCCAGCAAGGGGCTTTCAAGGCAAGTTGGAAGCAGAGGTGGTTTTGCCTTTGCCTTCTTCTGCAGAGACTTCCTTGGTGGTCCAAGTACTGACCCAGCTTAGCTTCCAAGATCTGACAAAATCAGGCTATATCATCCCACCTTCCCTCTCTACCTACTATCTGACCATTTTTAACTGGAGGTTCTGGAGAACTGAACCTGGGTCCTTCTACATGCAAAGCAGATGTTCTACCACTGACACATGGCCCCTCTCCGTTAGGTTCTGCAGGGCTGGGTGCTTCTAGCATGAAGGGGAAAATAACGGCAGCTTCCATGTGAAAATATAAAAGCCCTGCAAGTTGATCAAATGTCTGTCTGGCAAGAATTATGTTGGCAGCTATGTGGGAAGATATGGAAATACCTACAATCAAACAATGGCAAGCTTGACTTTGGGACTACTTTATCATGAGTAAAATCTCAGATAGAGTTAATTATCCCAAAGTAAATAATCCCACCACTAAATTTGTTGAAATATGGTTTCCTGTAGTCCAATATATAACTGAAAAAGACATACTTCAAAAAAAAATATTACATTGTATCAAGATACGTTATTTCTTTAACAGATCTCTGGTTTATTTGTAGATAATCAATAGATAGGAAAATGTTATTTCGGTGACTGTCTAGAGGTTGTATGTTATTTTGTATATATAGTTTTTAAAATAAAGTTATTTTGGAAAAATGGGGGAGATTCCCATAATTTGGTTGGGGTCAGGTTTTATGGATTTCATCTGCATCTCACACCTGGAGAAGAGCTTGCAAAGAGTATGGTGAAACAAATTAACAGTTATCATTTTTATGGGCTCCAAATATAGTCCCGTAATCTGATATTTATTATACTTTATGGATATTCCATGTGATTTGTTGATATGGGAAATGGTAGCCAGTGTCACCAGAATCAGCTGTTGGATGTTAGACGTGTGGCATTGCAGGGGTGGGGGCCCCTGCTGTCTGATTATTGCAAATGAGTGTATCACCATGGTTTTCCCTAAAGAGATCCCAGATGGGTGTAAGAAAAAAAACTTACTTGAATGATTTTAAATATTTCTGAATGCCAACTTCACTGGGTGAAATGGGGTTAGAGATGAATGCTTAGCAAGACTCAGGATTTTAAATTTTAAGAGAGAGATTTCAGTTGGCAGGCATCAAAGAATTTCTCCAGACTGGATGAATGAACTATAAAATGCAAATGAAATTAAATGAAAGTCTAAAACAATGCACATTCATGGGGGGTGGAAATTCAAATTCACAGACACGCTGTTGGAATCTGAACTGGATGTGATTAGCTAAGAGGGAGATCTTGGAGTAATAGTGGATAGCTCAATCAAAATGTCAGTTCTGTATGTGTGGGTGGGTGGGTGGAATCTGTGTCAGGGAAAGTGGCCAGTATCATTTTGCCTTTATAGTGTGACTGCATTTGGAACGCATGCCCAGTTCTTATTACAAGTTAGAAAAGAGCAACCAACACATGATCAAGGGGGCAGAGTATCTTCCCCAAGGCTAGACAACTCTTCTTAGGTTCTGATCTTCTTATGCCTAAACATCAACCCAACTACAATAGTCAACTATCTTTCTACTTGATGCATCCTGAACTGGCTTCTGGAATTGTCTTTGGGCAACTAATAGGGATGAATTGCATTTGCCTGACTACACCAACTGATCTGAAGAGTGGAACTGTTTTCTTCTAAGCAGTAAAAGGGATGGTCACCTGTGTCCATGTTCCTACAAATTTCTTTTGATTGCAGTCAAGTGACACTAAGCATATTAGGCTCTCTAAGCATTATCTCATTCCCAAGCTCAAAACATATGTGCAAATCTAACAAAATTGGAAATGTCATAGAGAATCACTAGACTTGTATGGATCTTTCATTATTAATTATAAGTTACAAAAATTGGATGTTTTGTAATTGTTGTATTTTAAATTAAAACCAACAAGTGCCCCATCTAAATAGCCTGTAATAGAAAAACATAACGGTGAGGCTAACAGGCCCGTGGGAGACTTTCCAGGAGCCTCCAGGAGAGGGGAGGGAAGAAGCAAGATTGAACTCCAATGGGACTTCTGGCTGTCACATTTAAAGGGACCACGTTTCTTTTAAATGCCTCCCCTCCATTGAAAATAATGGAGGATGAGGGCATCTTCTTTTGGGAAACATAGAATTGGACCCTCTGGGCCAATCTTTTTGAAACTTCGGGGGGGGGGGAATTGAGGAGAGGTACCAGATGCTATGCTGAAAACTTGGTGCCTCTATCTAAAAAACAAGCCCTCTCCAAAACCCCAGATACCTATGGATCGATCCTCCATTATACCCTATGGGGACTAGTCTCCATAGGGTATAATGGAGAACTCAGCGGACAGTCCCCCCATTTTCTGATAACACTGAATCATGGGGATGGCCTCCAAACTAGGGGATCCCCTGCTCCCATATGGGGATTGGCAACCCTACCAACCGCTACCTGTAGGTTAGCAACCCTGGTCAAATGGAGGAGAGGCAAAATAATGCAAACTGCTTCAATTCCCCTTTGGGGAGCATGAAAGAAAGAAAATGTTGTCATTTACAACAGTCGCTTATACTAATCTTTCACTGTCCTCCTTGAGAGCAACGCAAAACAGTGGCTCTGGACGCTCTGCCTCAGAAGATAGATACGGCTCTCTGTCTCCAGGTTGCCTGGAAAACATCACAAATATGCATCGACTTAACACTGTGAAGCAATTACCTAAATGGCAAAAAGGGAGGGGAAATGAAGAAGAGGCTTGAGGTCCATTTGCATCTGTGTTGATTTATTTTTTCTGCTAATGGATAGCAGGTTTGCTTTCCATCTCCCTTTCTGAAGGAAGAATTTTCCATAACAGACAGGTTGTGTTGTTGTTGTTTTTTAAAAATTACAGAACAGGTAGTTCTCAAAGGACAGGTAGTCCTCAAAGGAGCACCTCTGTGAGAGAAAGCAGGACTGCAAAAGGATGACTGGAATCTGTTTTTCAACCGTGTCCATTATTGTAGAGATGGCCTCTGCCACACTCACATACGCACACTTTCGACATATATTAAAACAAATTCACTGTAATCTGTACAACAGCTTTGTGTGCACAAATCTCCATTTCAAGCACACGTAAGCCAGGTGTGGGAGGAGGAAATGCCACTTCCACAGACCCAATGATGCGTACATCTTGTCTTATGAAATAATGTTTTAACACTCTGCAAGTCTTCCTGACTGCCATCGTCACTCCTGAAGAGAAGAAGAAGAGATTGGATTTATACCCCGCCCTTCACTCAGAGTCTCAGAGCGGCTTACAAACTCCTTTCCCTTCCCCTCCCCACAACAGACATCCTGTGAGGTAGGTGGGGCTGAGAGAGCTCTTTCAAGAACTGCCCTTGAGAGAACAGCTCTGAAAGAACTTGTCCCAAGGTCACTCCGGTAGCTGCATGTGGGAGTGGGGCTTACAAACTCCTTTCCCTTCCCCTCCCCACAACAGACAACCTGTGAGGTAGGTGGGGCTGAGAGAGCTCTGACAGAAACTGCCCTTGAGAGAACAGCTCTGAAAGAACTTGTGACTGACCCAAGGTCACTCCGGTAGCTGCATGTGGAGGAGTGGGGAATCAAACCTGGTTCTCCCAGATTAGACTCTGTGCTCTTTACCACTACACCAAACTGGCCTGGTGGAAACTGCTTAGGCATCAGACGGGAGATCTATAGATTGCTCGCAGCCTGTTACGGCACAGTGGTTTGAGTGTCAGACAGAGGAGAGCCACACTCCAGTCCCCATTCAACTATGAACACGTATAAAGCTGCCTTGAACTGAACCAGACCATCAGTCCATTGAGGGCAGTATTGTCTACTCAGACTGGCAGCGGCTCTCCAGGGTCTCAGGTGGCAGAGGTCTTTCACATCACCTACTGGCTGGCCCTTTTAACTGGAGATGCCGGGGATTGAACCTGAGACCTTCTGCATGCCAAGCAGAAGCTCTACCATTGAGCCACAGCCCCTCCCAGATGATGTTCACTGGATGAATTTGGACCAGGGACTCTCTTTCAGCTCGGCCTACTTCAGAGGGCTGTCGTTATGGATGCCAACCCCCCCGGTTTGCCAGGGGTCCCCTGTTTTTTTTGGGGGGGGGGAAAGCCCCACCCCCAACACCCACAGCCACCCATCTCTCTCCCTTTACGTGTGTGGAACCCGTGTTTCCTCCCAAGCCTGATCTCCGCAAGCTTGCAGGGAAATGCCAGCTTCATGCTTTTAAAAGGGAAACATGGCTCCTCTTAAAGGGGAAACGCCAGCTCCTCCATTTAAAAGGGAAATGCCGGCTCCTTTAAGTGCAGGGAACTGCCGTTTCTGGAGATCTGGCGCACGGGCGGGTGGGGGGGCAGCGGATGGATGCCCCGCCCCCTCCAGGAACGCCCCCAAAGTCCCCCACTGAGGGTGGAAGATGGACTTGGCAACCCTAGCTGTCATCAGGACAAACTGTAGGAGGCGATAAACCCGTAAACTGCTCTGAACTCCTTAGAGGGATAGCAGGACAGAAATGTGATAGACAGCTGACTTGCTTTTGGAGAATATTTTGCGTACTGAGTGTATCTATCATCTGCTTCTCTCACTGAGACTTCAGGCAGATTGATGGTGGTGGGAAAGCACTGTCAAGTGGCAGCCAATGTATGGTGACCCGGTAGGGTTTCCGAGGCAAGAGACGAATAGAGGTGGTTTGCCATTGCCTGCCTCTCTGTCAGAACCCTGGCCTTCCTTGGTGGTCTCCCATCCAAATACTCATCAGGGCCGACCCTGCTTAGCGACTGAGATCTGATGAACTCGGGCCAGCCTGAGACATCCAGGTCAAGGCCAAGGCAGATTACATGGTACGAAACAATGTGATCCAATAGCACGAGAAAACTCATAGGACTGGGATTGTCGAAACTAGAAACAGTACGAAAAAGTTGGCAAAGATGTCAAGCAAGGGAGAAAACAGAAGCACAAACACAGAAAACAATGCAGCAAGAGCAGAGTAATCAATCGGGATCCAATCTTCGTCTGGCCCATTCCCTGACAAATAACATTGCCAAACTCCGGGCGGGATAGCAAAACCAAAGGTGAGCTACACAGTAATAAGATCAGTAAACAAAAAGAGCTGTGTGCCAACACTGTGCATAAAATCCAAATATTCTTCTTATGATGAGCAAATTAATGTGCACTGCAATACTGTATACACACAAAGGCTGTACCGGACAGATGAATACATGGAATATCTTTTTCAAAGGATATGCAGAAGTGTGAGTACAGTAGTTCCAAGTCACACTATTAAGAACAACTCCTTTAGGTGTTCAAATTTAGTCTGCACAAAATATTCTTTCACCATACAGATCTTCCTTCTTTCTCTTGCTTATCCCAAACACGTTTCCCATACGCATTCTCAAAGAACAAATCTGATTAAATCTTGTTCCGTGTGTATAATCAGTAAACCAAAAAAACAGAAATTGCTTATCTTTTCACACTCTCATCAAGGGTGGGCTCTATGGGATTATATCTTGCTGAGGCTCCTCCCACTACCCTCCCAAGGCTCCACCCCCCAAATCTCCACCCAGCACTGGCTATCCTACATGGAAAATAAAGGAGGAGGACAATTTGGATTACAGCATGGGAGGGCAGGCAGAGCTGAACCCCTTTTTGGGCTGCACATGTTTCTTCCAGCAAGGGTGATGTGCTGTCACGGAGTATTTCTAGAGAAATGCAGTTTTTTAGAAAAATCAATTTGCTGATAAGGGAAGGGCTGAACTTGAAATTGTCCCCTCCGTCAATTTGTGGGGATTTACCAGCCAACACTTCTGCAGGGAGGAGCTGTGGCTCACTGGCAGAGCATTTGCTTGGCATGCAGAAGGTCCCAGGTTCAACCCCCGGCATCTCCAGTTAAAAAGACCAGGGAGGAGGTGATGGGAAAGAGCTCAGCCTGAGACCCTGGAGAGCTGCTGCCAGTCTGAGTGGACAATACTGACCTTGATGGACCAAGGGAGCTTCATGCATTCCAGTGGATGTGCTGCGGACATCATGTCTGCTTTAGCTACAGGAAGTGCATCACTCATGCAGTGAAGGAGATCCATTCATTGTCAGTGTAGATTCCTAGGCGCAGTTCATGCGCTGGTGCTGAAAGACCCAAAAAAGCCAAAGCAGATGTCATCTTGCCAAGCCCGTTAGCAGGATTTTGTGGCTTGTGGGGCAGTTTTTTTCCTGGTGGGGCTGAAGTTCTCAGTGCAGAAAGAAAAGCCATTTAGCCAATAGAAAGCTGTGACCAGGATAGATCTCTAAATTGCAAGCTGTCAACCACTTTAGATGACAGTTCTCAGCTGCTGCAAGTTAATCACTTCTGCCAGCCTAAGCAACAATTCTGACAGCAAGACAGCAGGTGGGGGGTGATGACTTCTATAGTCAAGAAAGCTAACACTTAGGCAGAAATACTCTCTTAAAGAAGACCAGTTTCTTGAGACAGAGTTAGAAGGGATCCTAGAGGTCACCTACTCCAACCCCCTTGCTCAGTGCGGGAATTAGTCAACTACAGCACCCCAGTCTGCTTAAAGGAGCACACACCTTTTAAAAAATGTTTTAAAATGATTGAAGAAAGTATTGACAGGAGAAATTCTTGTGGGGCTGTGCCTTTCAGAAAGGGGGCCGAGCCCCCAAAAGCCTCACCATCTTGTTCTATACACCCTCACACATGAGGTGTAATTAGTACTAAGTGCAAGGCTTTGTTCTGGCTACATTTGGAGCTCTAACTGGGTAGCTAACCCTCCAGGTATGGCCTGCTGACCTCCCAGAATCACTACGGATCTCCAGGAGAGATCAGTTCCTTTGGAGGAGGCAGCAGCTTTGGAGAGTGGACTCCATGGCAATATATCCTGCTGAGGTTCCCTCCCCTCCCCATACCCGGCCTTCCCGGGCTCTACTCCCAAATCTCCATGCATTTCCCAACTTGGTGTTGGCAACCCTACTCTAGACAATGAATGACAGACTTGAAGATGATCCTCTAGTGTTCTTTGGCACCGGCCACATTGTAAAGAAACACACATGTAACACGGCATGATGGGAGGGATGGTACAGCCCGATCTCATCAGATCTTGGAAGCTACCCGAGTTGGTACTTGGAGGGGAGACCACCAAAGAAGGCTCCACGGAGCCTGATCTCATCAGATCTTGGAAGCTACCCGGGTTGGTACTTGGAGGGGAGACCACCAAAGAAGGCTCCACGGAGGAAGGCGATGGCCAACCACCTCCGCTTCTCACTTGCCTTGGAAGCTGGGGTCACCATCATTTGGTTGCGACTTGACAGCACTGACATGTGTACGCAACAGGGAATCACTCCAGTTCTATATGGTCTGGACGACACGCTATCCGGCAAATGAAAAGAATCCTCAATGCTCGTTCTAACCGTCCGGCCATTATAAATCTCATGCTGTAAACGGTCCAGGCATCTTCAGGGGAAAGAAGATTCTCCGAGCGATTGCAGAGCCACGGCTGAGCTCTGCACTCAGCAAAATGATTTAAATTAGTCATGTCAAGGTATTCGCAGCCGTTGGCACGACTTAATTAATTGTCTTGTACCAGTTCCTGCAAGGTGCCACCCTTCCCTATAAACAAAATAGCTTAAATTGCCGGTGTCAAAGTAATGCACTAGACAAATTAGTTGCTGAACTCGAGCGGCTAATAAATGAGCTCTCTCCATGATACACATTTAATTTGCAAATATTATTGAGAGTCGCCGACGAAGTTTTAGAAATGCTGCATTATTGAATGAAAGAGGCTGGATAGAACCCTTTGCTTAATTCCTGAAATTATGGATGGTGCTCCCAGTATGTAATACCAGGTTATGTCTTGGGGTTCCCATTTGCTCACTGATGGTGGTAGACCTCCAGTTATTTGTAGCCCTTGCCTGCTGAAGTTCACCCGATAGGCGGGTGGAAACTAGGACCAAATTGGGGGGAGATCATCCTGGAGACAAAAATTTTAAAGAAAAATAAGGCCTTGTCTACTTACAGGAAGTTCTGATCATAGAGTTCCTGGTGATTCCTAGAGCTACTTGGAACTGACAAGGGTAGCTCTAGGAATCACTAGAAACTCTGTAGCAATCTTGCCACTACCAGGTAACTCTTGCAGTCCCCAGAAGCTCTATGGTCAGAACTTCCTGCAAGTAAACAAGGCCTTATTTTTCATTTTAATTCTTCTCCTGGGATACTGCCTCTCTCACAGCCCTCCACCATTTGCCAGGCACTGCCTGGCAACCCTGGTGACTAGCATTGCCAGCTGTGGGATGGGAAGGTCAGGATCTTGGGGGGGGGGATCTCAGTAGAGCCCACCTGTCAAAGCAGCCATTTTCCCCAGGGAAATTGATCTTGGTCATCTGGAAATCAATTGTAATAGTGGGAGATCTCCAGATGGTACCTGGAGGAGGCAATCTTACTGTTGTGTCTTGGTCTGGCTGGAGACAGGGCTATTTTGGGGCAGGAATTGCAAGG
>NW_015163235.1:17579-30075 GCF_001447785.1 Gekko japonicus | reverse complement strand
CAGGAACGGAGTTCCGGCTGGCTCCCAAGTTGGCCACGCCCAGCATGAACTCATTAGCATAATAGGAAACACCCAACAGCAGAAACTCATCAGGATTGGCTACATTAGGGGTGTGTGGCCTAACATGCAAAGGAGTTCCTGCTATAAAAAAAGCCCTGGGTTTTGACACACAAACAAGGTAAACAGAATAACAAGCAAAAGGTGGGTGTGGCTGGATAACCACACTTCTGGTAACATGGGGGTGCGGCCTAATGTGCTAATGAGCTGTGCTTGCAGGGGTGTGGCCTAATATGCTAATGAGTTTCTGCTGTTGGGTGTGGCCTATTATGCTAATGAGTTCCTGCTGGGCTTTTTCTACAAAAAGAGCCCTGCGAAAGCCTATGCAGATAGGAGGAGAGGCAGGAACAGCTGGGTCTCTAGCCTGGTTGCTGGCTCTGCCAAGTCACCATCAGGTAAAAACCTACTGCCAACCGGAAGGAAGGAAGGAAGGAAGGAAGGAAGGAAGGAAGGAAGGAAGGAAGGAAGGAAGGAAGGAAGGAAGGAAGGAGCTTATCTTCTGCTGGGTTTGAACCTGCCTTCCCTGTCCAAGACCACTGAGGTGAACAGGCCAACCCAACCCTGAGGAAAAATCTCAGTGACACAATCTGTGTCACAAGATGAGTACGTGTTCCACGTGTGGCGGGTTCAGGATCAGACCTTGACATCTCCACTCTAAAGATCTCAGACCGCAGAAGCTGAGAAAGACCAGAGATCCTGGAGAGATGCTCCCAGTCAGAGGAGACACCCTTGAGATAGATGGAGCCGTGGTCTGACTTGGAACAAATCAGCTATAATTTGGAACCAGTTCACCCTGGAAGCGAAACCTTGCCCTGTGTCAGATACTCGGAGGATGAGTCTTACGGGGAGAGTTACCCCCACTCCTGAAAGTATTTCCCTTTCCCCCATGGAACTCATCCTTTCTAGCCCTATGCACACATACCCCACTAAAGGCACAGTTTGTTTCACACACTCAGCCATATGTGCTTTGACTGTAACAGGAGAATTACCCAACACAAGTATTCAAAACAAACAAGTCTATGCTGTAGTTGGATTGAATGTGTGTTCATTGTGATTTCTGAACAGAGACTGAATGAGCTGGGCGGAGGAATGTTCAGCAGAAAATGGCTGATGGAAAAGAAAATTAAAGCACTCTTCTGCACCTAATCCATAGCTTCTGTTGCCACTTTTCAAGTTTAAAACTGTCAAGGGGCTGCTGATAAGCAGTTTGGGCCTTCTCAGAGTCTGCTGCTCTTAACCACTACGGCACACTGAAAAACCAGAAGTGACATAGGGTAGCTCTAGGAATTGTCGGAAACTCTATGGTAAAGGATCCTTTCAAATGTTCCTCAATCTAAACATAGCTTTTAACCCACAGTTTAACGATGAGAACATTTTAAAAAAAATAATTTTCTTTACAATTCCTTGCTTCCTGACCAATATCTAACCCATGGAGAAAAATAAAACTAGAACCACAGAAAAACTCATGTAAATAAATGACAATAACCTTGAACAGCTGTCAGTGTTCTTGCCCAGAATTAAAGGATTACCAAGCTAATGAGAATCTGGGGATTTTTTTTTAAACATCCCTCCCTTAAGCATAGGAGTTCAGACAATTTAAATAATGTTGTGATTTCCCAAACATCACTAATCCATTGCTTTGCAGAGACTTTTTCTACTTTACCCCAAATTTGGGGTATGATCGTTTTGGCAGTTGCAAATAATTCACGCATCAAAGTTTTCTGCGTCTCTGGATCAAAGTTTGCTGTCAAACCCAACAGTAATACTTTCATCTCCTTTGGAACTCTAACACCGGTAATCCATTCAGTTCCTTTGGTTGTTCTTATTAAACACATGCAGTGGGCAGGTAAACCCGGAGACCAATACTTTTAATAACAAACTTAACTGAATGCTACATTCAAGTCAAATTACAGTCAAACAGCAGGAAATTCAAAAGGTAAGCAGCATGAGACCACCTCTAACATTTCTGTTAGAAGTGGCCATTCCATAAGAATGTTGTGGGATTTTTTTTAAATTTTCTGTTTATTTTGATAGTTCTTCATGCACTGTTTCTGGTACTAGCTGGTAAGTGAATGGACTCAGCCACCCTGAGGAATCTTGTGGGATAAGTAAACCTTCACTCATATGGAGGGTTGCCAGCCTCCAGGTGGGGCCTGGAGATCTCCCGCTTTCACAACTGGTCTCCAGCTGACAGAGATCAGCTCCCCTGGAGAAAATGGCTGTTCTATGGCATTGTACCATTCTGATGCCCCTCCCCTCCCCAAACCCCACCCTCTCCCAGATCCACCCCCAAAGTCTCCAGGTATTTTCTTTTATATCTATCTATCTATCTATCTATCTATCTATCATCTATCTATCTATCTATCTATCTAATTTTGTCAATAACATTGTTCGTTATATTGTCTCACTAGTTGGTCAAGTACTCAGATATTAACTTCATACCACCACCACAAAAAATAAAAACAGAATGTTGTGTATGAAATGTAATGTATATTGTATTGAGCTTGAGTCTGACCAAGGTATTGTAAACCGACCTATCAGAACAAGGGAAGTTCTGGAGGGAAGCAAAGTGATTGGTCTTTATGTACAGTTTATGATTGGATGCTATCTGACATGTGGGCGTGGCTTGCCAAGCCCAGACTGTTTAAAAAGGAGCCTGTTGCTCCATTGATTTGTCTCGTTCTGGTTCTTCTGACTTCGTGTTCAATAAAGCTGTTATCACTGTTCACCTGCTGCCTCGAGTCTTGTATCTAACACAAAACAAAACAAAACAACATACAACTAAAAACTTTACCCCCTCCCCACCTGTGTGAGGATATAGGTTCTACTTTCTGCCTAATTTCTATTTTACCTATTTATATTATACATCTTCCCAATTTGGTGTTCTGCTTTCACTCTATTAGCCTTTACTTATCTTTAACAAATCTATATCTTTTTTGTTTTAGCCTTTTATAACTTGGTTGTCTAATTTATTTTTTCCCGTTCTGATTATCTATCCAACTATAAAATTTAGCCCATGTTTTCTCAAATTGGCTCTCTGACTTGTCCTTTAAATAAAACAAAATTAAACAAATAAAACAAAAGTCTGTCATTTTCAGCTGCTTGTAATATTTTGCATAAAATGTCTGTTCCAGTGGATACCTCTGTTGACTTCCAATTTTTTGCAAATAAAATTCATGCTGCTACAATAATAAGAATTATACAATGTACAGCTTCTTTTCTATGTTCTGTTGGTGGTGGCTCAAGTGGTTAAGATGCTGAACTGCAGGCTGTGGAAGGTCGGTAGTTCAGTAGTTCGAGACCCAGGTGCCGCATGACGGAGTGAGCTCCCGTCTCTAGTTCCAGCTCCTGCCAACCTAGCAGTTCGAAAGCAAGAAATTGCAAGTAGATAAATAGGTACCACTTTGGTGGGAAGGTAACAGCGTTCCGTGCGTCTTGGTGTTTAGTCATGCCGGCCACATGACCACGGAAACGTCTTTGGACAGCGCTGGCTCTTCGGCTTGGAAATGGAGATGAGCACCGCAACCCTAGAGTCAGATTCGACTGGCTTTCGAGCAAGGGAAACCTTTACCTTGGTGGTATAGTTAACAAAAAAAGCTCTGGGGTAAACGGAATATTGATTCGTAAACTTGTTTGGATAATTCTGTGTACTTTTATCCAGTAACATTCCAGGTATTTTCCAATGCAGACTGGGCAACCCTACTCACATGCTGCAAATGACATAGATTGTCAAACCTCCCCTGAGAGCAGGGGACCCCCTCATCAAACCCTCCCCATTGCGACCAAGATCTGTTCCCCTGGAGAAAATGGCTGCTTTGGAGGGTGGACTCTACAGCATTATACCCTGCCGAGGTCCCTCCCCTTCCCAAACCCTGCCATCCTGAGGCTCCACCCCCAAATCTCCAGGTATTTCCCAACCCAGAGCTGGCAACACTAGCATCCTAACGTACTGACATCACTGCCTGTGAACCCAGAACTAACATCAGTGCATCACTGGGGGACACTCTGGCATTTGAGCAAAACTCTATGGTTGTTGGGGTTTTTTACCTTTTTTAAACAATATAACAATATTACAAACTGACAACAGAATAGAGTGCAATCAACGAAGTACAGCAAAATATAAATACTAATATCGATCTAAATATCACGCTCGTCTTAACAGATATAAATTAGCATTAGAACCTTCAACATAGCATGAAAAGGAATAATTACAATTCATTCAATGTGAGCAGAGAAGAGAGATTGGATTCTTGTCTGGTACATAACAACGATCTGAGATGCCTGACCAATGTTTGTGTAACAAGGGGTACAATTTCTCTAGAAGACTGGGCTGATTTGAGGAACCTCTAGATTAAATTATTTGTAATTTTGTCCAGAATAAATAGGTTTAACCATACAGTTTTGCCCAAATATCAGAGCTGATATCACTTCTGGTGCACACAGGAAGTGACATCAGCACATTACTGGCTCTGTCAGTGTGTTGCCAGCTAGGGCCCCCACCACCCAGTAAGTTCCTCTGCCCCCCACCGATTGCTGGGGGTGGCTGTCAACCATAAAAATGCGTGCCCCATGGGTGGTCACTGGACTAAGGTCCTTGTGATTGGATCAGACTGTGCTTTTGACGGTTCTCAGTATTTCTCATCAGGCCATTTCCCGTTTTTTAAAGCCAGCTTTTTAATGAGCTCCAAAATGCTCATTTAGTGAATTATGTTTATAGATTGATAGATTAGCACAGAAAGTTGATATCAGCTAAATGAAGGATGTCAAAATAAGAAATAAGAGAGCATGATGAATGAGAGTGGTAACAGGGATGACTCAGATAAAGAGAAAAGGGAGTATGCTGACATATGTTAAAGCTCAGGCTAAGCAATTGTCAGCTAAAGCTGCCATGAGTGTGGTGTGTGTTTCCCTTTCATGTGCATTCTTTCCCTTGCGCTTAATTGCCTCTTCACTGCAACGCATATCTCTCAAGGCCACTGGAGGAGTTGCTGTGTCTTTGCACAGAATGAGTCGTGGGAAGCTTCTTACCTGTTTTGCTTTAGCAGCTGTTAGTTCTCAGCCTAATGTCCGCGCGCAGGAACCCCTGTAATTGGGTACTACGTGGGGGGGATATACGAATGCGCTGTATCTTATAAGTCACATCGACCCCCCGCCATTCCTAACAGTGTTCATGTTACTGCATCTATAACATTTCAATAAAAGGAAAACCTTCCTGGAAGCATGTACTTCGTTGTTTTGCTGTGGGTCCTGACAGCAATGTGGATTGCATGGCCCCCGCTTCTTCACCACGGAAATCCTCATTTGGATTTCACTTGTTGTGCAAGTTGAGGTGGACAATGATATTAAAACAGCCTAGGAATAAGCCAGGCGAAGTGGCCCCTGAAGAGCTGGTTATACCAGAGGGGCCCCTTGGCTCACTTGGACACCAGTGGCCCTTCAGAAGAACTTTCCTATTGTTGGAAATATGTGTGTTGCAAGGTCTAAATTCAGTAATTATAGGGTTAATGTCTTTACCTTGTGTGCTATTGTTTAGACTGACCTGGACAGTAACTTGGCACAAAGCCAATGGGGAGAAAGCCCGGGAAACTGGAGTCTATTTACTAACAATCATTGGTTAATGTATTCAGGTTATTGGTTAATATATTTCCTTCTAGGGTCAAGAAGAAAGAAGAATCTCCATTACCAACTGCGTGGTCAGTCTGTCTGTTGTATCAAGAAGAAAGAAGAATGTCCATTACCAACTGCGTGGTCAGTCTGTCTGTTGTACTTGTAACAGCAAAGATGTAGTCTTAAGTGTTTGTTGTTTTGTAGATTTCCCATGTACCTTTCCCTTTAGAAGTAAAGATTTTTACATAGAAAGAATATGCCTCCTGTCCAGTAATTAAAGATGCATTGCAAGCTCTGAACATCTAACAATTTTGACCAAATTTTCCAACACCTATTACATTTAAGGGCCAATCCATCCCTACTGTAAGATTTTGTTTCAGCCCCTTTTCTGTTCCCCTCGTTCCACCAAGAAAGTCCATGGCTGCTACACAGAGGCAAAAAACGGTAAACCTCCTCTGAATGTCTCTTGCCTTGAAAACCCTACGGCAGGGGCAGATTAACTATTAAGCCGACTAAGCAGGTGCTTAGGGCACCAGGGCCAAAGGGGGCACCACAAAGTTGGGAAAAGGGTGAAAAGCTTAGTTTGTACAGTATATTGTGTTATCATATGAATAAAGTTTTGTATTGCTGCAACCTGCATTGTATATCTGGTCAGACAGGTCAACAACTCAAATGGACTGAGTCAGTGTGGAAAGGAGGGTGGCACCAAGATTGGTCAGTGCTTAGGGCACCAGCGAGCCTTATTCCGCCCCTGCCCTACGAGGTCACCCGAAGTTGGCTGTGACTTGACAGCACTTTCCCCCACCAAAAGAATTAAATTCCTAGAAGAAATATCACAGAGACAGTTAAATTATAACTTTTATGTTTCTGGTATATTCTCTCTAATGGGCGTGTTTCTTCAAGCACAGCTAAGGCTGAAAGCTTGTGAAATTAGACACGGGAAATGAGATGCTCCGATCACTGGACTGCCTGCTATTTGACACGCTGGACAAGTGAGGGCTTCCGTCGTGGTTGTTGTGTGAGTCAAGCACTTAATGGCTCGCCTAAGTAGTAGGCGACCTAAGATAACACTGTCTGTTCTGGTTTCTATTGCCCTGTGAAATGGTTTAGCTTGGCAGAAAGGCTCCATCTTTGACAAGGTATGACCTTGCCAGATTGAACAGGTAAATGATAGATGCAATGATCAGTGGTCCTGTAGCTGCAGTTATCGTGTGAAATTGGCCATATGAATCAGAGTAGCAGGCTCAGTTGTTTGCATACAAATCACATTTTTGCCGGAAACAGCAATAAGGATGCCACATCTGTCTTCCTTGAGTAGGTTACACAGAATTGACAGCAGCACACAGGTGGCACCAAGCTAAACAGGAAGGGTCGATTCAGGTGGAGCGCATTATGCCATGTCCTTTCATAACCGGCAGCCAAGAGCTGAAATGCACAACTAGCAGGATCTGATGGTGTGATTTTCGTTGAGTTGTGCCCAGGGGTCATTTCATAGAAAAAGAGGTCCAGGAGCTCATTAGCATAACTTATTTGCATATGCCACTAGATTTTTTTGGGCCGGGGGGCTGGGGGGGGGCTCTGCAATTTACCTGGCTGCTTCTTGCTCTGACTGAGGGCTGCTGGGAGAAGGGGGTGGGGCTTGTTGCATGTGCCCGCCCCCTGGGCTCTTTACTGTCGGAGCTCCGTTCCTGTGCGCTCCTGCAGGAAATGACCCCTGGCTGTGCCAACTCAGATGTCAAAGTGGAGGGGCTGCATACATGACTGATAACAAAGCCTCACAGGTATTGTGCAAAAGGAGATGAATTCCGAAAGAACCCTTCTCTTGAAACAAACCTACCCCACCATTAGTAATAGTGGGGAAAGGGAGATCAGTTCCCAGGGTGGGTCCTAACCAATGCTCCCTCTAAGCAGTGCATAAATTAGTTTGCTCTGGGCCCATCCTTCCTGAGCTAAGGCAAAAAATGTGTGAGCTGGAGGCTAAAAACTGTGAGCTAGCTCACACTGACTCAGCTTAGAGGGAACGCTGGTCCTAACCTCTCTTTTAATCAAAGCAGCGGAAAGGCCTGGAAGCTGCACCTTTGACATGCACCTGAGGTAAATGGAAAATGACAGCCGATAAGGAAATCCTTAGCACTGCCCTTGGACGGGGTGGGTGGGGATATGTGTTAAAAATTCAATAGATAAATAAATAAATAAATAAATAAACGGAAGCCCTTTTGCAGAGCTGTGGCTAGCTCTGTGTTCCATTTGATTAGGATTGTTCTTCTGTTTAATAAAAATAACCCTTTGGTTAAGCAACTGTCTAGTTTTTGAGATTTCTCTTAAAGGGAAAGATCCCCGTAGACATAGGTGGGACGATCCTCGCTAACACCCCACCTCTCACTGAGGCCTACCATTTAGCTAATTTCCCCCCTGAAACTGAAGGCAGTGATTCAGCTTCTTGAATTTAAGACAGTAGGGGTCACAGTAGGTGATGTGAAAGACCTCCCCCTGAGATTCTGGGGAACCACTGCCAGTCTGAGGAGATAATATTGACCTTGATGGACCAACGGTCTAATTCAGTGTAAGGCAGTTTCATGTGTTCCTCTGTGACAGAGTAAGATGGCCGCCAGTTTGATCTATGACAGTAAAACTGTGACTATCAAGGCATTCTACCTCAACCTGAGAAGTTCCATCATTGGCAAACGGCTGGGGGGACGTGGCAGCTTTTGGTGAACGGTGTTCTGTCACTTCCCTACTCAGCTGCACCGACTTCACAGTCTAGTAACTAACCCAGTAACCGTGAGAGACTCCATATTGTTATGTGAACGATTGATCTGGGATTGGCTAACCTTATTAAATGAGATTTCACACACTAATCGGCCTTACTTCAAGAACAAAGCTGAGTGACTGAATAGATTTCTAGAGCCTTCTATTAATTATGCTGGCAATATCCTGACTCGCGTATTCGGGCTATGATTCTCCTTGTTACATTACAGCTAGATGTTCTTTGTCACTTCATTTAAATATCTATCTTGTATGCTTTATCTTCTTATACAAGGGAGCAGTCTATATGTTTCTATCTTATTAAGCCGGCTGCCCTGTTTTAGGGGAGGGAGGCAGTGCGGTATAACCCAATGTTGTCAGATCTCGGAAGTTAAGCAGGATCAGTAGAAGAAGAAGAGATTGGATTTATACCCTGCCCTTCACTACCCAAAGAGTCTCAGAGAGGCTTACAATCTCCTTTCCCTTCCCCTCCCCACAACAGACACCCTGTGAGGTCGGTGGGGCTGAGAGAGCTCTCTCAAGAACTGCCATTGAGAGAACAGCTCTGAAAGAACTTATGACTGACCCAAGGTCAGTACTTAGATGGGAGATCACCGAGGAAGGCTCTGCAGAGGAAGGCCATGGCAAACCACCTCTGCCTCTCACTTGCCTTGAAAGCTCCTTGCTGGGGTGGCCATAAGTCAGTTGTGAGTCCAGTGTTTTCTCCAAGCTGAGTTAGTGTGAGCTAGCTCACAGTTTTTTAACCTCCGGCTCACACTTTTCTGTCTTAGCTCAAGAAGGATGGCTCCAGAGCAAGCTAATTTATGCAGTAGCCCAATCGCTTGCTCATAACTTTAATGCCAATGGCTCACAAAGCGGAATTTTTGTTCACAAGACTCCACAGCTTAGAGGGAGCATTGGTTGTGACTTGATGGCACATACATATGTATCCTGTTTTAAGGCCTCCGAGAGCTATATGTGCTTCTCCGCTTAATATTAGGTAAGTGGTTTCGGTATATAAACCGTTCCTTTTTGTTTTGCTTGAATTAAATGGCTTGACTGACTTCATTAAACATTTCACTTCCTTGGTACATTAGGAACTTACCACCTGGCATCTTCCTTGGAGATGCACATTGCCATTTTAAGCAGGTCTACTCAAAATCCTGCTCAGGTTTATTCAGTTGAGGGTAACTCTCAGGAAAATGTTCTTAGTACAGGGGTCATTTCCTGCAGGAGCGCACAGGAGCGGAGCTCCGGCAGTAAAGAGCCCAGGAAGTGGGCACATGCAACAAGCCCCACCCCCTGCTCCCAGCAGCCCCCAGTCAGAGCAAGAAGCAGCCAGGTAAGTTGCAGAGGTCCCCCCTGCCCCCTGGTCCAAAACAGTCCAGTGGCACCTTTAAGACCAGGTTTTATTCAGGTACAAGGTCTCCCTCCTCTGCGAGGACAGATCTGCACATCCCCCCCCCCCAATAGCTAGCAATCCAAAACAGTCCAGTGGAGCCTGAGCGGTGGATGTTGCCTTCTGACACACTTCCGGTGATGTCAGGGGGTGTGGCATATGCAAATAAGTTATGCTGATGAGTTATGCTAATGAGTTCCTGCACCTATTTTTCTATGAAGTGACTCCTGTCTTAGTACCACACTCCCACTGACTTAAACTGAATCTGCTTTGTTTAGAATAGCAGTGCAACCGTATTAAAATTTATCTTTGGGGTTGTTTACATAATAGAATCAAAGAATCTGCTCGAAACACTTGATGATAGACACATGTTATCACTTTTTAAAATGTATCTAATATACACATTCTTTAAAGCAATTACAGGCATGTTTCCATCCAATTTATGAAGCTGCCCTAATTGGAATTGCATATGGGAGCTCTAAGCACTGAATTACTCGATATCTTCTCAGAATTTCTAGCATATCATCAGTTTTCCCTTCCTCTTTCTCGCTTAAGACACCTGAAATATTTATTCATCATTTTTTTTGCATGTATCCCTAAGTAAGGACCTGAAGGATTTAACTTTTAGGAAATAATTATTAGCTTTTTCATCTGTGAATTAACCAACACATTCCTTTGCTTCCAAGCCGAAAGTCATTCAAAAGCGTACAGATTCCCTCAGATCCCCCCACCCTTTTCCGGCCCCTCAGAGGCCACTCCCCTGCCCACATTGAGGTCACTCCTCCCACTCCTTATTGGTCAGTTTTGCATGCTGGGTGGGGGGCATTGGTAGTGCAACGCAAGCAGCGCAAATCCCATTCCCTCTCCTACTTTTAGGCAAGCACTTGTGTGTTATAATCCAATGTTTTTAAGAAGCACTGGTTTCTTTACAGATATCCCCCCCCCTTTTTTTTTTGCTAAGGCTGCCTCATTTTAAATAGTTAATTAATCTAAGGAATTTTCTCTCTTTGTTTCTTTTAAAGGAACCATTCCCAGACCGCTGCCTCTTATGAAGGAACTGTGGAATGTTTAATTTAAGGAATCAACTATTATTATTGAATTAACTGTGTAAATGTGTACTCTGTCACAGCAGTGTGATTTAGTTTACATGAACTCTCCGAGGGATAAGAGGAAGATTACCACAGGGTGGGCAGCAAGGGGCCTTGGAAAGTTCCCAAGAATACTAAATCAAAAGAAGACATACGGGAAACTTCCTCTTTATGAGAATCATGAGGGGACTCTTAATAAAGGAAGTGAAGAGTAAGGGACAGACAGCAGGAACTGGAAGGCAAAATGGAAGAACTTGACAGAAAAATGGAGCATGGGCCTAAATCCTACCACTCCACTTAGCAACATTCGACGCCTCCTTCTAGCGGAAGAGCCACTTGATGGAGGAAAGCTCCTCACACTGATGGAAGGCTTCAACCCTTGCTGATAGGGTTGCCAAGTCGCGGCGGGGGATTGTATGTCTTCACAGAATCCGTGCCGCGGGGACGGCGAGACACGTTGCACCCGCCATCGCCAGGATGTGACACTATGTGTCGCTTTGGCAATGGGTAGGGTTGCCAGGTCTAGGTTGGAAAATATCTGGAGACTTTGGGGGTGGAGCCGGGAGAGGGAGGGGCTTGGGGAGGGGAGGGGCTTCAGCATGGTACAATGCCATAGAGTCCACCCTTCAGAGCAGCCATTTTCTCCAGGGGAGTTGATCTCTGTCAGCTGGAGATCAGTTCTAAAAGCGGGAGATCCCCAGGCCCCACCTGGAGGTTGGCAACCCTAGCAATGGGGCTCCAAACAGCTTAGAGGGAGCACTAGTTGCGAGCCTCCCTGAGGTACAGTCCTCCTGCCAGGGATGGAAGTCAATGTGGCTCTTTTGGTTGAGGGTAACTGCAAACATGGCTCCCCGTGGGCTGCAGAGTGAGCACCATGGCTTTGGGTGAATCCTGGTGCGCTTTTGAGCATTCAGGGCCCGATCTGACTTCACTTCTCCGATGCGCAAATCAAAGCCGTAAGCCAGGGCTCATCTGGGATGTTACATTGGCCCTGGAGAAAGATGAGGCAAGTGGTTCCTGTGACATGCTGATTGGGTTGCCAGGTCTGAGTTGGGAAATACTTGGAGATCTGGGGGGTGGGGTGGAGCCTGGGGAAGGCAGGGCATGGGGGGGAGGGACCTCAGCAGGGTACAGTGCCACAGGGCCCACCCTCCAAAGCAGACATTTTCTCCAGGTTGGGTGTCTGAAGGTCAATTGTAATCGCAGGAGATCTCCAGGTCCCACCTGGAGGCTGGCAACCTATGTGGTGAACAGGGAGAATTATGCTACTGGATAAGTCGACCGGGCAGCTTTGGAATCAGGAAACTGATGTAGAGTTTCGGGAAATATGGGACACCTACTGGTGCAAGTTGACTGTTGGGTTCTTTGAGTTATCAGGGTTCATTTTGTGTCAATCGTATAATTCAATGAGCAGGAGAACTCAGCATAATGAAGCTGAAAATGGTGCGAATATGAGGACACACATCTCTGTATCTCTCAAGGGAGAAGGCAAATCAAACCGGCGAGAATGCAAAGTTCAGTCTCATCCAAATGTGTGCATCCCCTCGTCTCTTTTTGTTTTGTCTGCCGAGTCTTAGCTGATTCTTTAAATATTATTCCT
>NW_015163235.1:14766-17076 GCF_001447785.1 Gekko japonicus | reverse complement strand
CCCTCCCCTCCCCCTCCCCTTCCTTCTCTCCCCTCCCCTCCCTTTCTCTCTCTCTGGTGGGTTTCAGCTCTGTCTGGGCAAACTGTTTCCATTGAAAACCACAGTTTCTTAGGCTACATTTCATCTGTGGGAGAGAAGGTGGCACGGTGCAGCCCAATCTCATCAGATCTCAGAAGATACGCGGGGACACTACTTAGATGAGTGACCACCAAGGAAGACTGTGTAGAATAAGGCAATGGGGAAAAAACAACTCATTCACTTCTCGTTTGCATTGAAAGCCCCTTGCAGAGGTCACTATAAGTCAGTTGCGACTCGATGTCACATATTTAGGTACATAGTTCATCAGTGAGGGCTCAGGTACACAGTGAAGTGGCCCCTGAACAATGCGGTAATTGGCTGAGGAACATCTACGGGAGACAAATCCATGAAGCCTGACCTCAAAATGGATACTGGTGGCTGGTTTGCTCTTCTCGAAAGCCAGTTTGGTGTAGTGGTTAAGTGCGCGGACTCTAATCTGGGAGAACCGGGTTTGATTCCCCACTCCTCCACTTGCACCTCGCTGGATGACCTTGGGCAAGCCATAGTTCTGATAAGAGCTGTTCTTGAAAAAGAGCCGTTTCTGTCAGAGCTCTCTCAGCCCCGCCTACCTCACAGGGCGTCTGTTGTGGGGAGGGGGAGGAGAAGGAGTTTGTAAGCTGCTCTGAGACTCCCTTGGGTAGTGAAGGGCGGGGGATAAATCCAATCTCCTCTCTCTTCTCTCTGGATGACCTTGGGCAAGCCATAGTTCTGATAAGAGCTGTTCTTGAAAAAGAGCCGTTTCTGTCAGAGCTCTCTCAGCCCCGCCTACCTCACAGGGCGTCTGTTGTGGGGAGGGGGAGGAGAAGGAGTTTGTAAGCTGCTCTGAGACTCCCTTGGGTAGTGAAGGGCGGGGTATAAATTCAATCTCCTCCTCCTCTTCTTCTTCCTCTTCCTCTTCTTCTTCTTCATGGTGATGAGCAACGACACGCAGAAATGGGTGTTTCTTTTGTGGTGCAAACATGAATGTAGTCAAATCACATCTCCGACTAGTTGCCTACAATTCTGCTTTCCCAGTTCCTTCCCAGAGATCCGGTTCCTTGAGAGAGATTTACATCATCTGGACGCCTGCTGGAAATTAGTCAGGGCGTGGGATATCTGACAGGCTCACAAATATCACCCACAGCATTTGCCATGATTAATGATTTTATGATCAATACCAAATGAAGTACAAGGAATTTGCCACTTGTTACAAGTGTTGCGAGATTATCTCTACATGGTATGATGGCTATATAAATAATATTGCTGTCTTCCTGCACTGTATAAATGGGACAATCAGATCCAAAGGGCAGGAGGCCCCCCAAAGGAAGAGGCTGACGTGCGCCACTGAGGCACAGGAATAAGACAGGATGGCTTCCTCAGCACTTCTGCCGGCTGACATTTGTTGCCTGCCTGCCTGCCAGTGGAGAGAACTCAATACTTACGGAGCTGCCGTGATGGAATGGAAGGTTTATGAACATCCTATCTGCTCAGGTGGCAATTAGCAAGAGTGTTGGCACGAAGTTAGCCTGATCTCTTCAGATCTCAGAAAATAAGCCGAGTTGGCCCTGGTTACTATTTGGTCCCTATGCAAAGGCAGGCAAGGGCAAACAACTTCTAAACTTCTCTTGCCTTGAGAACTCTATGGGGTCACCATAAGTCAACTGCAAATTGACAGCATTCTTCACCATCACCATCATGGAAGTTCATCCAGAACTTCATCTAGGACTGACAGTAATGTGTAGTGGTTAAGAAGAAGAGGAAGAGGAGAGATTGGATTTATACCCCGCCCTTCACTACCCAAAGGTGTCTCAGAGTGGCTTACAAACTCCTTTCCCTTCCCCTCCTCACAACAGACACCCTGTGAGGGAGGTGGGGCAGAGAGAGCTCTGACAGAAACTGCTCTTTTTCAAGGACAGCTCTTATCAGACCTATGGCTTGCCCAAGGTCATCCAGCCAGGTGCAAGTGGAGGAGTGGGGAATCAAACCCCTTTCTCCCAGATTAGAGTCCGCGCACTTACCGGTAACCACGACACCAAGCTGGTTAAGAAGAATGTCGGACTAGTATCAGTATGAATGTTGGACTAGTAACAGTTCGAATGTTGGACTAGAGAGCCAGTTTGATGTAGTGGTTAAGTGTGTGGACTCTAATCTGGGAGAACCGGGTTTGATTCCCCACTCCTCCGTATGCAGCTGCTGGATGACCTTGGACAAGCCATAGTTCTGGCATAGCTGTTCTTGAAAAAGAGCCGTTTC
>NW_015163235.1:0-14746 GCF_001447785.1 Gekko japonicus | reverse complement strand
AGGGGTATCTATTGTGGGGAGGGGAAGGGAAAGGAGTTGGTAAGCCCCTCTGAGACTCCGAGTGAAGGGCAGGGTATAAATCCAATCTCCTCCTCTTCTTCTTCTTCCTGGGAGACCCTGGTTTGAATCCCCACATGTTCCATGGAAGCTCACTGGGTGATCTTAGATCAGTCACACTCTCTCAGCCTCATGTACCTCACAGGGTTGCTGTGAGGATAAAATGGAGGAGAGGAAAATGATTTAAGCTTTTTCAGGCCCCACTGGAGAGACAGGCGGGGTATGGATAAATGGGTGAAAAATAGATCAAGACGGGTAGCTGTGTTAGTCTGTTTGTCTGTTAGTCTGTCTGTATCAGTAGAAAAGAGCCAGAGTCCAGGAGCACCTTAAAGACTAAAACAAATGTGGCAGGGTATGAGCTTTTGTGAGTCACTGCTCACTTCTTCAGATGCAACTAGAATGGGAGTCCATCAGTCCTATTTATTGGAAAGTGGAGTGATTTCCGATGCCGAATGACGTTAGCAGGCAAATGACAATAGCAGGTGAATGACAATAGCAGGCGTGACTGGATTAGGTGAGATATGCAGAGGGGTAATAGGCATAGAGAAATCAGCATTGGTAATGAGACAGAAAACCTAGGTCTCGATTCAATCCAGGTGGATGCATGGTCTTGAGCTTCATTATCAATGAATAATAATGAAGCTCAAGACAATGCATCCACCTGGATTGAATCGAGACCTAGGTTTCCTGTCTCATTGTTGCTCTTGTTAGACATTCAGTCGTGTTCGACTCTTCTAGCTGTATCTGAAGACGTGAGTGGTGACTTACAAAAGCTTCTACCCTGCCACATATTTTGTTAGTCTTTAAGGTGCTACTGGACTCTTGCTCTTTTCTACAGAGTGAAAAATAAATACACTTGAGTCTGGGGTGTACTGGGATGTTAAAATAGACCTGAAGCACGCCTGCACTGAGAGTCCTCTGCAGGTCTTATCATGTTGGATTGGGGCAGAGGTACCAATGGTGCATTGGCACTGGCACTGTGTCACTCATCTGGGCCAAGAGGATCCTGCAACACACTCTCTTAGCCACTAGTGGCCCTGCATGGCAACAGCCAACCAGAACCTTTCCAATCTCCTCTTCTCCTCCTTCTTAATGGAGCCTCTTTTACTATAGAGTTTCCAGGGATTCCTAGAGCTACCCTTCATCTAGAGTTGCCAACCTCCAGATGGTGCCTGTAGATCTCCCGCTATTTGATCTCCAAATGACCACGATTTTTCCCCTGGAGAAATTTCTCCTCCAGGTGACCGAGATCAGTTCCCCTGGAGAAAATGGACCCTATGGCATTATACCCTGCTGAGGCTCCTCCCCTCCCCTCCCCAGGTTACACCCCCAAAATCTCCAAGTATCTCCCAACCCAGAGCTGGCAAACCTCCCTTTGTCCCTTCTGGTAAGAACAGTGGCAAGTACATGGGAATACATTTTTTAAAAAAATTCTTCTGCTGCCATTCCAACCAGAAGCAGGCAATGGGACCAGGGGGCAGAAGATCCCCTGCCCCCACTGGTGGCGTGGCAGCCAGTTTGGTGTAGTGGTTAGGAGCGTGGACTCTAATCTGGAAGGACCGGGTTTGATTCCCCACTCCTCCACTTGCACCTGCTGGAGGACCTTGGGCAAGCCATAGTTCTGTCAGAGCTGTTCTCTCAAGGGCAGACCTCGCAAGAGCTCTCTCAGCCCCACCTCCCTCACAGGGTGTCTGTTGTGGGGAGGGGGAAGGGAGAGGAGTTTGTAAGCCACTCTGAGACTCCTTTGGGTAGTGAAGGGCGGGGTACAAATCCAATCTCTTCTTCTTCTCCTTCTCCTCTAATGTGTGTGTTTACATGCATGCCTCAGTGCTTATTCCCACACTCTGCCTCCCAGCCCTGCCCCAAACCACAAACTCATTCCTCACCAATGGCAGCAAATCCAATACCCAGGAACATCAGCGCTCCCTCCTCTGGAACAATGCCTCTCTTTCTTTCTTTCTTTTTTTCTTTTGGAGCCACGGTGTGCCTGATGGCTTCCTGGACCACAGCTAACCGAAGTGGTCACCCTCCACCCACTTGAGCAGCGACATCATGACATCTTGAGGGCAGCGTTCCAGCAATCTGTCACGGGAGGCCGAATTAATTCCTCCCGAAACAAGGAGCAAAGCTTAGGCCGGGGTGTGTGTGTGTGTGTCTCTTCTCTGGCCCCTTGCTCAGCATTGGATCCGACTCTCCCCCGCAGCCCTGCCAGTTGATTTCCCACCGAGGCGGGATGGAGCAGAGAGGGAGCAATCGGGCCGAGCTGACAAACCCGGCAGCAAGAAATCCAGGCCAGGGGGACTCGCCGCAACTCAAGTGGAAGGCGATGCCCACTGGCTGAAGAGTTTTAGGCAGGGAGAAAAGGTCAGAGACGAGATACTTCCCCATGCGTTCGCAGGAGAATTTAACAACCAGATTACATTTCAGAAATGTCAGCGGTACTAACTATAGAAGATATCTCAACAGGGGACGTTTTGCTCTGGCGCTCGGAAACAGGCACACACACACACAAAAAAAACCCCTCATCTTTTATAAATGAGTAAATGCCTCTTTAACAATAATATTTGGAGAAACGTTGGCTGGCGATGTGCACGGTTCACGTATTCTCCTCTCCGTACGGAAGAAAATATTGAAATGCGATGCTCGTTCATATGGAAAAATCCTTTGGATTTAAGGCAAGCGATGCTCGGAGTGATAGGAGGAGATGCGAGGGCCTGGGAGGAGGAATGCAAATTCTTATGGCCGAGGGGAGAGGAAAAGCAACTGGAGGATGACAGAGAGAAAAGGAACTGGTGTATATCCAGGGCTATTTTGTAGCAGGAACTCCTTTGCATCTTAGGCGACACACCCCTAATGTAGCCAATCCGCCAAGAGTTTATGGAGCTCTTCTTACAGGGGCTACTGTAAGCTCTTGGAGGGTCGGCTACATTAGGGGTGTGTCGCCTAATATGCAAAGGAGTTCCTGCTACAAAAAGAGCCCTAGATGGATGGATGGATGGATAGATAGATAGATAGATAGATAGATAGATAGATAGATAGATAGATAGATGGATGGATGGATGGATGGATAGATGGCTCTATAGCAGGAACTCCTCCCTTTGCCCCACTTCTATTGGTCAATTTCCCACTCAAAGCTGTGTGGCCACATTTTGACCCGCAGCTTCGCCCGATTTCTCCCGCAGTTTCATGATCCTCAAAAAACAGGATCACAAAACCGCGGGGGAAATCGGGCGAAGCCACGGGTCAAAATCTCGCTGCGCGGCTTTGAGTGGGAAATTGACCAATAGAAGCAGGGCAAAGGGAGGCGGGGCAAAGGGAGGCGCGACCGCGGCGCAGCTCTTGTGTGAAATCGGTCTCAGTCTGGATCTGGCAACCCTACCACCCCCCCATCCCTCGCTGGTGGCCAGGAGGGACCCGGCCAAGACCTGCCAAGGAAAAACAAGATCTAATCCTAGGGGGTAGTTTCCCTTTCTCCCTTCTCATCTCTCCCGACCCGCAGTAGAAGTTTGGGGTTACATGATGCCAACTGATGGAGTGGCTGACTGGGAAATTTCCCTATCACCATGTTCCCCACTGTGCTGTCACACGGAACATACAGCTGTCAATCGCGTATAACAGTCTGGCGAAGGGAGCTTTGGCTCTCAAAAGCTGATATCCTGGAAATTTTGTCAGCCTGTAAGGTCTTATTGGACTTGAATCAAGCTCTTCGCATGAGAGACAGATCGATATACGTAGCCGTATGTCTCTGTAGAGAAGAGCAAGAGTACAGGGGTGATTCCGCATGAGGGACTTGCCTCTGGTTCCCCGCGGGATGAATTGTGCCGGGTCTGATAACTGGTTTCTGCATTAGTGCATCAGCTTCTTCTTCGGAGCCCGAGCCTCTTAGCAGGTTTCCTCAGAAGTAAGCTCCTTCTGTAGCAGGGAAGCTTACAGCCTTATGTGACCCCAGCCAGGGATTGTCAATTTTGCTACCTTTTAATTCATTTTCTTCTGCCTGAGCAATTCGCAGGCACACGTTAGTTTTAGCCCTGTCTGTCCCCAGGAAACTAGGGTGGGTGGGGATGCGAAAGAGAGACCCCCCCCCGTTCTCTTTGGTTTTGCTAAACGATTTTGATTAAGAGCATTTGTCCATGTTTTGGCCACTCCCTCCTTCCCTTAACTGTATTGCCCCTCCCCTCTGCCCCCTCCCTACTTTTTCTCCCTTTTAAAAGCATATGCCTGGTCGCGTTACAATGCAACCAACAGGCACGGGGAATGGGGTGGGCGGTGGTCTAGGGGAGGAGGGGGTGATGGGCATACACATTGGATGCGAAACACGAGGGGGCAGGAATTGGGAGGGAAGTTTTGTGGCGAATCCATGGATCCCACACCTCGAAACCCCGACCTGAGAGCCAAAGAGAGAAAAAGTTCTGTGGAAATCCAGCAGCTGGAAAATCTGAAGGAAAGCAGGTCAAATGTGGGTCAAATGTCCACCCCGGATTTTCATGTGGGGAATCGAGCAACAGCTCCAGTTTTCTGTGGGGGCTGACGCCGGGGCAAGATACTACAAAGAAATGGAGCCTTGGATTTCACCCTTCCCATATCAGACATCATTTTCAGCTTCAGAAGGTGGTGGGTTTTTTTTTGTAAAAAATCCAAGTTTCATCATAAACCTCACCTAGAACAGTTGAACTTCCCACCAGACTGATGCCGGTCTTTGTTCAAATTTAATGGGAACCCATTAATAACTTCACTCGGACTAACGGTCGAGTTTTCTCGGAAGTACTGCCGGCCATAACTGATAAAGCAGGGAATGCTTCATCGAGTCCAATCTCCACATCAAATTTAGCAAGAACCTTGAAACTAATAGAGGGAGGCCTGTGGGCTACAATCAGCAAGATGATTTAGTGATGGACTGAGAAGCGCTTTGACGAGATGTGCCTCCAGTTTTTAAAATGGTTGAGAGGTACCAGTGGAAACACAAATGAAATCTAAAGTAGGTCAGTGACACCTTAGCCTCTCTTACAGACAGATCACAAATGGCCAATTCAGCGTAGTACACTCTTCCTATGGTTGCGCAGAAAGGGCAGAAGTAAGTGAGTCCTTCAGATGAAGACCGCAGCCACTCCTAGATTACCCCCATGGGAAAGATGCATGACTCCCCTTGGTGTACCAGTTTGGTGTAGTGGTTAAGTGCATGGACTCTGATCTGGAAGAACCGGGTTTGATTCCCCACTCCTCCACTCGCAGCTGCTGGATGACCTTGGGCAAGCCATAGTTCTGTCAGAGCTGTCCTTGAAAAAGAGCAGTTTCTATCAGAGCTCTCTCAGCCCCACTACCCAAAGGAGTCTCAGAGCGGCTTACTATTTCCTTTCCCTTTCCCTCCTCACTACAGACACCCTGTCAGGTAGGTGGGGCTGAGAGATTAGAGTCCACGCACTTAACTACTACACCAAACAGGGTCTTGTATAAATGGCGTTCCCTCCTGTGCCTGTACCACTGCTGGATAGGTCCAAGCCAAGCTCCTACAGTCCTGAGAGCCAGTTTGGTGTAGTGGTTAAGTGTGCAGACTCTAATCTGGGAGAACCGGGTTTGATTCCCCACTCCTCCACTTGCACCTGCTGATGTGACTTTGGGTCAGTCACAAGCTCTGGCACAGCTGTTCCTGAAAGAGCAGTTTCTGTCAGAGCTCTCTCAGCCCCACCTACCTCACACGGTGTCTGTTGTGGGGAGAGGAAGGGAAAGGAGTTTGTAAGCTGCTCTGAGACTCTAAGTGAAGGGCGGGGTATAAATCCAATCTCTTCTTCTTCTTCTTCTTCTTCTTACAACAGGGCTTCACTTGGACTAGGGTTGCCACATGCATGCTTCTAATAGGCCCACTGGTGTCTCCCCATGGTGCAGGGGGAGCAAGGGGGCAGGAAACTGCTATCACGTGACACTATGATATCACTTCCAGCTCTCTGTGTGTGTAAACTGCAGTCAAGTCAAAGCTGACTTACAGTGACCGAGTGGGCATGTTAAGGCAAGAGGCTAATGGAAATGGTTTGTCACTGCCTTCTTCTGCAGAGCGAACCTGGGATTCCTCGGTCGTCTCCCTTCCAAATGCTAACCAGGGCCAACCCTGCTTAGCTTCTGAGATCTGACAAAATTGGGCTAGCCTGACCCATCCTTGTGAGGGCCACTTTCAGCTAGGAACCTGGAACTTACCACAGAGATCAGGGAAAATCCTAGAGCGTCGCTTGACCCTATGACATCATTTCCGGGTTCCTAGTTGGAAGTGATATCACAGCAGTGTGTACCACCATTTTGCCAGTCTCTTCTCCCCAAATGTCTCTGCTGCTGTTGGGGCTGGGGCAGGCAAGCCAAGCTTGTGCCCCATGTCACCACACAGGCCCCGGGGGGGGGGGGAGGACAGGAGTACTTTGCTTGAGGTTGAGAAAACCCCTTAAACTCGCTGGAACTCCTACTCCAGCTCTGTAAAATGGCCCCTGTTTTGGAGGAGAGGACACGACTGACTTCCATGTCATTCTCCGAAAGCCCCAAGGAGGCCAGATTTTGCTGAATCTCTTCAATCTGATGTTCGGTCTCATTAAGCGCCATGATTTGCTAACCCTTCACCATCAGTATGTTATGCATTTTACACGGTGCTAATAAAAACGCTAATGATTTTAAAGCCCTCCGAGCCATAAATTTCAGACTATCGTATAAAACGTTCACACTTTCTGTAAACAAAAACACTTAAAACTCTTTTTCTTTTTCTTTATTTTTTTCTCCCCCGGGGAGGTGACCTATTAAATATGAAACTCGTCGGGCCTTTTCATCCACTTATTAAAATTAACTGTGGCATTCATAAATAATTGATGCCATATATTAGTCAGTCCTGTAGGTACCGAAATTAAGGAGGATGTAAAGGGAAAGCAATTCATTTAAAAGGAAGTCATATATAAAATCGGCGTGGCTGTTCTGCAGTAGCGGCCCCGTTGCAGAACCCCAGAGCCTTTTTCTTCCACGAGGTAGGCCGTGTCCACAGCTTTTTGTTTGTTTTTTTATGTCCAGGACAAACTGGGAGAGAGTTCATTGTTTCAACATTATGGAACTGGGAACTGGGGAGGCCTTCCCGTCTTTGAGCTATCCGGGGTTTAAGGCCCTGACTGAAACGCGAGGAAATGGATTAATAAGGGGGAAATGGAGCTGGGGAGCTGGGGAGCTGGTCCATCTTTGCTCATCAGTCATCCTGGAAGCTGGCTGGGCCAGCTGGTAGAGTTAAGAGCGCTGGCTTGAGACTCGACAAACCACATGGAGCCTGGGACCCCCACCGGGAGCTTCCTTTACTTCCGACTTCTGCGGCCTTCCTCGGTTGTGAAGACGTGGGGTTGGGGGCAGAGTGTGTGCGGAGAATGTCTGCTTGCCAATTATTTCGGAGCACACGGGAACTCTTTGGGAAACCGGTTTTTAAAATGTGCTCTGATCAAAATTCTTCTAGAACAGAATTCTCTCTCTCCCTCCCTCTCCCGCTCTCTCTCAGTCCCTCCCTCTCTCTTTCAGTGTCTATAGAGGCCAACCATCAGCCTGCTAGGGTTGCCAACTCTGGGTTGGGAAATTCCTGGAGAGTGGTCCCAATCCTGAGAGTGTGAGACCTGTGCTGCTGCTGCTGCTGCTGCTGCTGCTGATGATGATGATGATGATGATTAGCTTATATCCCACCCTGTCCACAAGCAGCCTCAAGGTGGGTTACAGGCAGGGGTCATTTCCTGCAGGAGCACACAGGAGCGGAGCTCCGGCAGTAAAGAGCCCAGGGGGTGGGCACATGCAACAAGCCCCGCCTCCTTCTCCCAGCAGCCCTCAGTGAGAGCAAGAAGCAGCCAGGTAAGCTAGCACCCCGGTCCAAAACAGTCCAGTGGCACCTTTAAGACCAGGTTTTATTCAGGTACAAGCTCTCCCTCCTCTGCGAGGACAGATCTGCACGTTCCCCCCCCCCAAATAGCTAGCAATCCAAAACAGTCCAGTGGAGCCTGAGCGGTGGGTGTTGCCTTCTGACACACTAATGAGCTCCTGCACCTCTTTTTCTACGAAATGACTCCTGGTTACAGGTCACATAGGACGTGATGATAAAACAGTAGAATAAATTACAAAGTCAGAAATTTAAAAGTTAAAAGAACAATAATAAAACCAGCATCAGGCGTTGCCTTGGTAACAACACTATGATGTACTTCTTCTGAGCAGTGCCAATGATGTTGGCCACTGGACAAAAGGACAGGGCTTGCCGGTAGGGGAGGCCAAAAGATGGAAGAATGTGCACGCCAGCTGCCTTAGTATTTCTACTATCCGCCTTAGATGAATTAGTATTTTTGTTCGGGCCCTCAGCCCTTTCGTTCTGCTCTCGTAGAGTTACCAGTTCCCCCCCTGGCCAATGGCAGGGTAGCATGGCCAGATTCAGGTTGGGAAGCTCCTGGAGATTTGGGGATGGAGCCTGAGGAAGACAGAGACCTCAGTGGGATACAATGTCATAAAGTCCACCCTCCAAAGCATCCATTTTCTCCAGGGGAACTGATCCTTGTAGTCTGAAGATGAGCTGTAATTCTGGGGGATCCCCAGGTCCCACCTGGAGGCTGGCATCCCTACTCCAGTCTCCAACCTTTGATTCCCCCCCACACACACACTAAGCTCCACCCAGGGGCAGATTGACCATTAAGCAGACGTGCTTAGGGCACCAGGGCCAAAGGGGGCACCACAAAGTTGGGAAAAGGGTGAAAAGAAAAAAAAAAGAATGAAGATTTGTAAAAAAAATAAAATTGATAATACTAGTGCACATTGATCATGGTGCACCCTAGGGCTATCTTTCTATTTTTTGTTGGCAAGGTGCAGTGTCATAGGCTGTGACACCAAGATTGGGGGCACCAAGATTGGTCAGGGCTTAGGGCACCAGTGAGCCTTAATCCACCCCTGGCTCCACTCCTGCAAAGGTGGCCCTAGACTGACTCCGCCCCTTGTCTTCCAAGAGCTGGCAACCCTATTCAACAAGCTTGTATATCTCTGCTTCTATAACGGAACTGTCCCGAGATCAGCCTTTGTTCCCTTTCCCTATTCGTTTCCCCCCTCTGAGACTTCGACCACTTCATCTGTGAAGTCACGCCCCGGACGACATGAGAAAATGAACCCTCAGTGTTCCACTATATCTATGAGCCTGGCACCCTTCATCAGACTTCATTTCTGTGAATTCCCAGTCGATATGAGAGGTGAAGAGGTCTGACTCGAAAGAGAAGCGGTGGCATCTCTGTTTCAAGTACAGAATCCATTCCCAGAGTCTCTCAAGGGTGTGGCCATTCAGTCTCTTGTAATAAACCGTTACATCAAAGCTTGCTTTCCTCAGATAACCAGTTCACTGATGCCAGTCACGTAGTGAGACCAGTGGTATCATCTTCCCTTGGAGCCAATTCAAGAGGCATAACTTTTGAATCTCAGTTCCCTGATTGGCCATAAAGGGCTCCCACTACTTCGAAGTATGGTGGATCAATTGCAGAGCGATCAGTTGGTTGGGCCACAAAGAATTATCAACACCTGTCATTTTATCGGATCTCTCATATCTTATATCCAGTAGTGATGCATACCCTGATCTGTAGAAACCTAAAACCATGAATTGGGAGTGTGGCTCAAGTGGTTAAGACGCTGAACTGCAGGCCGGAAGGTCGGTAGTTCAGCAGTTCGAGACCCGAGTGCCACATGACAGAGTGAGCTCCTTTCTCTGGCCCCAGCTCCTGCCAACCTAGCAGTTCGAAAGCAAGAAATTGCAAGTAGATTAACTGCGGATCTTCAGCGGGACGTGACAGGTTGGCAACGGGTGCATGACGCTAGCCAGATGTGCCCGTTTGATCGCACCAGTAAACTCCGCCCGGCATCCGTGAGTATCCCGCCGCAACTTCTGTGTGTGATCGGGGCCATATTATTACAATGAATGTGCTTATAGAATTGATCTTCGAATCGCGTTAAAGATGGCGTCCTGTAAATGGACACAAGTCCCAATTCAGCCATATCTGCCTCGTACGTTACTGCGGTATGGTCTTCATATAGGGCCAACCAACTACCCTGGTGTTACTAACAATAATAGTTGGCGTGTGTGTAAGCGCCTGTGTTCTCGTTCTGCCTCTGCAACGGATGCTCGTCACCAGTGTTCCCTCTAAGCTGAGTTAGTGTGAGCTAGCTCACAGTTTTTTAGCCTCCGGCTCACACGTTTTTGTCTCAGCCCAGGAAAGGTGGCTCCAGAGCAAACTAAGCTATGCAGTAGCCAAATCGCTCACTCACAACTTTAATGTCAGTAGCTCACAAAGAAGAATTCTTGCTCACAAGAATCCACAGCTTAGAGGGAACATTGCTCGTCACACGCCCGACTTGAAACAGGGACCAGTTTGGTTAACAAAACGTTCACGCATGAATGATCACAGTTCTCCAGCCCTTCCACCAAGAGCGACAGTCTTGTTTAGGACTCAGTACAGCAACCCATTTGAGCTGTACGTGAGCATGTATGCACCCTCAAGCTCCCCAGCAAGGGGCGTTCAAGGCAAGCGAGAAGGAGAAGTGGTTGGCCATTGCATGCCTCTGCAGTGTCTTCCTTGGTGGTCTCCCATCCGAGTACTGACCCTGCTTAGCTTCTGAGATCTGATGAGATCGATCTATACCTTGCTGCCTTGCCTCCCATTTGAGCTGTAACTTTGACAACAAAAAAAAAGTACCCAAAGCACTGAATGTCTAGTTAATAGGAATCCTTGGACTGGCCTTGGTGTAGTGGTTAAGTGCGCAGACTCTCAGTACAGCAACCCATTTGAGCTGTACATGAGCATGTATGCACCCTCAAGCTGCAACCAGCTTATGGTGACCCCAGCAAGGGGCGTTCAAGGCAAGCGAGAAGGAGAAGTGGTTGGCCATTGCCTGCCTCTGCAGTGTCTTCCTTGGTGGTCTCCCATCCGAGTACTGACCCTGCTTAGCTTCTGAGATCTGATGAGATCGATCTATACCTTGCTGCCTTGCCTCCCATTTGAGCTGTAACTTTGACAACAAAAAAAAAGTACCCAAAGCACTGAATGTCTAGTTAATAGGAATCCTTGGACTGGCCTTGGTGTAGTGGTTAAGTGCGCAGACTCTAATCTGGGAGAACTGGGTTTGATTCCCCACTGCTCCACTTGCAGCTGCAGGATGACCTTGGGCAAGCCACAGTTCTGACAAGAGCTGTTCTTGAAAGAGCAGACCTCTCAGAGCTCTCTCAGCCCCACCTACCTCACAGGGTGTCTGTTGTGGGGAGGGGAAGGGAAAGAAATTTGTAAGCTGTTCTGAGACTCCAAGTGAAGGGCGGGGTATAAATCCAATCTCTTCTTCTCTTCTTCTTCCTTAACTGTTCAGTGCTGTTTCTTGTGGATTAATGCACACACTGTACTATTCGATGGAATGTGGGGGATAAAACTTTTCGCCAGATCAAGACAGATTTTCGGAACTGATTAGGCCAGCAAGAAATGGGGGAGGGCACTTTCCCTGTTGAATTGTGCAGGAAGAGAATAGAATGGTTAAAATGGTGTTTATTTTCTGAAACAGCAAAAGGGATGGAGCGTGGGTGGCCAAAGAAAATTGGCACTCTGTCCGACATAAATCAGGATTTGTTAAAATTATATGTCTAAGGAGAATTTACCACCAATGCACATCTTGAGAGTTGTCACTAAGAAAGCTTTAAACAAAAATGAGGTTTAGAGAAACCAAAACAAACAGTTGAATTCTGGGCAATTTGAGGGCGCTTCTAGGGTTACCATTCCCCAGGTGGGGAGAGGGACCCCCCGGTTTTGTGGGCTTCTGCCTGCCGGTGGCCAGCTGACAAGCGGGAGGAAATCCCCCCCCCAAAGCCCCAAAAAGCAACGTCATGCATGATGCACTGATGTCACCTAGAAGTGACATAGTTGCATCAGTGAAGTGGAGAAGTGACACTCTGGCTTTTGGGCAAAACTCTATGGTTTGAGGGCAATTTTACCGTAGGGTTTTGCAAGGTTAAGACACTGAGCTGCAGACCGGAAGGTCTGTAGTTCAGCTCCCGTCTCTGTTCCCAGCTCCTGCCGACCTATCAGTTCGAAAGCAAGAAATTGCAAGTAGATAAAGAGGTACCGCTTCGGTGGGAAGGTAACAGCATTCCGTGCACCTCGGAATTTAGTCATGCTGGCCACATGACCACAGAGAAGTCTTCGGACAGCGCTGGGTCTTCAGCTTGGGAATGGAGATGAGCACCGCCCCCTAGAGTCGGATTCGACTGGCTCTCGAGCAAGGGAAACCTTTACCTTTACTTTGCCCAAAACCCAAAGCGTCGCCCCTGACTCTTTGTTTTCCCCTCAAATGGCGTCGCCCCGCCCCCAGCGTGTGACATCACTTCTGGGTGACGCACACGCGGGGGTGGGGTTTCCCCCCGGCCCCGATTCCGCGGGAGTGGGAATCGGGGCTCGAAACCGGGGGGAATTCCGCCCCCCGGGGGGATTTGGGACCCCTAGTCTAAATCTGAATTGGGCCCCCCCACATATGAAGAATCAGGGCAGTCGGCAGGAATGTTGGGTGTGGAAGTTGTTAGAAATGGACGCGGAGTTTTGATGAGTCATTACTAGGCCTAACGCACAGCTTTACTTGTAGAAGATCATATTCAATAATGTGACATCCATCGACTTTATTGTACTATTTTTCTATCTTGTTCCATAGCACTTGACCTATGTTTCATCTGTATTATGTTGTAAGACTTGTACATTCTTTATGATGTCAATAAAGTATTTATAGATATCTGAAGACATTGTGATACCTTACCATTCTTTGGTAATAGGCTAAGCCCCATAGAACACAAACATTCACTGTAAATTCACAATAACATTTATATAAAAGGTTGCTTTGTTTTAGCACTTTGAAAAAAATTATCCGGCTGTAGTTCTTAAAAGCAGTGGGCAACTAGTGGGTAACCTGAGACCCAGTTTGGTGTAGTGGTTAAGAGCATGGACTCTAATCTGGGAGAGCTGGGTTTGATCCCCCACTCCCCCACATGAAGCTGCTGGTGTGACCTTGGGTCAGTCACAAGCTCTCTCGGAGCTGTTCTCTCATAAGCAGTTCTTTCAGAGCTCTCTTAGCCCTACCTACCTCACAGGGTGTCTGTTGTGGGGAGGGGAAGGGGAAGGAGACTGTAAGCTGCTCTGAGACTCCTTCAGGTAGTGAAGGGCGGGGTATAAATCCAATCTCCTCCTCCTCCTCTTCTTCTTTGGCTGCCAGTTTGCACCCTTCCACCATAGCCTGGTAGCCCTTCCAAGAACTTAAGTTTCCAGAGGGAATTCCCAACAAATATCTCATTGACAGGAATGGGGGTGGAGAAGCAGGGGTTATGAGAACAATGTAATATGTAGTTAGGTCCTATTTAGCTGTTCTGTGAACCCCACACAGTTGCCTACAGGATCTCTCGGGGGGGGGGGGCGCTTATGAAAATTCCCATGTAAGTGTCCTCCCAGATATTTAAATGTCTTAATCTTGTATCCAAAATTATTCTGCTCCCTAGCAAACTTTTGACCTCTGGACTTTATTCAGACCTGACATTGGCCACAAAAGAGTATAAAGCATTGGCTTTTGTCAGGATGGCTGGGGTTGGTACCAGATGTGCTGAAACCTTTCTGTGCTATGAGACGGCAGTAAGACATGGGATATTTCACAATTTCCCACCACTGCTAATAGCTTGTCTCTAAGACAGATTTCACACAAGAGCTGTGCCACGGTCGCACGTCCCTTTGCCCCACTTCTATTTTTTAATTTCCCACTCGAAGCCGCGCAGCCACATGGCTTCACCCAATTTTCCCCGCAGTTTCGTGATCCTCAAAAAACAGGATCACAAAACCACGGGGGAAATCGGGTGAAGCTGCGGGTCAAAATGCGGCCGCATGGCTTCGAGTGAGAAATTGACCAACAGAAGCGGGGCAAAGGAAGGCGCGACTGTGGCACAGCTCTTGTGTGAAATCGGTCTAAGTCATTCCATAACGAGTTCTGGATGCACCAGATCTTGAAGCTTTGGCAAAGGGACGAAGGGGTGTTAGAGAACATATTTCTAAACAATGATGCCCCTAATTGGAATGGAACCAACAGAACACATCTTTGGATCTCCGTAACTAGGTAATCAATCTATCGATATATCACAACTGATCTTTACCGGGGAAGCTTTCTCCACGATTTACGGTGGGTGGAAGTAGGTGTAATTTAAATGATTACAAGTATAAATCAAAATGATAATCATGTTTTGGGCTTCTCGGAGCAAGCTGTGAATTTTAAAGTGGCAAGGAAAAAACATTACGAAAAGAGATGTGTATAAACAGATTGCCAATTAAATGGGAAAGGCTTGGGTGTTAAATAAGGTTGCCAGCTCCAGATTGGGAAATACCTGGAGATTTAGGGGGTGGAGCCTGAAGGGGGTGGAGCTTAGGGAAGGGAGGGACCTCAGTGGGGTATAATGCCATAGGGTCCACCTTCCAAAGTTGCTGTTTTCTCCATATAAACGAATCTCTGTCACCTGGAGATGAAATCCCAGGAGATCTCCAGGCATCACCTGGCAAACGTTAAAAAGAAATACTTGTTGGTGAATTATATTGTGTGATTTCCAGAGACACTGAAATCAGGGTGGTGGAGGAAGAGGAGAAGGCGAAGGAGGAGATTGGATTTCTACCCCGCC
>NW_015163234.1:67342-70173 GCF_001447785.1 Gekko japonicus | reverse complement strand
CTTCCGCCATGGCTTTTCCTGCGGTGTGAATGGGGCCATAGTTAAAGAGATGATTTAAGAAGTTTTTTAAAATGGTAAAACAGGGATATAAAGACTTAAGGATCTCCATCCCTACTTGTATCTGATGAAGGCAGCTTGGACAAAGAAGAGTTGGATATATACCCTGCCCTTTGAGTCTCAGAGTGATTTACAATCTCCTTCTCTTCCTCTCCCCACAACAAACACCCTATGAGGTAGGTGGGCTGAGAGAGCTCTGAAAGAACTGTAACCGGCCCAAGGTCACTCAGCTGGCTTCATGGGGAGGAGTCTGCCGCTCTTAAATTCAAACTGGGCTTGAATTTAGTAAATATATGTTACATAAGCAGCACTTGTTGTGGAACAAGGATAAAATTTTGAATCCTGCCAGTTGCCTGTGAGAGTGGTTGGAAAGAATCAGTAACACGAGTGAACGACAGCATGCCTGTTCCTGATTTAATTATATGCCATGAGAACACAAGGCAGCAGGGTACTTCGGTTTGTGTTAGTAAAGCAAGTGAGAATCTTTTCCTCCCAATCTGGACTGGAAATGAGAGAGCTTCAGCCATTGAGAAAAATGAGGCTAATGAAGAAGCAATGATGGGGAGGATGGTTTGATTAATCACACTCAGCAGGCACAGGGAAACTTGGAGGAAAGTGAGATTAGAAGAGAGGAGATCATTTTTAAATAATGGAGATTAAGGATCTTGCACTTTGCTTTCAGTTGCAGAAGGAGCTGACAAGGAAGAATTGTCTGGTTTATGGAATATGTGAAGATGTTCTGAAAGCCATCAGACATGAATTAGACGTCTCACCATTGCATTTGGATTCACACTGGACATGTTACCTTCTTTAAGCTAGAAAGAAGAACCTATTTCCTTTAAATCTCCAGGGCAGGGGGGGTTCTCTGGGTTGGGCAGGGATGCCACATTTTCAAGACCAGATCTTATATACAAGGTATTGGAAGCTTTTCAAAACTTCCTGAGTCTATAATTGTATAGCTGTCACATTTACAGCCTCGTCATAGTGCCTAGAGTGCCAGAACATGCAACTGAACGGGGGGGGGGGAATAAATCGAGAAGAAAAAGGATCAAGAAGCATGGCCACTTCAGCTTTTCCTCCCAACTTCCTCTTCTGCTTATAAAAAAGTCACTTCTCATTATCCTCTTCTACTCCTGCAATGTTCCATCACACCTCAAAATAACTGAGAACTGTGTCCCAGGATGAGGCTATGCAGATATGAGTAGTAATCTAATTCTGCATGGCTAGAGGACTTGACTCTGCTCTAATGGTGACTAAGGGCAGAAACTGATGTGACAAAGATTACATCTGTTAAAAAAAAGCAACATTTATCTCTGTAAAAGGCAAATTGCACACCCATGCAACAGGAGAGATTTGTTTTTATTTATTTTTTTAAAAAATTCACATACACATAACAATCAGAATACAAAATAATCAAAAATTCAAAGACAAAAAAAATAACCACCTTCTGTACGAAATCTTATAGGATTATCAATTCAAGAATCTACAATTAGTGAAGCATGATAAATAACCAAGTAACAGATACACAAAATACACAAGACAAACAGTCAAGCCATGTTTCAAATTCAAATATGAATTATTATAGAAAAATCATATCCTGATAAACTGAGTTGCTAGGTAAGATGTCATGTTCAGCAAAAAAGCTTAATACAGGGAGCCACATCTCTGTAATTAAAGAATAATGTGACATTTGAGATTTCATTTTTAAGTTGTGTGTTATTTTCTCCGTTATAAACTGATCCCAAATTTTCTCGTACCACTCTGACATCGTGGGGGGTCTAAGCAATCTCCATTTTGAAGCTATAGCTAGCTGAGCAGAAGCCAATAATAAACAAATTAGCTTCCAAGTGGAGTCTGAGCATTCTCTGTCCGGCCAATATTGTAAAAGAAATATTTCAGGAGTAATTGGTAAATCAATAGTAGTTATGTGTTTTATATGTTGGCGAACTTTATCCCAAAGCAACAGGGGAGATGAAGGGAGGATATAACTCCTCAACCCCCTCTTGACTTTAAAAAGGTAAGCTCTAAGGGAATTTCTGGGTGAAAGGTACCTCTAGTTTGGGAACTAATAGACGTCTGGAAAACACTAATCTAGCCTGAAAGTTGAGTTTTGCTACTTCCCCATGTGTACAGCAAGAAGACCCCACTTTGTTTGGGAGCATTTACACAATATCATGCCCAAGCCAGCCATGACACATGTAGTTCCCATGTTTTCCCCCTGAGGAAATAGGTTTTGGTTTGGATGTAGGAATTAAATATCCAAATCCATGTTCAGCCAATGAAACTCACCTGGGTAGTCACTAGCTCTTAACACCACCTAGAGAACAGAGTTGTTGTGAGGCTAAAGAGCTTATATTACCTGCTTGGAGGGCAGGTTCAAATATGGACACATAAATAATAATAACCTTGCAGTGTTGCTTCTCCATCTGGGGTCCACAAAAGCATTCTAAGGAGTCCAAGTAATGTAAGCCCTTTTCATACCATGTGGCTAAAATGCAAACAGAGCCATCTCCATTTTCTAGGAATCAGCCAAAATGTCTGCCCCTCAGGTGAAGGGGTCAAAATTGGCTTCCCTGTCTTTTGAAGAGCAGAAGCTCATATAGCTGCCCTCATTTGCCATTGCCTAGCTTCAAGATCACCTCAGAACACTTGCCAGAATATGTGTTGATTTGTTGCTTGGAACCAATAGCCAAGCCCTAAGAACTTGAGTTAGCTGAGCTGCACCAAGGTGGTACATTGTTAATCCATTCATCACAGCTACTTGTTTGTTTGTT
>NW_015163234.1:25009-67032 GCF_001447785.1 Gekko japonicus | reverse complement strand
CGGGGGAGTGTGGCCACGGGCGGGGGGGGGGGCGGACATCCCCAACGTGACATCATCACATCGGGGATGCCCCGCCCCCTCCAGGAACGCCCCCAAAGTCCCCTGCTGGGGGTGGAAGATGGACTTGGCAACCCTATTTGCATGTTTGTTTGTTTGTTAAATTGGATTTACTAGGCCGCCCTTCCCTAAAGTAGGGCTCAGGGCAGCTTACAACAAGGTAATGTACATTCACAATATAAAATCAACTTAAACAATCCAATACATACTAGTAGATAAAAACAGTGTATGTACAATAAATAAGATGGTGGAGAAATCCTAACTCCCTAGTCTCCCCTGGGGGGAGGGGTTATAAGGAATGGGGAATTATATGGGAGTGCCAAAAGAAGTCCTGTCACTGTCCTCAACCAAAGGCCCAGCAGAACATCTCTGCCTTGCATGCCCTGTGGAAAGGTAACAGATCCCCCAGGGCACAGACATCTTCCAGCAGAGCATTCCACTAGGCAGGGGCCAGGGCTGAGAAAGCTTCTGGTATAAACATGGACTGGTTTTCACTGTACTTTCCAATGCAAAAGTTATCCACATAGAGATGGTGAGGTGGCACTCTGCATCCATAGACAATTATAGCCAATGCTGGATACTGGAAGTTCAGGTTTTATGTGACACTGGTCTTTTGCAGGCCCCTCCCGTCCCTGCTCAGCTACCCTATCTCTAGAAGTCATTAGCCCACCATGAAGTCCAGTCATCTTGGAGGAAGAAAGACAAGCTTATAAATGTTTTAAATCAATCAGTCAGGAAGTTTCTATTTGTCCCCAGTGCAAAGTCTGATTGCAACTTGGATCAGGGCATTTTGAGTTGTGGCTCTATGGAATCAGTTACCCTCTGAGACTTGACTATGTGGGACATTTGCAGACAAAAAAACCATACCTTTTCCTTAAACTTGTGTTTAAAGTATAGCTGATTAGGGTTTCACTGTATTGTTCTGAGGATGTGAGAGGATAGAACTCTCCACGGTGCACATGTGGCATGTGCTTTGGCAAGGGGCTGCCCACCATGTAATGGTTATTGGAGAGGGGAATGCAAAAAATGTTTTTAATCAAAAGGGGAATCCTTGGGTTGCAACATACTTTTATTGGAGCAATGTCCTTCTCTATCACAATCTGTGTCTCCTTTCCACGCCTACCATACCAGAACTTTCCTATTCAATAGGTTACTCTTCAGTTATCCTCTGTCATACAAAATGAGTCAAGACACAGTCCCTTCTTGTTGGGATGTTATATGAAAGGATGTTAATATTGTTGAAACCAAGCAATAATTCTCACGCAGGCTGGTCAATGTACACAAACCCTCTCTCTATTTTTGACACACTTCCTATAAAACAGGTTTCACTGAGAATTTATAATGGTTTCTGTGTTTGCCTACAAAATCCTTACACCATCTGGATCTTCCTCACTGCTGAGTTCAAGTGAGAAACACCAAAAGAATGATGAAGCTACAGAAAATCAAACCCCTTGAGGGGACTAAAAATGCCATGGATGACTTGGTGACAATGTGTCGAGAACCCATAAAAAGCCTTTAAATTCAGCAGAGCAGAGACTCTTATTCTGTTACTTCGTAATGCTTATGTGAGGGGACAATGTTAGGAATAACAGTAACGCATCAGTAAAGTTATGTGCCCTCCACATTCTGCAGCAGTGACAAATCCAGAGGCAGAGCTAAAGGGATTATGGTGCAATCCTATGCAGAGTTGCTCCAGTCTAAATCAATTTAATTCAGTGGGTTTAGACTAGAATAATTCTGCATAGACTGCAATGTGAGTTTCCATGAGAGAGAGTGAGAGAGTGCTGGTGACTTAGGCATGGTGCCAATGTCAAAACAAAGCTTGGTGATATATGAATGAGCTCGGGAGACCATAGAGTCCACGTTCCCTTCTCCTCCTTCATCCCTTCACATGCAATGAGCTAATTAGCTGTTTCCACTTTCATGGCAGGATATAGTACTGCTCCTATGTTACATACTACTCATTTGAAAGTATGTTGGCAGGCAGTGGTTCTCAGAGGACTCCCATTTTGATTAAAAACAATCCTGGTACACCAAAGAGTGCAAAAAGCACTGTCTGGCAAAATTCAATTCCAAACACTGCTTTTGTGCAGTCTTTATTGTACACATTATCTTGTTCTTTATTACTTTGTTTTCTAATTTCTGTAATTCAATTATACTGCATCGTTTGTTGAATGTATTATACTATTTTATTGCATTGCTTTCCATTTTTGTAATCCACTCAAATTGCATTGTTTGATGTATGCCTTATGCTATTTTCATTTCATTGTCTTTACATTCTAGAATCCTCATTGAGTCTCAGCAAGAAAGGTGAACTATAAGCTAAGTAAATAAGTAACCCAGTCAACATGCCCTTTGCTGACAATGTGCAACTCATAAGAGTGTGGACTAATCTGGGTGAACTGGATTTGATTCCCTACTCCTCTAGATGCAGCTGCTGGGTGACCTTGGGTCAGTCACAGTTCTCTCAGAGCTGTTCTCTCAAGAACTTTTCTGGAAAGAGCTCTCTCAGCCCCACCTACCTCAAAGGGTGTCTGTTGTGGAGAGGGGAAGGGAAAGGAGATTATAAGCCACTCTGAGACTCCAAGTGAAGGGCAAGGTATAAATCCAATCTCCTCTCTCTTCCCCAAATTTTGTTCATATACCACCCTACCAGGATTTACTGTTACACATGAGCCAAGACTACTTGCCTCAAGTCAGCAATCTTGGCTTCCTGCTGCTGCTTCTTTGGGCTGCAGGACAAAAATAATAAAAAATAATTAACAACATTGCATGCAATATGACATCACTTCTGAAGAAAACCCAGAAGTGACATTATATTGTTCTAGGAATCTCCAAAGACTCTACAGTTTTATCATAGAGTTTCCAGAGATTCCTGGAGTGACATAACATCACTTCCAGTTTCCTGTAGAAGTGTCATCATGTTGCCCCCCCCCAAAATGTCCCTGTCCCGCATCTCCTGCTGGCTGCCAGCCACTGGCTGATAAAACCTCACCAAGCCTTAGGTATCTTTGTATTATCACTTCGTTTGTTTGTTTTGCAGAACAGGCACAGAGTCCCCTATAGATTTTTGTGAGCTCTAAGCTACACAGGTGGATACCAGAATAATTTGGCAACCCATAAAAGAAGGTAGTGGGTACCAGTGTTCCCTCTAAGCTGAGTTAGTGTGAGCTAGCTCACAGTTTTTTAGCCTCCGGCTCAGACATTCTTGTCTTAGCTCAGGAAGGATGGCTCCAGGGCAAACGGATTTATGCAGCAGCCAAATTGCTCACTCACAACTTTAACGCCAGTAGCTCACAAAGTAGAATTTTTGCTCACAAGATGTGGACAGCTTACAGATTGACCCCCCGATTTCCCCCACGTCTTCTTGATCCTTATTTTTAAGTATAAGGCATCTTCATGTGTTCAGTGTTAGTTGACCCAAGGACTGACAGGAAGTTGAGGCAGAACTCTGTGGCCCTCTATCTAGTGGGGCTCAGAAGAGACATTTTAAATCACTTGTTGCACTGGCTTCTCCCTAGACTTTGGGTTCAGGATGTTTGTGGTCATTTATTAACATTCATGGCAACAGAAAAAAGTATTTGGAAGGTTAAAGGAGTGTGAGGAAGTTGCAGAGGGGACCAAGCTGTCCCATGTATTAAATCTTCCCAAATAGAAACATCTTTATATTTCACATGAACACTCTAATCCAAAATACATTTCCTGATTTCAATAAGATGTGCCCTAATATGTATACTTAAAATGCAGCCTTAAATAAATTTCTCATTTAATATTGATTTAATTTTTTTTGGTGTATGGCCCTGAGAGCGGCTAAACATGCAAACCTTTTTCTGAATGGAGAACAATACTGGGGGGAAAGTGGAAAGGTTTACATGACAGAATTTCAGAAGCATCAACTTTCCCTCCTGTGAAAGCTTCACCTATTGATCTCTGCCTGTTATACAGTTCTTGAAAGTATAGGAGCCCTGGCAGAAAAAAGAAGTCCCTAAAAGGCCTGGCCAGGTACAGCATACTTGTGACAATGCATTCTTCTATATTCATGAAGATCTGCTCTGTATTCCTTCTGTTTTAAACATATTATCAAGTGGCACCCAGAGCAAGGTCTTTTCAGGAGTGATGCTGTTGCTATGCAACAGCCTCTCTAGAGATGCTCACCAGTCCACCTATTTATGAAAAATCAGGGCTGAAGCAGAGGTCATTAACAACCAATCCTAAGGGAGGGGGGTTCAGTCAGCACAGGGAGCCGACTGACCTCCAGACTGGCCTAACTCAGAGTTATGCCAGCATAAGGCCATTTATGCTGGCACAGGGCATGAGCAGTGGTGCGTCACGCAGTTCCACCAGCACAGTTGTACCACAACCACACGTTGGCAGAGTGACAGTGCAAGCCATTGAAGTGGGAGTTCCAGGGGGTGTGGCACCAGTTAGGCAGCTCCCAAAGCGTTTTCTGCATGGGAACACCTCACAGAACAGGCACAAAGTTGTACCAGCCAAATAGTGGTGTAGCCCGTTGGCAGCAATGATGACCCCCAAATGCACTCCCCCTCACACAACTGCAGCCACATCCATGTAATCCCAAACATCACAGTATACCAAGGGTGCCCCAAATCAGCACCCTCCCCTGAGCCAACCATGCCCCTGTGCTCCCTCTTCAGGACCCAATTACCCCCCAGCCTACAAATGGATCCAGGATGTTTGAAACTGATGTTGTGGACCACCTATGCACCCTGACCCTGCCTGCCCTGTCTATCATGCCGCCGCCACCTAGCAACAACACTGGGACAGAATGCTGCAGTGGGCACAGGACTTTTCACTTACGAGGGGCATTTAAATAAGTTGGGGGCACCCCTGCACTCACACACCCCAGGCTGTGTCAGGAGTGATGAGAGAGTAAAAACGTTAAAGATAAGAGAAGAGAGAGAGAAGCAAGGGTGCCGGCAGGCAGGGCAGGGTGATGGCTCGATGTGGCGCAGCTGTGGTGTGTGTGGAAAAAATATAAAAGCAATGAAGGGGGTCAGGGGTCAGGCAGGGCAGGGTGTCGGCGTGGCTGTGTCATGTGCAAAAAATAAATTTTAAAAAAGCAACGAAGAGAGGGGGGCGAGAGCGCCAACAGGCCAGGCAGGGTGACGGCTTGCCTCAGTGCAGCCATGGCGCACATGTAAGGTAAAAGAAACCGGCTGGATGGGAAGTCAGGAGGTCTGGGTGGTAAGTCAGGAGGCCCACCCATGAGATGCCCCACGGTAGCTACGGGCCTGCATGGGCACCACTGCAGCAGTGCCCAGCAACACTGGCAGGGCACGTTTGTTTCCTCTTCAGCCACCACTTAACTTTCCCCTTAGGGGGACAACTAGCAGCACCACAGTTATGCTGCGGCCAGCCGCCACAGCACTGGCACAGTGGATTGCCTTGCCCATCCCCCTCCCCCACCAGTCAATTAAACAATCCCTTTTGGGTCTTTCTGAATGTCTGAATGTCAAGCCTTGTCTTTCTGAATGTCTTTGGGTCTTTCTGAATGTCAAGCCTTGTTCCTTGAGGCTCTAATAATTCCACAGCAATGCCCCATGCCAAAGACTTATTAGCCCAAACACAGAAAAGAACATGTAATGGGCCTGCCATACTGTTGTTGTTGTTCAGTCACACAGTCAAGTCCAGCTCTTCGCGACCCCATGGACCACATCACGCCAGGCCCTCCTCTCTTCCACTGTCCTCCGGAGTTTGCTCAATTTCATGTTCATTGCCTCGATAACACTGTCTAACCATCTCATCCTTTGCCATCCCCTTCTTCTTTTACCTTCAGTCTTTCCCAGCATCAGGGTCTTCTCCAGTGAGTGCTCCCGTCTCATTTGGTGGCTAAAGTATTTGAGCTTCAGCTTCAGTATCTGGCCTCTGGGAACAGTCAGGGTTGATTTCCTTGAGGATTGACTGATTTGATCTCCTTGCAGTCCAAGGGATTCTCAAGAGTTTTCACAGCAAGTATTTGAAAAGTAACTTGGATCCCGGTCACACGGGCCAGATAACGCGGGATGGAGGCATGGCTCTTTGCACTGTCGCAATTTGCCCCGCCATTACGTGATCCGACATGATGGCGGTGAAGCTGATTTTTTACCATTGGCGGGTGTTTCCGGCGCGCTCCAACGAGGCAAGAAGAGCATGCTGGAGTGATCACATGAAGGTAGTCCATCAGCAGCCCGTTGCAACCCTTTGATAGAAGACTTTTCCAAGTACTTTTTAACTCCAGATCTTCAGCAGTATGCTACGAGTTGGAGACGGGTGCGCCACGCTTGCCAGATGTTTCCATGTGATTGTGCTCATATAATCCACCTGGCATTCATCCCTCTCACGCAGCTAATTGTGCATGTGATGGGGGCCTAGGTATGTCATGTCTGTTGTTTGGAATGGAATGCAGTATAGTGCATATGCAATAAATAGCAACACCAGAGTAGATAGCTGAAGATGCAGAAACTCTGGGACATGCGGAAGAGGAGCATAGAGCTTTCAGATACAAACTATACTGCTATGGGAGGTACTTGAGATACAGGAGTTTCAGAAAGCCATGAAACCTGTCTTAAGCACATTCAGGGGAGTGAGCAAGAAAGCGCCATATGAGTTAATGAAAATCTGCCTCTCAGGACAGGACTAGTAAGAACCATGCAGAACTTCCCCACTTCAACACTGGCAGGCTGCTCTTGAGCCTTGGAATGCCCATCCGGGGGTGAGTGATTTTCAGTCACAGAGCCCCATGCAGGAGAACTAGAAAGAACAGAAGGTACAAGCTAGAACAAGGCTGGTAGCGCCACACACACACACACACACAAATTACCAGCAGGGCTGTAATGTGGGGGAAGGATCAGGCTTCCCATTAGCATAAGAATCTGCTGCTCCATATGAGCAGGCAACACAGGCTCCGAGAGGGGGTGGCATTAAAGGGAATAATATGCTTAGAGCTGATGACGGTCTTAAATACTCTGCTCATGTAGAGGAAAGAAAAGAATTAAAGACTAACACTTTCACTGTGTGGGGCATTCATTGAAATGCATTGCTGTGCCGGTGCACAGTGAGGAAATGACACGTTGAGGCCTTTCTGTAGTTAATAGCTCACAATGCTTCCTTAATGGACACTGATGCTTGCTTAAGTGAGCACTGATGGCCTTTGCTTGTTGCTGGCTACTAGATGGAGTGAAACAGTTTGGTATTTGGATCATAGCCCAGTGAAAAAGCTTGTCTGTCGCAGCTTCCTGGCGAGGACCTTTGTGCTTGTGCTGTTTACTTCTGGGAAACTGAAGCTTCTTTATAGCCTACCATGATCTGTTTAGGCACTTGCATGCTCTTCCACCTATTTCTGTAATTGAACCCCTATCAAAAATGCTTCAGTCTCCAGTACTTTCTCCTCAAAAAGAATCCGGCTTGGTAAAGGCTGCTCTGGAACGTCCCAAGAAGAGGGGGCACAAAGCAGTACATGCCCGTTACGTTAGACAGGACCAGTGGTAGGTTTTGCAAATGACCTTGGCATCGTGTGCTCGCTTCCCTCCCTTGTGTAGAGAACAGATGCTTGCTCAGCTGCCTTTTCTCCTCTGGGCAGCAGAAGCGAGAGAGGGGGCCCCCAGGTGAATTGGCGGCGGCAGCCAGCACCCCGAATGAGCTCAGTGCATAAGCAAGCAGGTAAGAGGAGCTGTCTCGGCATCTTGCTTGCCTGTTTCCCTTGGGGCAGCCCCCAGTGACCCCTTTAGAAGGCCCACTCCTTCTGCTACTGCCGCGTAAATTGACAGTGGCAGCGGAATAAGCCAATAGGTGACTGAGACACTGAGAGCAATGAATGACCACCAACAGCAGTGCTCCCTTCTGTTCATTCATTCACCCGCTTGCTTATCTTCTGAGCACAGGGAAATGCCATGGGCTCCTAATGACTAGCAGCACACAGCAGCTTCTTTCCCTCTGCTCCTGAATGCAAAAAAAAATAAAAATGAGATGGAATAGATCCAGGGAGGAAGGAGGGTTCCAGTCCCTTCTGGAGGACCAATAGATGCTCAACGGCACTGCCAAGGCCAGCCTTCAACTTCAGGCCCTGGGTGGACCTCAGATACAGGCTGTAGATTGTGTAGCCACTGCACTGGGTAGGCAGGACAAAGGCAAGCCCTGACCAGCTGCATGTGTGCTGACAACGGTGTGACCGCAGGAAAGAAAGCAAAAGCTGGAGGAAGCTGGAGCTTGCCCAAGCATGCTAGGAATGAGATCTATGCTGAAGGTATGCTTCTTGCTGCTAGTTGGCCCACTGACCTGTTTCATGAAAATGGAACAGGAAGGAAACCTTGAACCTCTTCCCATTACATAGGGTTTTGCCAGCTCTCGGTTGGGAAATACCTGGAGATTTTGGGGGTGGAGCCTCAGGAGGGCAGAGTTTGGAAAGGGAAGGGGCTTCAGTGGGGTATAAGGCAATAGAGCCCATCTTCCAAAGAGTCCATTTTCTCTAGGCCAGTGGTGGCGAACCTATGGCATGCGTGCCAGAGGTGGCACTCAGAGCCCTCTCTGTGGGCACGCGTGCCATCGCCCCAACCAGGCCCAGACCGTCATTAAAGTGTGGAATTCTCTGCCAAATAATTTTAAGTAAATGAAAGCATTTGGGATTGCTTTCCTTACTTTGTTTGGATCATCTTATGTTAATGTAGGAGTTGTTTTTTCTAAACTAAAACCTCAGTATTCAGGTTAAATTGCTGTGTTGGCACTTTGTGATAAACAAGTGGGTTTTGGGTTGCAGTTTGGGCACTCGGTCTCTAAAAGGTTCACCATCACTGCTCTAGGTGATCTGATCTCTGTTGCTTAAGAGATCAGTTGCAATAGCAGGATATCTCCAGCCACCACCTGGAGGTTGAAAGGAAGCAGACAACCGTGATGTATAGTGCCAAAAAAGGGTTCTTCACCAACTTGTAAATTCTCTTTTCAGTATTCAGTTTACTGGAAGCAATTGAAAAAAGAACTTACAAGTTGGTGAGGAGCCCTTTTTTTTTGGCTTCCTTTCAGCTTCCATCCCATGATCTCTCTCTTGTTTTGCACCCGCCTGGAAATTGGCAACCCTACCACTACACCCTGGTCACCATCAGCCTGGCTGGATTGATGCCCCCAGGCTCCTCTGGACTCTGCTGCTGTCAGGACTGCCAACTGGCCAGTGTTCTAGTGGTATGATGACCCATTTCCCTCCTTCCAGCCAGTTACCAGGTGTGCATTTTATCATATAATGAAAGGAACAGGAGAAAGTCTGGTTTTAAACTGTTTAGTGCCTTTTAAGACAAAGGCATTTACTGCTCTGTGCCTTTAAGACCTTCAGTCTGAGCCTCAAAAGCGGTCCTGGGCAGTGTTCCCTCTAAGCTGAGTTAGTGTGAGCTAGCTCACACTAACTCAGCTTAGAGGGAACATTGGTCCTGGGCACTTTTCTGCTTCCCTTGCCAGAGAGAGAGGGAGAGAAGCACATCAGATGAATATGAATTTTCTGTTGCCCTTTAACCCCACTGGTCCCACCCTTGGATTGATAGGCTAGGCTGGCAACCTTAGCTGTTGTGGCTGCCTCAACAGAAGCTGCTATCAGGAGGTCACTTCAGGAGAAGAGGGGATGATGGGGGAAAGAGGGTGGAGCAAGACTTGTGGGCACAAATCGGAAAGTGACAGTATGGGGGTGGAGAGAGTGAAGGAGACGGTGCAATGCCAGCCAGGGAAGAAGACAGTGAGAGGGAAATGGAACTGGGCTACCCGCCCCCAGTAGCTGGGAACTCTCTGTCAAGTGAAAGGGATGGCACAAGACCATTGTACAGAGTGCGCAATTATGTTACCACACCACTAAATCTGTTTTCCGCATCTGCAGATCAGGGACAGGTGGAAGTAGGGTTGCCAGCTCTGGGTTTGGAAATGCCTGGAGATTTGGAGGGTGGAGTTTGGGAAGGGGAGGGACTTCAGCGGGGTATAATGTCACAGAGTCCACCCTCCAAAGCAGCCATTTTCCCCAGGACAACTGATCATGGTCATCTGGAAGATCAATCATAGTGGCAATCAGTGTTCCCTCTAAGCTGAGTTAGTGTGAGCTAGCTCACAGTTTTTTAGCCTCCGGCTCACACATTTTTGTCTTAGCTCAGGAAGGAGGGCTCCAGAGCAAACTAATTTGTGCAGTAGCCAAATCGCTCACTCACAGCTTTAATGCCAGGAGCTCACAAAGTAGGATTTTTGCTCACAAGACTCCACAGCTTAGAGGGAGCATTGGTGGCAATCCTAGAGGGGGGGGGGGGCTTTGTGCCTTCCCCTCCAACCCTTGAAGCTGCTAACCCCTGGTATGTGCACAGGACTGGGCCAGTCCCAGCTTTAGAGGCCCTATCCATAATTAAAATAAAATAAGTTGCAAAATGTATCAAATGCCAAAAAATTAACAAGTGTCTACATTTAAGCTTGAGGCCAAGGCCAAATGGGCCCTGAATGTGCATTCTAATGCTCCCTCTAAGCTGTGGAGTCTTGTGAGCAAAAGTTCTATTTTGTGAGCTACTGGAATTAAAGTTGAGAGCAAGCAATTTGGCTACTGCATGAATTAGTTTGCTCTGGAGCCATCCTTCCTGAGCTAAAATCTGTGAGCTGGAGACTGAAAAACTGTGAGCTAGCTCACACTAACTCAGCTTAGAGAAAACACTGAAGATAACTTTATGCAATGTTGCCTGTATAATCCTGTATAAAACTGTGAACTAGCTCACATTAACTCAGCTTAGAGAGAACACTGAAGATAACTTTATGCAGTGTTGCCTGTATAATCCCAATAAAAGTTTAGCACATGTGCACATAAATTCAGCTCATTTGCTCTGGCCTTTGGGTCCTGATTTGCTTTCATGGAATAAGATTTAGAGTGACTCCGAAGCTTTGTAATCCCATGCTATTTCACTGACATGTTAAATCACTGTCACACTGACAGAATTATGTGTTTTGTTTGTCAAGGAGCTTATGCATGCAGACCAACACTCAGCACTGCATAAATCCTTGTTTCACTAAATGGATAGTAAGTCAAAGATGATTCATCTTCCCTCCCCTTATTTTTTTCCCTTGAGGTTGCTTTCTAGTAATATTTTCTTCAAGATCCTGGCTGTCTGAAGCAAACCTGATTCCCCTTGGGATTTACAGTGCAATTCTAAACAGGGGTATGTCTTTTTAAACCCACTGGCTTCAGTGGATTTAGAAAGGTGCAAATCTGTTTGGGACTGCAATATAATAGTCTCAGCAACCCTTCTTGTGCATGTTCCACCTCAACAAACTCTGTTGATTTATATTTCACACCCAATCATAACCATGGATATTTGCTTTTAAATTTTTGTTGTTATTACATTTTAAATTTTGTTCACCCATTTAAACATTTTTATTGGTCAAGGGACACAAATTCTACACATAACATAAACACAATCCAACAGATCTGAGCATGAATATGTCCTTTAAAAATGATGTGATCCTCAAATGATGATGAAATATAACTATGCACATAGTGCAAATGTACAAAATATAGTATGTAATTCAATAATACAATCATAAGTGCTAAAATATCATTAAAAAAACAACACTCCTATGGTTAAGCATATAAGTAAAGGTTTTCCTTGCTCGAAAGCCAGTCGAATACAACTCTAGGGGGCAGTGCTCATCTCCGTTTCCAAGCCGAAGAGCCAGCATTGTCCAAAGACGTTTCCACGGTCATGTGGCCAGCATGACTAGACCCCGAGGCGCACGGAACGCTGTTACCTTCCCACTGAAGTGGTACCTATTTATCCACTTGCAATTTCTTGCTTTTGAACTGCTAGGTTGGCAGGAGCTGGAGCCAGAGACGGGAGCTTACTCCATCAGGTGGCACTAGGATCTCAAACTGCCGAACTACTGACCTTCCGGTCTGCAGCTCAGCGTCTTAACCACTGAGCCACCACAGTCACCGAAGCATATAAATACCTAATCCCAATGTAAAGACAAACGTCCATTCAAATAAATACAGGTTAAAAGGTACTTAATGCCTCCATATGCAAAAAACAATACGCATAAAACTGATCATACACAGAATGGACCTTACTCACACTGAGATGTTCACCCATGGAGTAAGTGGTGTCAAATATTCTTGAGATACAGCATGGGCAACTCATCAAGATGTAAAATAGTTCCTTTGCCCTTAGGTCCAATCTTCAATGCTCAAAGCTCTCACAGAGTGCTCAGGTACAACTAGAAAAGAATGAGCTAGTTGTATCTGAGTTGCTGTATCTCAAGAACATTTGACACCACTTACTCCACGGGTGAACATCTCAGTGTGAGTAAGGTCCATTCTGTGTACAATCAGTTTTATGTGTTATCTTTGTTAAATTAATGGAGTGCTCAGTTTGAATTATACCGCTGAGAAAGGCTTATTGCCAAAACATGCTTGGTAGACATGGAGACATTATATACCTTTTAACCTGTATTTATATGAATGGGATTAGGGATTTATATGCTTAACCATAGGACTGTCATTTTTAAATGATATTTTGGCACTCGTGATTGTATTATTAAATTATATATTATATTTTGTACATTTGCACTACGTGCATAGGTATATTTTACTTTCTTTGTCTTTGTTTCAACCTTTTTGGTTACCTTTCTCATTCAGGGTTGTGTTTTTCTTCCCCTTTTTTGGTTGTCCTCAAATGATGATTACATCATTCTCAAAGGGATTCAGCGTGCTAACTCTGTTCATGATTGTGGCCACCATATCTACTCCAAAATAAGTTCAAATAAGTACACTTAAAATTATATGGCTTCTAGATGTTTTAGTTTAAACTACAACTCACTCTAGTCAATCTGTTACACTAACAGTTTTGGGATATCAGTTATACAAGTTTATTGTTTTAAATTGTTTGTTGGGGACGGGGGAGTTGATATACACTTTCTGTGTCCTTCTATTTGCAAAATATCACCCTTAATATGTTTCCTTAAACCATTCCTTCTTTTCTGCTGTGCTGCCTCTTCTGCCTGGAACTGTTACCGAAACATAAGTGATGTTGCCTCTCTTCAAGCCCTTCTTCACCCCTGGACAGGGCTGGCCTGTAATTGACAAATTTTAGACCTTTGCCTAGGGCGCTGGCCCGACGAGGGCGCCAGCCCGTGATCTGCCGCGGGTTCCCCAGCTGCAGGAAAGCGCGCCTCCTCCTCCCCCGCGTCCCGGCCAGCCTCTGTTCCCCTCCAGCCCTGCCTCTCCACACCCTGGCCGAACTGCGTGTCCTGCGGGCGCCCCCTATGTGCATGCTCAGAGGCCGGCCCATGGGCAGGGCCTGGCGGAGAAGGCAGCGGCGGAGGCTCCCCTGCACAGTGGTGGCGGCCAAGGTGAGCACAGCTGGGCTTCAGGGGCCCATCGAGCGGCTGGCGAGGTGCTGTGGCCAGTCGGTGCAGGTGGCTGCTGGCGGGGCTGGAGAGCTCGTGAGCCCAGGCAGGCACTGGGGCCGGGGGGGCATCCCTTGCAGGCGGGTCTGGATTCCCTCTCAGCCACGGCTGGTGGCAGTGGTGGCAGGACGTGTCTGTCAGGGCTCCAGTAGCCCCTTTTGCTGCTGCTGGCAGTGGGGGCGGCCTGCCTTTGCAGTCATTGGGGTGGTAGCATTGTTGTTCCCAGGCTTTACGTGAGGCAGGCCTGGGAAGCCACGGAGAGGCACCCACATGGCCTGCGCGAGGGCTCGAGGCGAGAAGGTGGAGACAAACCGTGGTGGCAAATACTGCTGGCTCGCTTGCGTGGGGGGGGGGCAAGTGCGCCACTTTGCACCGCAGCAAGGACTACAACTCCCACCAGGCTCCCACCTCTCTGTTGGCGACCTTGTGGGCGAGTCTCCTTGGGGCTGACCTCTGAAAGAGGCGCCCAAGCGGGGCTGCTGGGAGGGAGGAAGGGACAGTCCTGGGCGGCTGCAGGGGTGCCAGAAGGGGGGCGCCAGAAATTGGTGTCCTCATGGGGGGGGGGCAGAAGGTATCCTCGCCTAGCATGCAAAAATACCTGGGGCCTGGAACAGCATATCTTGCCCTGCCGAAACTAAGCCCATGTAACCCAAATGAGCAAATATTCTTCTTCTGTTTATCCCTACCTCCATCTCCTTTTGTTGTCTCCCTTTAGATCTGAAGCCTTGTAATCTATGAAACACTATGCATATTGGTGGAGATCTATCAAATAATAATAGCAATGACAACTTTAAACAGAAACTGCTTAGAAAAATCAAAGACCTAGAAATTATTTTCCAAAATATTCTGTTGCTGTCTCTCTTCCTTTCGCTGTCTCTCTTCCTTTTGCTGTGTGCAGTGTTAAAGGCACCATCTAGCCTGTTAACTAATTTTATGTCCCATTTATTGTTAAGTACCAAACTGGGTTGGATTATACCCTCTGTGTTTTCCCCTCAACTAATGGTTACATTACCAGTGCTATTCACATGTTTCAATAGCTGCAGAAACTAATGCTTGTTCTTTTTTACAACTGCAATATAATGGCTGCATTATAACCACTATTTTTTGCAAATGTGCGAGCGGATAGTTAAGAGGTGTTTTGTGTTTGGTGGGTGGAAAGTGCCAGCAAGTGCCAGCCGTCTTAAGGCAACCCCAGAGACTATTCAAGGCAAGAGACGAACAGAGGTGGTTTGGAACTGCCTGCCTCTGGGTAGCAGCCTGGACTTCCTTGGTGATCTCCCATCCAAGTACTAACCAGGCCTGATCCTGCTTAACTTCTGAGAACGAACAAGTTCAGGCTATCCTGAGCCATCCGAGTTAGGGCTTTTCTGTGTTCACACTAATCTTATTCAACTCAATAAGACCATCCTATGCAGGGGTCATTTCCTGCAGGAGCGCACAGGAGTGGAGCTCCGGCAGTAAAGAGCCCAGGGGGCGGGCACATGCAACAAGCCTCACCCCCTGCTCCCAGCAGCCCCCAGTAAGAGCACGAAGCAGCCAGGTAAGATGCAGAGCCCCCCCGCCCCCCCCCCGGTCCAAAACAGTCCAGTGGCACCTTTAAGGCCAAGTACAAGCTCTCCGTCCTCTGTGAGGACAGATCTGCATGTTCCTCCCCCCCCCCACCAATAGCTAGGAATCCTGAGCGGTGGGTGTTGCCTTCTGACACACTTCTGGTGATGTCAGGGGGTGTGGCATATGCAAATAAGTTATGCTAATGTGTTATGCTAATGAGCTCCTGCACCTCTTTTTCTATGAAATGACCCCTGATCCTACGGTTAGTGCTTTTCCAGTTGTGACATAAGCTATGGAATGGCGAGTCGACCAGTCTGGCACATCTTCCTAGGGTATCATTTTTTTTCCAGAGTGTACCAGGAGAGAAAGTACACCCATCAGTTTCTTTCACTAAGCTCTGCTTCGCAAAGGCACAGTTGGTGCTACTTTGCCATGAACATATTGCTGTGTTCTCAGTTTCCAATTGTAAAAAAAGTTTAAAATGTTGCTAGGTTGGCACAAGAAGCAACCAATATTTGCACAACAGACTGTTTCAGGGGTGTAGCAGGTTGAGATGGCTGAGAATGAGACAGGCTTCTGCCTTCTCCATTCTCTTTTCAGTCAGGCTCCTGTGCTTTAAAAAAAAAAAAAAACAGCATTCAAATAGGAATTGGCCTGGTCTGCGGAGTTGCTCAGGAGCAACAGGAAGCTCCTCTTTGGCGAATGAGCACCCAAGCCTTTACATTTTTTTCGTTTGCAAGCAGAGCTATACTGTTCTGGATGGGACAGCTTAGGAGGCTATTGGGCTCTGGTGGTGGAAAGGGCCCCCAGGTCACAGCTGACTTGTGGCAGCCCCATAGGATTTTCAAGGCAAGAAACAAAAACTAGCCAGGACTGACCCTGCTTAGCTCCCAAGACCTGATGAGATCAGGCTAGACTTGGCTACCCAGGTCAGGATATTTTGTGATGACACTATTGCCAGCATAAGGCAGTAGCAGCCCCGTAGCCAGAAATTCTTCTGAGGGGCAAACATGAGGCAGGAACCGCTGGTGGGGGATGGGGGAGGGATGGGGATCCCCCAAAGTGCCGGGATCTCCAGAGAGGCCACTCAGAACGAGCAGGGCTGTTGGGGCCAACTGAGTGGCTCCCTGGCGAAGATCCCCCCCCCAGCTCACCCTCCTTCCCTCCCACCCAGACAGGGAGTGCTGCCACCAACAGACTGTCGACTGGGGGCTTCAAGTCAGTCACTCCCCGACCCTGCTCCGGTGCCAGCGGCTGCAAGGGCAGCGGGGGAGGGCAGCATGCTGCTCACCCCAGGCTTCCTGCCCCTCCCAGGACCATCAGGGAAGGCAGGCAGGAGGGGGCAGGGCAGATTCAGTATGAGGTATCACCTTAAATGCCCCCGTGGCTAAGGGCCTGAGCAGTAGCCTCCTTTGGGGGGGGGCAAAGGTGAATTTGATTGCTTTTAGAATCCATACTTAATACAGAAGTCCCTTGAACTGTTTTTTATGAAAGCTATCCATTGTTTAAAGACATTGCTAAACATTGTTCCCAAGGGCATAATCGTAGCCTGGGCTATCCCACACAGACAGAAAGCCCATGAGAAAGGCCAATTGAAAACCTTGTGCAAAATCTGACATGTTGTTGTTCAGTCGCACAGTCGAGTCCGACTCTTCGCAACCCCATGGACCAGATCACACCAGGCCTTCCGGTCTTCCGCCGTCCTCTGAAGTTTGCTCAATTTCATGTTCGTTGCATCGATGACACTGTGTAACCATCTCATCCTTTGCCTTCCCTGTCTTCTTTGACCTTCAATCTTTCCCAGCATCAGGGTCTTCTCCAGTGAGTGCTCCCTTCTCATGTGGTGGCCAAAGTATTTGAGCTTCAGTTTCATTATCTGGCCTTCCAGGGAACAGTCAGGGTTGATTTCTTTTAGGATTGACTGATTTGATCTTCTTGCAGTCCAAGGGACTGCAATCTGACTATGGGCCAACAAAAGGTATATTTTCCAACAGGTGTCACTAGGGGGCACTGCAACCCTCATTAAACAGAAGCGGGGCTATGCATTTGTAAATAAACATTGGATTTGAATGTATGTAAGGAATGAGCTGGCACACCACTGGGAATCAACAAGATGCATTTATCCCAAGAGTGAAGAATTTTCATAATACCTCTACCTAATAAAGGTAGTACACTGGCTGCTCTTTCAACTTCCAGTAATTTGGCAGAAGTGTACACGCTCTAGTCTTCAGCAGAATAAAAGGCTTGGTAAAAACGCAGGGCACGGTTACTCAGCTCTGTGCATATAACATGGATCTCTAAATCTCTGTCTGAAGGATACTGTGTCATTCTGTTCTACATTTTATTTATACCCTTTTAGCATTCCGCCCCCCCCCCCTTTCAAGTTATAGGAGGAGTGTGGAGGAGTTCGTCATGGCAGCAGAGTGAAAGGAGAGCGGAGTCTTTAACCGATGATGCATTCTGAGCACTACACAGCCTTATCAGCAGGCAATGTAAAAGGGCAGCAGCAAAGAAAGGCACAGACTGGGCATGATTTAACACCTAGCTGGCCTGTAACACATTTTAATCATCCCAATGTATGTGCAATCTAGAAAGGGAAAGGACGGGTTTCTTCCTTCTCCCGCTACCATTTTGCAGTCCATCCTGGGGAGGAGCTCTTCCAAGTTCCATTTGCAGTGCCATCCCACTTAGACACCTGCAGTGCCGCAGCTCCTCAGTCCTCCTCCCCGTGGCCCCAGTGAGGTAGCAAATGGAGTCTTCACACTTCATCGTGGTTTTCAGTTCAATGAAGTCTGTGTGGTGCAACAAACGGGTCTCTGTTTGGCTTTGACTACATGACGGTAGCTCCACATCCCTGCCTGCCCCACTCCCTTCCCACCCCATCTGTGACCAATGCTCCCTCTAAGCTGTGGAGTCCTGTGAGCAAAAATTCTGCTTTGTGAGCCACTGGCATTAAAGTTGTGAGCGAGCGACTGGGCTGCTGCATAAAGCAGTTTGCTCTGGAGCCCCATCCTTCCTGAGCTGAGACAAAAAGGTGTGAGCCAGAGGCTAAAGAACTGTGAGCCAGCTCACACTAACTCAGCTTAGAGGGAACACTGTGACTCCCCCTGAGGGCTGCCCAATGACATGTCTAGGAGGGAGGCCTCTCGGGTGGCTGTGGATGGTTCCGCAGGTGCCACCGGTCAAAGCCCCCCTTCAAATGTAGCCAGGGCCCAGCAGAACCTCCAAAGCTGACTGAGCAGCAGGTTCCCTTCCTGAACTCGCAGGCTGCTGTGTGAAGGGGAGAGGGAGCAGAGGGTGGTCTGGGTGAATGAGCCAGCCTGGTGCAGTGGTTGGAGTGTGAGACTAGATCTGGGAGACCCAGATTCTGATCCGCACTTGTACCATGGATACCTTGGGCCAGTTGCACACTCTCAAACTAACTTCCCTCACAGGGTTGTTGTGAGCATGAAATGGAGGAGAGGCGAATGATGGAAGCCATTTGTGAAGCCCATGAGGGATCAAGTTGGGAAATGAATAGAGTGAATGAATGACGTTCTTAACTGTGTGTCCACTCTAGGAAGGGGGGGGGACTTCTGTCACCTGGGGGAAGACATCTGTGAAGGTATCACTGAGGGGGCAGGGGATTGCAGGGGTGCCTGGAGTCAATGGCTGGGGGAGCCAATGTAGTGGGCAGACTTGATGTCTTTGGAGGGAGGTGGGGAGGGCACTGGCAGGGGTGGTGTGGGAGTGCCCTCAGCTACATGGCTGAAGCACACCCACCAGGGAGCAACATACACCCCCAAATGCATAGGGTGGCAACGACAACTCCCCTTTCCCTTCTGCCCTTCAGGGACCCTGTGCTCTGTGTGGGGACTGAGGTGGCTGTGAATGCCTGTGGGGCGGACAGCTCAAACCCCCTAGGTGGGACCACATCCGGCCTGTGCTGAAGGCGCTGTACTGGCTGCCAATAGTGTACCGAATCCGCTTCAAAGTGCTGGTTCTTACCTTTAAATCCCTTTGTGGTCAGGGTCCGGCATACCTAAGGGACCGCCTTTCCCCATATGTTCCCCCAAGGGCACTACGGTCATATTTTGACTACCCCAGGCCTCAGGTACGTCAAATTCGCCTAGACTGGGGCCAGGGCCTTTTCGGTGGCGGCTCCTACCTGGTGGAATGAGCTCCCAGAGGAGATCTGGGCCCTGCCAGATCTTGTGCAGTTCCACAGGGCTTGCAAGACGGAGCTCTTCCGCCAGGCTTTCGAGTAAGAGCCGCCGCTGCTACTGTTCCATCAATGCACCGTCACCGAAAATTGGCAGAGATACCATCAGGGTGCAATCGGGCCCTGGGAAGACGACTGGCTATCTGCCGCTTTGGAACTTATGTCGTTGGTCCGGATCCACCCTACCAAAACCCATCTTGGAACTGGGAACATCAGAGCACCAGCACTTTGTTGTACTATTGTTATGTTTTTATCTTGTTCTAATTGTTTTAATTATGGCTTTTGCCTAAATTGTTAGCCGCCCTGAGCCTTAGGGGAGGGCGGGATATAAACAGAATTATAAATAAATAAATAAATAAATAAATAAATAAATAATCAAGTGCCTGGATTGGATGACAGGAGTTGGTCCCTTTAAAGGGGTGTGTTGTGTGTAGCTAACAGTGAGCATTGGAACTCCTGTGACCTGCCCTTTTCCACTCCTTGCGTGATGCTGGTCTCCACCCCCTTGCCACGTGGCCCCTGATTGGTTCTGGTGGTCCTGTCCATCATAGTGCCACTGCCTCCACACAACACCTCCACTGACAGCAGCGCCATGGTTACTATGGATGCTACCCCAGTGATGTTCAGAAAACACTGTGAACCCACCTAGCTGTAGTTAAACAGCAGCTGGTGGCACAGGATTGCTCTGTAACTCTCAGTGCTGCATAACTGATAGAACTGATTGCATTCATGAACAGTGAGCTAATAGTATATGGTCTCCTTCCTGAAGCACAGGTCTAGGTTCACTTTTTCCACTTCCACTCAGTGTGGCCCAGCCTGTTCATAAACCTGTCGTTTAACCATCCCAAGCCTTAATTCTTTTAAAGGGTCAGTAGACAACATGGTGAGGAGCTGCGGTGGCTCAAGTGGTTAAGACGCTGAACTGCAGGCTGTGGAAGGTCGGTAATTCAGCAGTTCGAGCCCCGAGTGTGCCACATGACGGAATGAGCTCCCATCTCTAGTGCCAGCTCCTGCCAACCTAGCAGTTCAAAAGCAAGAAATTGCAAGTAGATAAATAGGTACCACTTCGGTAGGAAGGTAACAGCGTTTCGTGCACCTTGGTGTTTAGTCATGCCGGCCACATGACCACAGAAATGTCTTCGGACAGCACTGGCTCTTCGGCTTTGAAACGGAGATGAGAACCGCAACCCTTGAGTTGGATTCAACTGGCTTTCGAGCAAGGGAACCTTTACCTTTAAAGACAACACAGTAGACAATCACGTGTGCAGATTCGGTCCTCACATGAGAGGCTTCAAATAATTTTATTTTATTTATCTAATACATTTGTACCCTGCCATTCTACCCAATGGAGACACAAAGCGGCTTACATCATTCTCCTCCCCTCCATTTTATCCTCACAACAACCCTGTTAGGCTGAGAGGGTGTGACTGGCCCAAGGTCACCCAGTGAGCTTCCATGGTACCAGTGGGTCTTCCAGATATACTAGTCCAGCACTCTTAATGACAATACCACACTGGCTCTCAAGAAGACACTGATGCTGAGCAAGCTGTCTTCCTGTGTGCTGAACAGTCTCTGCTTCTTCAGAATGAGTCAAAGGACATCCACATTTCCCTCTTGCCAAAGGATGTTGTGACTTTCATCTCTCCGCATTGGTACACATTGAGGGTGTAGATGGAAAGCCATGATTAAGTGCCAGGCCTAATGATGCGCCTACAAGTACTTAGCATCAAATGAAGATAGATGCTCATATGTGCTACACCTTTTTAGAGGATAAACTACAGCCAGAAATTATGGAAAGGTGGGGAAATTTGATACCAGCTTTCATAGCTTTCTACTCGCCTCTCTTCTAGCCATATACTTAGCACCTTCTCTCTGCAATGGAATTCCATCTGTCGCCTCCCTGTTTACTACGATGCACAAAATCTGTCTTGTATGCATTTGTGGAATTATGTCACATGTCAAAAAATTCCTACACAGAATGCATGTCGAAGTCTGCGTGAAAACCAGGTATCTCATACATGCATTTTACATACATAGTATGAATCCCACGTGTAAGGTTATCAGATGTGATGGCTTAGATGTAGGCTCACACGATGCTATTTCAAATTTCAGACAGGTGGAGAAGAGCTTCCAGTCTTGGGGAGCAGGGTTTGATTCAGTATGGTCCAAAGGACCATCCAGTTCTTGGATAAATTCAAAGATATGCAGCTATAAAACACTATGTTTCGAAAGCATTTGATCTGAACGTTTTGTTTTTTGCTGTCAAGTCCCAGCTGACCTATGGCAACTCCCTAGGGCAGGGGTGTCAAACATGTGGCCCATGGGACAGATGTGGCCCACACAGGGCTCAAATCTGGCCCCTGAGCAACTTTCTTCTCCCTCAGTGGCTCTTTGATTCCTTCTTCTTGCCTCCCCTCCCCCCTCTCTTGCTCGCTCTCTCTCTCTTGTTCTCTATGGTGGTAAAAAGTTCCTTTTTCCCCACCATAGAGAACAATGGGAGGAATGGGGGCAACCTGTTTGGGGGCCGATAGAATTGGACCCCCTGGTCCAATGTTCTTCAAACTTGGTTGGTATCTTGGGGAGAGGCTCCAGCAGCTACCCTGTGAGCGTGGAGCCTCTCCCTCAAACCCCTCCCCTCCAGCCCCCAGAATATACTCTATGTTTTCGCCATTGAGTTCAATGGCCCGGCCCATAGGATATAATGGGGCTGAAATTGACATTCATCTGGCCCTTTTTCAGGCCCAGCGTCCTAGCACGGAGCCTGAAAAGGGGGGGCTCTGCAGGACGTTTTTCAGGCCCGGCACTCCGGCGCGGAGCTTGAAAAAGGCGGGGTGGGCAGTTCAGCAGACCCCCCCACGGTGGTTGCAGCTGCCGCTGGCCATAACTTTTTTAAGAGCCCCTAAGGACAGCTGGGAGAGCCAGAATGACCTCTCGCAAGAGGTGGAATTTGCCCCTGAGTCCAAGGCCACCACCCCGGGGCTCAGGAAGGCAGGAGAACGTCTCCCCCCCCCCCGCGCGCGGGCGTCGCAGCTGCCACCGAGGACAGCCCCAGCCAGGCAGAGACAGGGGGAGAGATTTTTTGGCTTCGCGCACCTCTGGGAAGGTCTGGGTTGGCCTGGAGGCCTAGCAGAGGCTGCTGGAGCAGCCTCGGCCAGGCAGAGAGAGACGGGGGGGAGGAAGCCGACTTACCCTCCTGCTTCTTCCTCGTTCTGGAACAGAATGAGGCTGGAAGCAGAGGGCGGCCGGAAGAAGGGGGTGGGGCTTCGCTATGTGATTGCCCCACCCCCCGTGCCTTTCTCCCAGAGCGACGTACCGGCGCGCTCTGGCCAGATCCGAGGCCTGGCTGCAGCCACACTAAACTCCTAAAGGTAAGCATCTTCTGTGAAGAATCTTTACAATGTTGGTCATTACAAGGCACAGCAAGAATTTGACTGTTGGAAAATGGCATCATCTGTTAGTGCTAACGCTCAGATTCTGCTGTATTGGAACTGCATCTAGAGCAATGCTTCCATGGCATCCATCCTGCACGCAATCAGTACCAATGGGTCTATTGCCAGGTAGCAGCAGTTTGCAGTAGTAAATTCTATGCAGCTGGGTAAGGAGGGTAACATTTGCTGTTCAACCATGGCATAATCTGAGACTCCATTTCCTCTGAAAGCACTTCTCTAGCGATGCTTTTCCATATCTACAGAAGCTGCCACAAAAGTGCATGCTTGGAAACAAAGCATTCAGCAGATGAATAGAAAGCAGTAACAGAGGAAGGAAGAACATGTCTGAAGACAAGAGAAGTCAATCACCCACACAGTGCTATTATCTTAAGACAAGGAAACAATTGCATAGTGCCTAATATTAATTATCTTTCTATTAAGCATGTAGTCAGAGACAGAAGCAGAGAGAAATGTAGAGTTGTACCCTGCAGGAAGGCAGAATGATATTGGTGCTAAAAAAGTGTATCTCCAAAACAATGGCTTGGAACAGAAGGACAAACAGGGGATGAGGATGCAGTGCATCCCGGGTAATTGTTCTGCTGAATTAAAATGGGGCATTTCCTTTTGAAAACTTGTATTTTCACAATGCTAATTGCTTTTTCTCACTCACTGTACTCTTTATGGATTGACACTAAGCAGGAGGGAAATCAACAGCATTCAGAGACAGCTCCCTGAGGCAATTTCATACTCTCTTCAAGTACTCAAAGCCTTCCAAGTTTGCTACAGTGACAGCCAGAGCACTCCCATCCAAGCTGGGGTCTGAAGAGAGTATCGGAAACTGTGGCTTAGCCAAGGAGAGGCAGCTGCAATAGACCCACTGACCTTGAATGCTTCCATGCCAAAATCATGTTGCCTGACTGAACGCTGCTCATTGGCCAAACCCCACCATGAGAATCTTGTCTACAGCTGGGTTGCCTGACACATTCAAGATCTCTTTAAAATCTACTTTAGTTCCCAGAGATTCAGTGAGTAAGACCATTATTTCCCCTCAGCCTGTGGATGCTAGCAGAGACATAGCCAGTCAGAAATAGAAGCAGGGTGAATTTGGACCATTCTCTACTATTACTAATGTGTGTGTTAAGTGCCATCAAGTCACTTCCAACTTATGGTGACCCTATGAATTAATGACCTCCAAAATGTCCTAATGTTAACAGTCATTCTCAGTTCTTAGAAACTGAGGGCTTGACTGAATCAATCCATATCATGTTGGGTCTTACTTCCCTGCTGCCTTCAAGTTTTCCCAGCATTATTGTCTTTTCCAGTGACTCTTTGTCTTCTCCTAACATGACCAAACTACAATAGCCTCAGTTTAGTCATTTTAGCTTCTAAGAAGAGATCAAGAATTATTTGATCTAGAAACCACTTACATATCTATTTAGCAGTTCACGGTATCCGTAAAATTATCCTCCAACAACACATTTCAAATGAACCAGCTTTCTTCCTGTCAACTTTCTTCATTGTCCAGCTTTCACACCCATACATAGTAATAGGGAATATTATAGTATGAATTATCTTGATCGTGTTCACTGGCAACTACTACAACAATACAATTAATTGATTCCCAGAAGAGATGCTGTTTAGTGAGAATATGGGAGCAGGTGTCCTGTTAACCTCTGCTATACTAGGGGCCCGGTCACACGGAGCATTTGCCCCGCTGAAGGCACGGGAGTCCCGCGGAGTATCCGGGCACGATCACATGGGAACATCTGGGAGGCGTAGAACTCCCGTGGCGACCCCGTGGCAAGCCACCGAAGCCGCGCAGTGAAAAACTAGTACACCGTATGTACTAGCAAACGCTTTGCCATGGGCCACCTATGGAAGCCTCCCGGTGTGATCGCGCCAGCACGCAGCTTCCTCCCCCGTCGTTCTCTTTGCTGCGGGGAAGCCACCATCGCGTCTGATTGCATAATAGCGCATCAGAATGCGACGGCGCAAATAGCCGTGCTTCCCCCCCGCGCGCCTTTTCCGGCACATCTGGCTGGGGCCTAGGTCAGCATCTCTAAAATTTAAAGGTTTTTCTGGGGGGAAGTCACTTTTTAAAATTAAATATTAAGAAATCCATAAACATTTTGATGAACATGTAAGAAGATCCCCATTAGTCCAAACCAAAGTCCATCCAGTCCAGCAGTCTGTGTCTAATCAGTAATTCCAGCCAGCCAGATGCCTCTGGGAACCAGGACATGAAGCTAACAGGAACCCTCAGTAACTAATGTCTTCATGATACAGGCCCCATTTTAAGTGCAGATTCTGGTTACACATGATTGCTCTTTTCTTCATTCTTATGAGCTTCCTGACAATGGCAAAATGGGTCAGTTGGTCCTGTCAATAACATTTGGGGGGATTAGCTGCCTTGCGAGTACAAATATATTAATTCCGCCAGTACAGCAACATTGAGCTGACCCACAGAACTATCAATTGGTTTCACATCTTTTTCTCTATAGCTGAAGTGTTAATGAATTTGGATTTAGGAGAGGGGTTGGCAAAGGAGAGAAGAGGACAGGTTTCAGATGACTATTATGCTGATTGGGCAGAGGGACTAGGCACTCGAAAGGTGTGTGGCCTGTGATTTCTCACTGCATGGAGCCCAGGAACTGCCAACCCAGCAAGAAACATTCAGAGCATTTTTTCAAAATCAAGTAGATTGGAACATTTTTACATTTTCCCCCATGGCAAAGCAGCCTTCAGCTGCAAGCCATCCGGATTAGTGATGGCAGGTATATAGCACAATGGACTCAAATCCACACAGGGGAGGATTAATCATTCATTTCAACATCAGCTTCACTTTCTACAAAGCCGTGAAGTAGGATAAAGGTGGTCATTCTGTATTTCTCTGTGAAGGTAAAAGTACTAAAATTTGCACTCTGCACATGTCTGGCTTTTCCAGTACATGCCAACAGGCAGCTACATGGAACACTTAATAGGAAGCAGCACTTCTGCTGATGATGGAAAGGATACTCCTTTCTCCAGTTCTTCCTTGACAGATGTACCCCCTCCCCTGTTTGGAGGGAGTCAAAGAAGAATGAAGGCGTGGCCAAGGGTTATTAAGAAATGTGGACAGAAACAAGTGAAAAGTCAGTGGATCTAAGGGCAGCAGCCCATCAGGACCTGAGAGCCAAAGCTCAAAGACACTGAAGAGACGGCTTACCTAGAAGGTCCAGCCAACGTTCCAGCATGGGAATGGGAATGGTATTTCAAAAACAGGTCTTCTGGCTCTTGAGAGCCAGTTTGGTGTAGTGGTTAAGTGCGCGGAGTCTAATCTGGGAGAACAGGGTTTGATTCCCCACTCCTCCACTTGCACCTGCTGGATGACCTTGGGCAAGCTGTAGTTCTGATAAGAGCTGTCCTTGAAAAAGAGCAGTTTCTGTCAAAGCTCTCTCAGCCCCACCCACCTCACAGGGTGTCTGTTGTGGGGGGGGGGAGGGAAAGGAGTTTGTAAGCCGCTCTGAGACTCCATTGGGTAGTGAAGGGCGGGGTATAAATCAATCTCTTCTTCTTCTGAGAAGATGGACTGTAATCTAGAGGTTTGATTCCCCACTCCTCCACATGAAGCCAACTGGGTGACCTTGGGCCAGTCTCAGCTCTCTCTCAGAGCTCTCTCAGCCCCACCTACCTCACATGGTGTCTGTTGTGGGAGAGATGAAGGGAAGGCGATTGCAAGCCACTCTGAGACTCCTTTGGGTAGTGAAGAGCAGGGTATAAAAGCCAACCCTTCTTCTTCTTGACAAACCACAGAAGGTCAGATAGTTAAAGAGAAGCTACAGGGCCCAAGATAATGAGGGTCTTGTAAGGAACAGAAGGGGAGTATTGTCACTCAAGTGTATAGAGCTGACCCCAACCTCGATGCTACTTTGGTTTTGCTCTTTAGCAGATCCCTGCTATTTATTTGTTTATTAAAACATTTATATCCCTCCTTTCCTCATGGTTCAAGGTAGCTTACAATAATAGTTTAAAATGTTTTGGTTAAAACTAGAGTTTCCAACTCGGGGTGGGAAATTCCTGGAGATTTTGGTGGTGGAGCCTGAGGAAGGACCTCAGCAGAGTATAATGCCAGAGAGCCTATCCCCCAAAGAAAACTGTTTCTCCAGGAGAACTGATCTATGTCATCTGGAGATCACTCATAATTCCAGGAAATCACCAGGCTCCACCTGGAGGTTGGCAACCCTGGTTAAAACAAAAATAAAACAGCAAACCACTAATATCTCTGTCTCTTCTCTCCCCCCCCCAACCTTTCAGGTGAACTGTCCTTGAATGACTAGATTCAAGTCCAGCAGCCCCTTAGAGACCAACAAGATTTTGTTTTGAAGTATGAAGCTCCTTGATGAAGGGAGTTTTGACTCTCAGAAGTTTATATGCTGAAGATCTTGTTGGTCTCCGAGGTGCTACTGGACTTGGATCTAGTTGTTCTACTCTCTGAAACTGTCCCTGAACAAGCACAGATGACCAAGCAGGTGCTTACCCAGGTGGGTATCTAGCAAGTGAATTTTTACCACTTTCCATTCCATGTTTCCATGGACTTCTGATCAGGAGCAAATGTAGGGCAAATGCCTCATCATTTACCAGGGCTTTGCATCTGATCAGCTTATGGCACTGGTGAGGCGTCTTTCAGAAATGGTCATCTGTACTCACCTCTTGCCCTGGCCTGGGTAGCTCAGGCTAGCCCAATCTCATCACATCTCAGAAGCTACGTAGGGTAGAGCCTAGAGTCAGTGTTTGCATGGGAGACCACCAAGGAACACCAGAGTCACGATGCAGAGGCAGGCAATGGCAACCCACCTCTGAACGGCTCTTGCTTTGAAAACCCCACAGGGGCTGCCATAACTCGCCTGCAATGTGACAGCAAAAAATAAATAAATCACCTCTCTTCTTTAAGTCTACAGCACTGAGGTGCGAGCACAGTTTTTTTATTCCTCCTGTTCCTCAGAAGAACAAAAGTAGTCTCTCACCTTGTTAGCTATTTCATGGACACAAATACCTGTTAGCTTCTCCCTTTTTAAAATGTCCTACTCCCCTCTGACTTGCATCCTTCCCCAACCCCAAAATACTGTAAAGCTATTATTCTGCTCAATTCAGAAGCCAGCCTTGAAATCCACACTTTGCTCAAACACACACAGATCTCAAAAGCACCCCCAAAAGGTAGACAGTATAAATGCTTCCAACTGTCAATGACAGATTTTAAATGAATGTTATTTGGAAGGGGGGGGGAGGAAAGAAAAAGACCTTCACACAGCTCATCCAAGAGCTGACAAGTCCTAACAGGGCTTATTTTCCAGGGACAAAAATAACTATTTTTCAAAATTCACAGCAGGGCTTTCGCCTACACACTCTGCACCAAGTGAAACCTGTGGAGATAAAATGTAAAATGCATTGTGCTAACGTAAATGCGACTCACACTGAAAACAGCTTTTCACGCCACTTTTGCCCTCTTTCCACCCAGCCTGCTCCCATCTGCGGTGTGTACATGAACAGTGATACACAGTCTCCACATCACGGTCATAAACTAAAGGAAGCTGAGCGGAGGGGCCAGTCATCCTCAGTGGAACATTCCAATGACTTCCTCCAGATAACCAACTAACATATGCCTCCCTGTTGCTAGTAAGGCTGAGAGAACCTGGGCAACAAACAGAGTTAACTGAGCAGTCAGGCATGGTACAAAAAGTCCTGGGAAGATGCAGCTTCGCTGGGAACAAGTGAAAACACCTGCATTTTGCAATGCACCATCCAGAAGCTGTCCACATGGAACCCTTCCCCCTTATAGTGATTTTGTGCTCTTTACAGGCAAGCAAGACTGCACACATAGAGCTCAATGAAAAACAGAACTGGGGAAGGGGCAAATTAACCATCAAGGAGACTAAGCACGTGCTTAGGGCACCAGGGCCAAAGGGGGCACCACAAAGTCGGGAAAAGGGCAAAAAACTTAAGTTTGTACAGTATATTGTGTTATCATATGAATAAATTTTTGTATTGCTGCAACCTGCATTGTATATCTGGTCAGACAGGTCAACAACTAAAATGGACTGGGTCAGTGTGGAAAGGAGGGGGGCACCAAGATTGGCCAGGGCTTAGGGCACCAGTGAGCCTTAATCTGCCCCTGTGAAGGGGGCAGCAATCTTGTCTTCTGTTTGTGGAAATTTAGCACCAGGCCTCTGAGGGCCACTTCCCATGTTATCATTGCCAGTGACACAAGACAGCTGGCTCTCATAAAGCTCTTTGCGTGTTTGAGAATTTAGCATGGACGGGATAAATATACATTACCAGGTAGGCAACTGGGTTTAATCAAGAGTGAGGTGTTGTCTCAGAATAATTCAAAAACTTGCCCTGATGAGTCAGACCAGAGACCAGCCCTAACCCAGTACTTTGTCTCTCCCTGGTGCACATTTAGATATCACAGGGGGCATGACTGTGGTGGCTATTCCTTATGAAGCATGTGGCACTCTGCATCTGAACATGGGGGCTTCCAAGGTTGGCAGTCAATATAATGAGGCTTCCTGATGTACCATAATGGGTTCAGCTAGCTCCGGGTTGTCAGTGGCACAAGAGGGCACTGCCCTCATCTCCTGGTCCCATGCCATCATCAGCCAGTTCCAGGCCAAGTTCCTGACGGTGTAGCAGCTGGCACCTTACTTGCATAGTCCCTGACCTGGCCCCGGGGGGGGGCTTCATTTAGATATTACAGCTAACGGCCATCAGGAGACTCATCTGCCTTGAATTTCTTTAATCTTGTACAAATGTAATCTAAGTGTTGCATTTGGTGGCAATTGATACCATGAGCTAATGAGGCACTTGCATGAAGAAATGCTTCAAGTGAATGCTCCCACAATACAGCAGAAGGGTTTTGTGTTTAACTCTTTCTAACCCAGTTATGTATACATAGCATTCTCATGTTAAGTTCTCAAACACACAAAGTATTTATAGGGTCAACTTAAGACACTTCTCCTGTGTCCTTGAACTGTGATATGGGAAGGCAAGAGACCACACAGAAGACCCTGCATGGTAGAAAGAGTTCCATGAGAGCAGTGGCTTCCTTCCGAGTATGCAGCTGGCAAAGTAAATAGAGGTGGCACTGTTGTCTTGTAGTATATACACACAAATACATAGACCAATATGTAAACATTTGCCCAATTATTATTTTCCACACACATACTTTTAGTTTATACATGTAAACATGTGCAATGCTCACATTTCTTACTGATGTCCCTGACTACATTTATAGGATGTTTGCCATTACGTATATTTAGGAGGAAATGTTCACACTGTTTCAGGCTTGTGTTCTATCTCCGATAAAAATAAGTCCCCAGGTCTTCTGTATCACCACCCACTCGCTCTGAAGTGATCAGGAGGGAAAATAGCTGCAACCTTTGGGGAGGGAAGAACCCACAGATCCTTTTCCCAGAACGAGAGCATTATGTAATGTAGAATATTTCTGATGAGAATGTTATGAGGCAAGAGCGAACAGAGCCCAGACCCTCTTCTAAAGCAGACATATTGGAACACCTTCAGGTAGGGTTGGTCTTTGGTTATGTCCCAGGACCAGATTTTCACTGGTCTCTAGATAGCCTGCGTAAAGACATTTTCACTTTCATGCTTTACCATTGCACAGATTTGCCTCTTGATAATCATGGGCCAAAAAATTGTGAAAAGACCCTCCCCACTTATGTTTAACTCCACCTACCACATGGGTGTAGGGGAGGAATTGGGTAGTCCTATTGACTCTGTTTCCATCAGTGCCTCATTCCCCTATTCTCATTGCTGGTACTGCACCCCTTAGGGGTTGCGTCTTGTACCTCTGACACTCCCTCCCATCAAATACGGTTTGACATCAGCCTGGTGTTCAGCTTCCGGAAAAAGGAGCGCAGTTTGCAGATCTTACACTTCTTCTTCCTGTTTTTATTTTTCAGCTTTCCGTGTCCTCCTTCCCACTCTTCTTCTTCCTCAGTAGCCCAGGGACCCCAGGCACCACCATTAAAGTCTGGGTGGGCGCGAGGATTCTCAGCTGGATATCTCACTGGAATGGCAGTCTGGTTGTAATGAACAAGCCGGGTCAGGAGAGCCCTCACTATGTCTGGTCTTTGGTCTGATAGGTCATAGCGCTCATAGGGATCGGCAGTGATATTGAAAAGCCAAACAGATTTCCGCATGCCATCTGTTAGCCGCTCCAGGTTCCACCAACTCCCTGGGAAGTTGGTCAAAGTCTGTGGTGGGATCCAGTCACTGTAACCAGGGTCTCCAGTCAGAAGTTTCCAATCCCCCCTCCGTATAGAGGCCTGTATTGCAGTATTCCATATGCCAAAACCTCTCTCTAAAGAGCCATACTTGGCATGGTTATAAAGGGGATCAATATTATGCAGGATTTCAGTTCGAGGACACTCCTTGCCCTCACTAATAGCTGGCCACACATTATACCCATCCAAGCGTTCTGTCTGAGAGAGGTTACCCCCAGCCAGGTTCACTAATGTTGGGTACCAGTCTGTTATGTGGATTAGGGCCCTGCTGGTTCGACGTCTACGTTTAATCAGAGGGCTGTGGACAAACCCAATGCCACGGACTCCTCCTTCCCAGTATGTTCCCTTGCGGCCTCGCAGAGGCCAGTTACTTCCCCCAGAGAAGGTCTGCCCACCATTGTCCGTGGAAAACACAATCACACTATTGTCATAGTAACCGTACTTCTTGAGTGCCCAGGTGATGTTCTTCACAGCTTCGTCCATGCATGTGACCATAGCAGCATATTTGCGTCGGGCAACATTACCCATAGAGCGATAACGGTAGATATATTCCTTAGGGGACTGCAATGGCGTATGCACCGCTTGGAATGCTACATAGATGAATATGGGCTCCTTGGGATTATGGGTAGCCAGGATTTTGCTGACTCGCTGAGCATAGAGGAAGGTGGAATATTTCCCACTCTGTTCCCAGGCCACATTTTCACCATCATGAAGGTCATAGCCACATACACCCGGCCCATCACAGTTGTCATAGGTGTAGTAATCCACATTCCCTGTCAAGGAGCCCAGGAAGGTATCAAAGCCCCTGCGAGTAGGCAGACATTCTTTTCTATAGAACCCCAGATGCCACTTGCCTACCATGTGTGTGGCATAGCCGGCTTCCTGAAGCTTCTGGGGAAGGGTGACATGGTCCAAGGGCAAGCAGTTTGGCTGCCGGGGACGGATGATGGAGTGCTGAAGACCTGTGTGGATTTGGTACCTAACGAGAGAAGAAAGGAAAGCAGAGACCACAATTAATCACAATGCCTCAGTTCCCCACTAAAGCTCTCCTTCCACGTCCAAGGAATAAACTGTCCTGCTGAGCATTACTTAAGATCACACAATTCAGGATTCTCAGGATGGACACAGAATAAAGAGAGGGCTCACAGTGGCACATTCTGCAGCTATGCCTTGAGCCTGCCTTCACAACAGAACTGTCAGAGGAGCATAACAGCCTGTGAAGTGTTGTCCTATCATGCTAACTTTCTTCTCCTGGCCATCCTCTCCGCCCTTTCTGTTTCCACCTTTAGCCGCGGAAATTAAACAAAGTGCTTTGTAGCCAACAGTAACAAAGTCGCAAGCAGAGAGCAGCAAGATTTGACAGGTCGGTGCCTTTGTTGGAAAATATATGAGCCTTCTTTATATATTCTCTGTGTTTCCAGCCTCAATGCAAGTCCAGCTTCTTTTCTGTGAAGGCAATCTTCCAAAAGGCTGCAAAGGGGACTCAACAGACTCCCAGCATAAGCTGGAATAGCATAATGTACAGGTGAGCTGGGAACCAATATGGTGGTGCAGTTACAGTGTCACACTAGAAGCTGCTAGATCTGGGTTCAAATCACTCAGCCATGAAACTTGGTGACTTGAGGCCAATCACTCTCTCAGCTTAACCTTCCTTCTCAGGGCTGCTGTGGGGATAAAATGGAGGAGCAGAGAACCATGCCTGCCACCTTGAGCTTCTTGGAGTAAGTGTGGGATAAATGTGAACTAGCCAGATAGAAAGAACACCTCCCACTCCCTCCCTGAAGTGCACATTGGGTCCAGTCTCCAAAGATCATGTAATATTGACCTTTTCCACATGGGTTATGTGCCCCGATTTCAATGCTATTGGAAACCCCCCTGGAGGGGGGGTCCTGTGTCCTCACTGTTTCCTGGTGCCTTTGTGTACCACCTGGGGCTTCCCTAGTTTTTCTCCATTCTTTCCTAAACTTACTTTCCTGAGAAGTTTGGGGAAGATCACAGCAAAGCCTGGATGACTGCCATGTGGGTAGGAAAATTTGGATTTTCCCAGCCCTATCCACATGGCAGCCATATCTCCCCAACCACAACCCACCACACAAGCTTTTTAAAAAATCAGCAGAGGAATAGAGAGCCAGCATGGTGACAGACTCTAACCTGGAGAACCGAGTTCAATTCCACACTCCTCTGTATGAAGCCAGCTGGGTGACCTTGGGTCAGTCACAGCACTTTCAGAGCCCTTTCAGCCCCCCAAAAATAAGTCTAGCTCACCACCTAGTGGTGCATAGCACTAAGAGAGCTAGAACTTCAGGCTACCAGATAATCTTAGGATTTCCGGACTTTACAATACACAATGCAATACATTAATTATAGTTTTATTATATATAATAATATAATAATTTTATTAATAGTAATTATTATTATTATTAGCAGTTGACTATTGTTATATCACTATAACGTTGTAACGGCCTGTGTATCAGGTTTTCTGACTTCCCAGATTTCATTTTAAAAAAACTAAAGTTTCTAGCCCTATTTGTTGTGGAGATATAAAGAAAAAGGACTGGAGACTTACTTTTTAAAAAATGAAAACTGGGAGTGCAGAGAACCTGATATACAGTTTGCTATAATAATCTGATATTCTATTGTTGGGTTTTTTTAAAAAAAAAACAAGCAAACCTGGAACCACACCAGTGGCATGGGGAGGTAGCCATGGCCAGAGGACTGGGGCACAGAAAATGTAAGGAACCCTGCAATGTGGAGGCCCCATTGGTGCTCACAATGGCATCCACAGTGGCAATGAGAAAACCCTAAAAGCTTGCCCCCATGTGGAAAACACCATTTTAACAGTTGTATATTGTGTAAGGACGTTCGAGCCCAGTGGCACCTTTAAGACCAACAAAGTTTTATTCAAGGTGTGAGCTTTCATGTGCATGTACACAAAAGCTCATACCTTGAATAAAACTGGAGACTTACTTTTTAAAAAATGAAAACTGGGAGTGCAAAGAACCCGAAGAAGTGTGCGTGCACATGAAAGCTCATACCTTGAATAAAGCTTTGTTGGCCTTAAAGGTGTCACTGGACTCAAACTTTGTTCTGCTGCTTCAGATCAACATGGCTGCCCACCTGTATCTACATTGTGTAAGGGTTTTTAATGATGTAATGGGATATATTTTCAGGGTAGTAGATGGGGGGAGGGGGATCAATAACAGCCTGCTGAAATGCTTAGGTGAGATGGCACCCTTACAGTCTCAGTGCCTGCTGGCAGTAGAGTGAACCAGTGAAAAACACTGCTAGAAAGGGTGAGAGAATCAGAAGCATGTGCCTGTTAATGACTACTGCAAACTGGACTGTGGCTGCCAGAACATGGGGGTGGGTGGGGGGAGCATTGGTACCACAGTCAAACAGATTCACTGTAGAGCAACCATCAACAAGTGGCTTCTGTTTGAACAGATACAAACCGTTTCCCAGTTTTCAGCAAAGTCAAAAATATACAGTTATAGTCTTTTTACCCCACCCCATTCCATTAACTGTTTGTCACGCAGCAATGTATATTGTACACAAGGGTGACACCCATTACATACTTTTAATTATTTTACTAGCTATCTAAAACAGACGGCCTTTTCACCACAAAATATCCTAACAGGTCACTTTAGAAGCAGGTGTGGAACACTGAAGAATACTCAGATGGTGTCTCTATCCAGATGTCCAAAACAAAGTACTATTTTTATGCTATTTGTGTAAGGAATGTAGAGCCCCATCTTAATGTATAGCCTACACCCCATGTCAGGATAATATTGGTTGCCTGTTATTCTCTGGCAGATTCAGATCTGCCATTCAATATGATAACACTGAAAGAAAAATCGTAGTTGTATACATAAGTAGATGTTCTCACACACAGAGTGTTTGGGAGTTTGGAATTCAGACCTAAACCCCCCCCCCTTCTGTTCCACCTATAGTGGAGTACCATTACTTCACAACCAAAAAGGTGTGGCTGCAATTCTAAACTTTTCCATTAGTGCAAGAAGAAGGATGGGCAACCTTGTCTAATTTCCTCCTCATTACTCTCTCCTGTCCTGTGGGGTTTTGTCCACATGAATACTGTAATCCCTTTCATAGCCTTTTCAGGGGTCAAAAAGTGGCTTTTCTCCCCCTTGGGCAAGCAGAAGAACCAACCAACATGCCCACTACTTCAGCATGCTTCGGTTCTGTGCTCATACGGCAAACATGGTAAGAGACGGTCCTAAACACACACTTATGAAACAATTTGGACAGATTTGCCACCAGCATTTTCTCTTATAAGTTTGTCCTTAGGGTACAACTGTCTCCAATTGTGTTTTGCAGGCAACTGATGAATGGTAACACACCGTCCTTTCAAGAGTTCTATCTAGACCAGTATCTATTGTGATAATAGATAGCAGCACCCTTTCTCCAAGTACTTTAGAAAAGTGGGGTTCCTGCTTAGAAAGAGAAAACAGCCATGAGTGGATTGGGGCCTAATTAAATGATGAGAAGGGGCATGTGAAGTAGGCTTGTACACAACCCCTCTTCCTTTTCTGTTAGCTCAGCACCAATGACCCCTTTGAACCTCTTCCAATGTGCTGCTGTCCCTAACCATACATTTTGACAGCAGAGACAGGCAGCCCCCCAGATGTGTACTGAACAACAGCAGGCCAGACACATTTTGCTCTACGTGCAGGGCCAGTTCTTCACCCAAGGGAGTGAGTCAAGCCCTCAAGACACTGGCAGCACTGCTGAGGCTCAGCTTGCTCCTGTTGTGCCTGGCCAAGTATGATGACACCCTGGGATGTAGGTCAGTTTGAGTGTGTGTGACTGGCTGGCCCAAGGTCACCCAGCATGTTTCCACGGCAGGGTGGGGATTCAAGCCTGGCTCTCCCAGACACTAATCCTTCCCCAACATGCTTACAAAGCCACATGGGACCAGAAAGGAAGCCTGCTGCTCTTAATGGGTAAAGAATTTTAACATGCACATATCAGTCATCCTTGCGAAGCAGGAAAGTTGTACTTGACCAGTTGAGAACTCAAACCAAGATGTGACAGTTTAAGGGCACCCAGTGAACTCATGGCTGAACTGCAAGGTGAAGCCACAATTACTTTTAATACTCTGTCCCTTGGATCACATTCTCCGTCTGCCAACACTGCAGAGTTCTTTTATATTCATCACATATTTGTGTGTGCGCACATTGATTGGTTTTACCCAGCTCAGACTCCTATTCATGCACAAACTGCACTAACAACATCTAACTTTAGCAACCACAATACAAAACTGAACTATTAAATAGCATGCTGCCTTTGTGTGCGTGTGAAGGAATTCTGTTTTTTTAAGGTAGCTATTACACGTTCTTTCCCTCCTTTTAAAAACTTTACTGAGGTAACAAAGTTTTATTTAAAAAAATTAAGTCACATGTCTGTATTATTGACATATGTATTAATAATATATAATCTTGGTTTGTGTTACTGATAATCATGGCAACACTTATCCTACAGTTTCGGCTCTAGCCCATCACATTTTCCAGTTTTTTAAATGAGAAAGGCGGGAGGGAGGTTTCCCTGAGAGCCCTCCTCATTGTAACACTGTCCTGTTCTGGAAAGGAGAAGCCAGCCGCTGCATTTCCCTCAGGGCCGGCCAGGGTCGCCCACCCTTGGTCTTACCTTCCCGTAATCAGCTGGCTCCTGGAAGGCGTGCAGATGGGCTGGATGTAATAATTCTCCAGTTTAACCCCCTCGGCAGCCAGTCTGTCCAGCGTCGGAGTCTGGATATCTGAGCCGTGGTACCCAACGTCATGGTAACCCTGGTCGTCCGTCAGAATGAAGATGATGTGAGGCGGCCTGGAGGGCGCTGGGGGGCCCGGCTTCCCCATGGAATCCGCAGAGACATCGGCCACCAAACTGGGCTTCATCCAGTCCCAGGACAGGTAGCCGAAGCTGAGGAGGCTGACAAGGGAGAAGCCAGTGAGGGCATACACCGCCATGCTGGACCAGAGCCCGCAGGCATTTAAGACGCGCCCCCTATTGACCCGGCATCGTCCGCGGCGGCAGCAGCAGATCTCGCGCGCCTCTTTTTCCCAGGGAGTTCTGCTTGGCGAAACAACTTTTGACGGACCAAAAAAACCGAGTTAATCCACAAGTGCCCCCCGAAGGTTAAAGCAAATGGGGAAAGGAGAGCTCTTCCAGCCGATTCAGTTAAAAACCACAGAAGGGGAGTCTCTTAGCGATCTTATTCATACCAAGCCCTGAATTTTAGAAAGGTCCCACTAAGGGGAAATCTGTCCCCCGGAAATCTCTCTCTCTCTCTCTCTTTTAATACCACAGACGAAGCCGGAGTCTGCTGCACTGCCCCTATTTGCCGCCTAAAGGTACGAGGCTCTGGCAAAGTAAGAGGATCTTTTCGTTTGAACTTCTGTCGAAGGTTGCGCCAAAGTTCAGCCCCATCCCCGCCCCCCCCCCCCTTCGGGAGGCAGGACCGCCGAGCCCTGCCTTTCTAGTTGGCCCTGGTGGCAAATCCTTGGCAAGGGCACACAACCACGACCCTCTCTCCGCTTCGCTTTAACTTGGTGGGTCCCTTTTCCGAGCCAATAAGTTTGCCTTAAAAAAACCCAACAACAACCCTCAAGTCTTTCTAGCTTTCCCTCCTCTCCCCCCTGGTTTTTCCCTTGTAGAACGACAGCCGCGACGCCGACTGCAAAGCCCGGGAAATCCACCCCCCGGCCCACTTCGTGGCGAAGGCAAGAAGTTGTAAAACATCTGCCCAGGATATTGCCTAAACAGCCCGGTTTATGGGGAGCCTGAAGCGCCAGCCCCTCCCCGTCCGCTCATTGATTCAAGCGAAAGAGCCGAGAAGAGCCCGGGATCTTCCCGGGTCCTAAAAGCTGCTTGGTTTCTCTCGGCTCAAGTCACTGTCGTACGCGGCACGAGGGAAGCGACGAACTGATCTTTCTTGCTTAGCGGCTCTGCGATTTTACTGGCACACCTCCCCACAACCACAACCACCACCACCACACAGACACAGCAAACTACCCGCCAGTTTGCTCGTCTTGGCACGCGAGCTGATCGTTCTCCAATTCTTTCCCCTCCCTTTCCCCTGTCTCTGCTCCCCCAGAGTACCAGCTGGACTGTGATCCACAGAACAGAGCTGACAACAGAGCAGATTCTTAGCATTCCTCTTACTGTAAAATTATTACTTTTTATTCTGGCAGAGCCCCTGCTTCTTTCAAAAGCTTCATAACAATGTTTTGTGTGTGTGTGTGTTCATCTTCAGGAATATGAAGAGTAATAATGAATGACATAACTTCCATTTTGCCTTCCCATTTGCTTGACTTTTTTTCTTCAATTCTTTTATGTGTCTAATCTTTCCATTTAGAAAGGGCAAATTAAAAGACAGTGCTCTCCCCTCATGCTCCACCAGAACAGCTTCACTCACCTGAACAAGGTCTTCTGGCAAGGCCAGCCTGCAAATGGGCAAAATAAACAACTGCCTGGGCAAGTGTCTTCTTCACTGTGGCCCTCACCTTGTGGAGCTGCCCGCCTGAAGAGGTCAGGAAGGTTCCCATGGCAGCGAAAGAGTTGCCCCAGGCCATAGCCAGAAAATTTTTATTGGGGGGAGGGAATGAGTACAGCGGTGGTCAGCCCACCATTATTTATTATTTATGCTTTATTAGTTATTTACCAATTTTCTACTTGAGACTCAAAGTGAATTACATGGTATAGAACACTGTAATCACAGCATGAGAGATCTAATAAAAATGCAATAGGACAAGGGGTACAAAAATTATATACATGCCAAAAAAAGTATCAAACTTGCTATGTCAAGCAATGTAGAAAGTGGAATTACAAAAAATGAAAACAGTGCTGTAAGAAAATGATAAAACATACAACAAATCAATAATATATAGCATACACTGTGGCATAGACTACAGCACTATTCTGTCTAAGCTTTATAAAAATGCCCTCCCAAGCAATTGTTTTACATAGTTTGCAGAGTTAAAGGAGTGTGAAAGCCTTCTTCCAGTTACTGAAACCTGAAACTGTAAATTCAACCTTCCTTTCTCTGTAAATCACTAACTCAAGGCTTCTGACAGTGCCACCCAACACCCCTGCAGGCTTTTAAAATCAAAACTCTTCAGCCCTGCTAACTGCTAATTCTGTTCTAGCCAATTGCATAGAGAGTTCACCCTTGGAAGATTTCTTACCGGATCCACATCTTTTTATCTCAACGCCTTCCTTTTTTCCAAAGAAAATTTACACCTGAAAGATGTGTGACAAATTTCACACCAACCTGTAATGCTGATTGGAGGAGTATGACAAATGATTGATGGGGCACCACCCTCTTTTGCACCACCATGTCTAAGGGCCTGAATTGCCCTGTAATTCAGTGTAACTTATTTGCAAAGTTACTTAGTAAAATTATTTGTGACTGTGGTCTGTACTACTGTACTACCAGCTTGCTGACACTAGGATCCTACAATGGAATTTTGCTTCATTTCATGTGTCATGTTAATACTCATGCTTTGCTTTAGCTCTGTTTTTAGACATCTGGTTGGTCCTACATCCTTAATCACATTGTTTCCCAACCGTCTCATCCATTGACTGTACTGACTCACTCTGGGCGACCTTGGGTCAGTCACAGCTCTTTCAGAGCTCTCTCAGCCCAAAAAATAAGTCTAGCTGGGCAACTAGTAGTTGTTGTTGTTGTTCAGTCGCACAGTCGAGTCCGACTCTTCGCGACCCCATGGACCAGCTCCCGCCAGGCCTTCCGGTCTTCCGCCGTCCTCTGAAGTGTGCTCAACTAGTAGTGCATAGCGGTAAAAGAGCTAGAACTTCAAGCTGCCAGACAATCTTAGAATCTCCCAGCTATACTACACACAATGCCAGATTATTATTATTATTATTATTATTATTATTATTATTATTATTATTATTATTATTATTATTATTATTATTATTATTATTATTATTATTATTATTATTATTATCTCACTCTGCATAATTTGCCTTGAGTCCAAGTGAGAAAGGAAGACAAATAAATAAATAATCAGAACAGCTCTTTCCAGACACACAGAGCAACCTCTGTCATTTTGTGAATGCTGTAGAAAGCTGCCCACAAAATAGTGGGCATGTGACCATCAAAACGGCTATGGCTTCATAGGTAGATGAGTTCTAGCTCCAGCTTCCTTCCCCAGCCTGTTTTGTCCACTTTTCCTTCCTTGGATGATCCACCACTTCCATCCTATCCGTCCCTTGGCACCCTTCTCTGTCTGCTGCATTGTTCCACACCCTTTACTTCCCCATCCTCTGTCCCACCCTTCAGCCACTTCTCTTCAGTACAATTTATTTAGCCGCTCATTCTTGTGGCCAAGTTAGCAAGAAGCCCACTCACTCCCCCAAATCCTGAACAAAGTGTCCTTGCTTTCCCCAGTCCTGTGACAGTAATACTTGTCTATCTAGTTATTAGCTGTGCAGACTCTTGCTCTGGCCAGTATGGCCACATTCATTTGTGACCTGTTGCATCTTTGGCACCCTAGTCCTTTTTCCTCAGTGTGAGGCAGCCTCTGTACAAAGCATAAGAACCGGTGTAATAACTACTGAAATTAAAAGGCACTGATTTCCCCCCTACAACAGGGAAATAATTGTATTTCCATAATGCAGCCTCTAAGAGGAAGGAACATGGGTGGAGTTGTCACTCAGAGAAAAGGTTGCAGATTTCCCAAATGCAGGTCTATAACCTTTTCCTCCCTGACTCCAGATGGCATTTCTCCCACCTATCCAAACAAAACAACAGAGGAAGAGGAAGCAGGCAAACTCACTGGCAGAGCGGTGGGACCTTCTTACAGAGGTTTTGTTCTCTGAAGTGTATGTATTTACCTTCTTCAGAGTGTCCCTCTGTCCTAGTACATCTAACTGCTTTGCAGCAAGACTAAACACACACACACACATATTATGAGAAGGGATACCATGTTGATGATGACACTGGATTGTGACTAACATGAGTGTCACGTTAAGGGAAAATCCAGTTTATAAATCATCTTGAAAGGCCTGAGTTGCTCCATCCTGAAGTCAGAATATCATTTCACTAACTTTTCCCACTAACCTTGTTGCACAGCCACAGGCTGAAAATCACCATGAATCAATCAGGGAATCCTCTGGCTCTGCCAGTGACCAGGACTGACTCTGCTCCTAGCTCATAAACCAGTCTTCTTTCTCTGTGTTTATCCCTGAAAAACATGATACCTTATTTCGTAGTGATTATATTCCCAACAAGGGAGGAAACAGTGTTTCAGGCCTTCCTGAAAATTGTACCTTTTGTTCTCAAAACTGCTTCTCAGATCCTAAATGAGCAAAGCTTGTCTTTGTCTAGTTCTGCTGAAAGACACTCCTCGTATGCTCTAGTGCACATTCTTTTTAAAATCCCTGTCCTTATGTCAGGGGTGAGCCTGGCTGAAAACAGATGTTTCAGGGGACTGAATCCAGCTAAAACTTTATGTTGTTTCCAGTGGAAGCACTGCCACCTGGGGGATCATAAGACAGATGAATTATCCTTGTCTTTTTTACAGAACAGAACTTCCCAATAAAGCATTAACTTAATGATGTCTCTGATTCCATCTCACTTTGCCCACACCCATTCCCTAGGTGCTGGAAAGTCAGATGCTAAACTAGATGGCTGTGATGTCCTTAAAGCCCAGTGACAGATCTGGACTCCTCCCCTCCTGCTGCATTTTGACTCTTTATGAAAAGATGGTTCATGTACTGATAGGCTAACATACGCAGCCCTCCAGTGGGGCAAATAACACCCCCCGGGGTGATTTTAGGTTGGGAAAATCACATAGGGGGAAGGCTGAAGCCCCCTTTCCCCCAGCTCCATGGTACTGATCTGAACGGGGGCCCCGCACACTTGGAAGACAAGTTTCCCCACTCGTGAGGACTCAGGGTGTGGTCACACGGCAAACTTACTGTGATTTGTTCCCGGTGTAGATTTGATCGGGAATATTTTTTCGGGTTGGGATGACCACACATCCCTCCCTGAACCACTTGCATCGCGCAGCAAGGCTTCAGGCACCGTTTAGATAGCCGCACCACCGCTTAGGCAGCATGGCT
>NW_015163234.1:13232-24745 GCF_001447785.1 Gekko japonicus | reverse complement strand
AAAAAAAAAAACATTGCGAGAAGGATGTTCAGATGACCTAATTGCGGCCATTGCGAGAGATGGCTGTCCAGATCGGCAAATTCACGGATTCAAACCACAAATATCTGGAAAGTACTTGCTTTTCCCGGTGTAGGAAAACTCACTAGGGAACCGGGAGGATTGCGCGAGCGAGCCCACTTTGGTGCGGGAGACGGATGCAGCCGTCTGATCAGCAATTTTAAATGCGAGAGGGAACAGTGGTGAAACCCGATCAAAATGACCGTGTGACCACGGCCTCACTGTCAAGTCAGGTATGGAGAATCTAGCGTAATACAACTCGTAACATGTAGTATGGGCCTTAAGGCTGAAGAATTATTTGGTTAGCAGAGTGCTCAAGGCACACAGTGCAGCAGAGTCTATCTGGTTAGTGTGTGCTGACAAGAAACAAAGTTACACACGGAGCCTCTTTATCATTGTAAAACTAATGTGAGTCCTTTATTGTAAGGAACTCCATTCTAGACAGGATAGAGTAGAGATAGGGTTCTAATCTAGTCTAACTAGCTAGGATGGACAGGGATACAGGAAGCATGTCCTGTCCTCATGGTGCCAAGATGGAGAAGAGAGTAGCACAGAGTGGAGAGAAGGTGTCAAGCCAAAGGAAGGAAGGTTCCCTGAGAGTAGCAATCTACACATCAAAGGGAGAGTATCAGCGTAGTAGAAGGGAAGGATGATCAGGGTCCTGCCTATCTATCTCTCTGACTCTCTGATGCAGCGGCAGGGCCTCCTCAGCATGAAGCAGATCATCCATCACTGCCCAGTCATACAAAGCGCCCTAAGCCACAAGGGCAAGCACACACCTCCCAGCCTGCCTGACAGTGTGATTCCACAACTGCAAGGCAGACAGCTTAGTTTACGCAGCAGGACATGGGGCAGAGACATGTTGTGTTGCCAGGTGCCAGAAGGCATGGCAATGAGTGGTCACAGAGATGCCCTGATGGTGACGGGGGCCACAATGGCATGCTCAGTCACCTGCCCATACTCCACCTCAGTCCAATTAGGCTAGTGGTGGGCATTGGCACCTGTTGGGCCTGGGGAAGTCATGTCCTGTCAGCATGCCACAGGGGAATGCAAAGGTGGGGCCAACCACTGTGGAAATCTCCAGATTACCGAATGCATCCCTGGCCCGATGACCACAGGATGGCTGCAGGGCAGAAGCAGGCTGCTACAGGATCAGAAACCCTACCCCCTAGGAACAGCAGTAGGTGAAAGGGCCAGGTTGATGGGCAGTTGTGGGGAGGGCAGGGCAGCCATGGGCCTGTGGGCTGCTGCATGCCTGCTAGGCATCTAATGGGTCCTCCCAAGCACTAGACACCCCATACCAGGATGGTGGCCCTTCCACCTGCCTCCCCCTGCTGGGGATCTGAACAATCCACCTCCTGCCCTCATGGTACATCTTGGTGGCACAGCAGTGTTGCAGGAGGTTCTGTGCCAGGAGCTCCTGTTATTGCGTCCGCCCCTTACAGGTCTTCATCAAGAACTGCCTGAAGGGGTTCTGCCTCAACAATGGCAGGCATCCAAGGCATGTGCGAAGCACCTGGCACCTGCCCCGAGGGCTATCCACATCCTGCAAAAGGTCCATCCCCTTCCTCGTCACAGACTCATTCCAGGCAGTTGTGGCTGAGGAGCTGGAGGTGTCCCAATCCTCAGTGAGCCACTGCCTCCACAGCTTCCTGGATGCCATGTTCCAGCACCTGCACAAACAGGTGCACTTTCCCAGAAAGGAGTAAGGATGCCAGGTCCATCGGAAATGCTGGTGGGGGGATGGGGGGACATTCTGGGAGCAGGAAGTGACATTGTGTGACATGCCTACGTTACATGCCGGGGGTGATGCTTTGGTTTTTGGGCAAAACTCAATGGTAAAATCATCCTCAAACCATAGAGTTTTCCTCAAAAACCAGAGTGTTGCCCCCCCCCCCAAATCCCCAACGTCACTTCCCGGTGATGTAGGTGTATTCCATTTATTTCTGGTAATGTTGCTGTTTTGAGGGGGGATTTCCTCCCACCAGCCAATTGGCTGGCAGCAGGCAGAAGCCCACAAAACCGGGGGATCCCTGCCCCCAGCTGGAGAATGGCAACCCTAGAGAGGAGGCAGAGCTGGCCCATATCCATGCTGGATTTGCCATGTCTGCAGGATTCCTAATCTTCATGGGGACTGTGGACTGCACCCACATAATTCTCATAGCCCCTTGGGATGGGCCGCAGATCTGCTGCAACTGCAGCTTAAGTGTACAAGTCAGCTGTGACCACCAAGGCATCTTCATGGACCTCAATTCCAAGTTCCCAGGCAGCATGCATGCACCTTCACAAGGACTGCATGGCCCTCAGGGGCCACTGTCCCCATCCCCCACCCCATATGATGTCTACCACTGGCCCCACCTCACAGCAGTGATGGGCTGTGCAAGGGCAGAAGCTGCCTCCACGGGTGCGCATACCAGGGCCCCGGGCCCCAACCAGCCCTGTCTGTCAGTGAGGGGGGGACCAAGGCTGCTGGAGACTTAGAGGCATTCATGAGGGGCTACCGCTTGCCAGAGGCTGTAGGTCTGAGTAGACTGGCATCACAGATGGGGGCATCATCACTGTCAGTTCTGGCAATGGGTATTAGGGGTCCATGGAGTGTGTTGGCCTCAAACATGGGCTCTATGAGCCCCCCACCCCCAACCCTCTCAGGTCTGATGCATTGAGAGTGAGTGTGCCCCTGCAAGGGAGGCACTGGCTGGCCCAGCCTGTCATGAGGGCCATGGGCTCAGTGGCGGCCATCTAACCTAGCACTTCTCGCCTGAGCAGGGTGAGTCAGTGAGAAAGGTAAACTATAAATCATGTAAATTTAATTAACGAACTAAGTAATTAGTTTAAACAGCTATTCCTATTACAGAGCAGCTGTCATTGCTTTCTTAAAACATATTTATATTCTCAGGACAGTAGTTGCATATAAGAATTTCCATGGCTCTGCAGAATGTAACATGCCCTTTTGTGGTAACTTCTTTTGTGAACGAGTCTGATATGTTGGGCACTTTATCAATCAAGGAATTCCAATGCACATGAGATCCATTCGCAAAACCATCTACCCTATAGATCTTGCAAAGAGGTGATTTTAAAAGCTACCTTGTGGTAAGCAAAAGAAAATGTGTGAAAGAACTGATATTATATGGGACTAGCATATCATATTGTACCATATCATTATATGCTCTCTTGAAAATTCTGTCTTAATCAGTGGCATGCATCATCTTCATATAAAAGTCACTCATGATTAGGAGTACAGTGACACCCATATGCTATACATTAGGATCCAATCAGATACAGCGGGAAACCATAAATTAACAAGAAGGAATTCAAGGGGGAAGAGAAATCTGATTTCTCCTTTCTCCACAACCAGCACCAACCCTCTAGTTTGGGCTTGCCTACTCCTTCTAACTGCCGCAGCTCACCACTGCTGTCTTCATGTTCACCAGAACTCCAACAGTTTGGTTTTTGCAACATTTCTTTCCCCAGGAGAGCCACATTCCAATTTGTGGTTTGTACCATAGGAAGATTTTTCTGCAAACGTGGGGATTCCCCTGGGTTTGTGGAACCTTACGACACAGTGGTGGCTGACCTCATGGTGTGGGTTTGGCTACCCACTCCAAGGACAGAAGCCCTTTGCTATTCAATATAGCTATTATGGGAGGATAGATATCTTTCCCACATGCTATCATTTTACGAGCAGACTTTTTTCAGTGATTACAAATGTGAACCTACGTAAAACACATTTAACTGCAATGCCTCGCTCCAAAGACCCCTAGGAATTGCAGTGTGGTACAAATATAGTGAATTATTTGGAATTACTACAGTGCTGCAAGAGTCCCAAAGGCCCCGTTCACACTTACCTATTTGGTCCGGGAGCGGGACAGTTCGGGGGCGGTTCAAACCGGCGCGATCACACCGCAACATCTGGGAAGCGCCGTGAAACCGTCCCCGAACTGTCTCTTCTAGTGGAAACCGCACCGCAAACTGAACCACCGATCTCGGTGGTTCAAGTGGATGCAGCGCCTCTTCCCGGCCGTCTGATCGCCGGCGCAAGGACGCGCCGGCACAACCCCGGGCCGGAGACGAACTGCGCATGCTCAGGCATGCGCAGTTCGGCCGGCTCCCGGTTAGAGCCGTCTTTTCTCTCCGGCGTTTGATCGCGCCGGGGAGAAAAGGCGGCTCGGCCGGGGGATCCGGGGGATCCCGCCAAGCCGGATCAACGTTGGCGCGGCTTTTAAAAGCCGCGCTTTAAAGGGCTTTTCCCCTGCTGTGTGGCAGGGGCCAAAGTTGAGAACCAAGATGTTTGGTGTAGGCCTTCCCTTGATTCTCAGCACAGGCAGCTGTCAGCCTGGACACATCTCCAAAGGCTTTCAGCCTAATGATGTTTTGCAGCACTGTTAAACATCTGCTTGGTGTAATCAACAGTGACGTTTTATGATTTTACATCCCATTCCCTTCCCCTTACATTACACTAACAGTAGATTTCTACAACCACTCTGCAAGGTGGGTTGCTGTTTCAGCTTGTATTCCATCATTCATTCTTTCATTCATTTTATGGGATTTCGATCCCGCCCTCCTCCATAAGTGGGCTCAGGGCGGGTTACAACAGGTAGATAATACAAATAAAACAATTTCCACTATAATTACAATTTTAAAACCTATAAAATCTGGAATGACATTTAACATATGATGATGAATCAATACTGTAACAAAGCTCCCAGGTACGTGCTTCATGTGTGTCTAAAGGGCCAGCGTATTGGGTAAGTGGGTGATGACATCCACCAATGGCACAAGTTGACAAAGTGTACAACATAGGGTTGGAGTTTGGGCAGAGGAGGCCAATGTGATCAGACACCGGCCACCTTAACCAAAGGCCTGGCGGAACAACTCCATTTTACAGGCTCTGTAGAACTGCAATATGTCCCGCAGGGCCCTGGTCTCACTTGGGAGAGTGTTCCACCATGCCGGAGCCAGAGCTGAAAAGGCTCTGGCTCTGGTCAAGGCTAAACAGATGCCTTTTGGGCCAGGGACTACCAGAAGATGTTGATCTGCTGAGCGTAATGCTCTTCAGGGGACATATTGGGAGAGACAGTCATGTATATGGTAAACTGTTTCTCTTGATCATTTCTCACAAGCACGACACAGTTTTTACCATTTCTCTAGAGCATGCAAAATCACAGTTTGTGCACAGTCAGAAAAAAGTTGGCAAGCAATGGCTTTTAGCATCAGAATGCATGATTTTAAATAACACTTCCAGTATTTTATCGTAGTCATGGTGAACTCATTAACATCAGAGTTTAGGACCACAGAGCTGTCAGGCAGACATTTACATTTCTGCTCCTAAGTAACGACTCCTCCTTTTCCCATTCCTGTTGACTCAAGCAAACAGCTGGATGAGTTTACCCAGCTCTATTCCATGCCTTAATCTTGCCTTCCTTAGTTGTGGGAAGTAACGTTGCTGGAACTCATTACAGACTGATCCTTGTCTCGCCACCCCAACAGCGACCAAGCCAGAGCTCATTAGCTCTTCCTCTTTAAACTCTCAGCTGCACGTAGAAATAGTCAAGAGAGAAAGCAGGAAAGCTCCAATGTGCTCTTTCCTTATGAGCAGAAGTGTGAAAGGAACAAGAAGCCTTGTGTGAAAGGGATGATGGGCTCAGGGAAGGACAGACGTTGAGTGTGGGACCAGGATAGCAAGAAAGTACTTAATCAGACTTGCACACCTTCATTATCCATGAAGGCAGGGCCGGCCCTATCACTAGGCCTGCTAGTATCTCGCTTAGGGCGGAGATACTAGCAGGGCACCAATTCCCTTGCTGCTGCCCCCGCCAAAAGCCCCCACCCTGGCCAAAGCCGCCTGCTGCTCCTTTTGCCGCCACCGTGGCGTGACAGCAGAGTGCATGCCGTTCTGCACCAGCCACCATGTGCCCATGCCAGCTTCTGGGGAGCGCTCAGTTGACTGCCTGGAAGGGGGCGTGGAGCCTCCGGAGCCCGCCTGCCTGCCCCCTTCCCACATGCAAAAGCGCCCTGGGGCCGCCAGTAGCGGGGTGCTTGCGGGGCTCGCTGGCGCTGCTGACCGAGCCGGCTGAGTTCGAGCTCTTCTTCCGCCTCTGCCCCTTCCAGGGCAGCTTCGCTCTCGCCACCGGCCTGAGCAAGTGCCTGGCCTTTCTGTGCGCCTTCCTCTTCTCCGAGGCAGGTAAGCGGCGGCGTGGGGAGAGGAAAGGCATTCTGCATGCATGCAGAGGCTAGTTCGTCCTGGTGCAACTGCGCTGGGGGATGGAGCGGCCCATGAGGGTCGGAGGAGGGTTTTTGAAGGCCCAGGTCAACTCCCCTGCTCCCAGTGGGTGGGTCTCTGTGGAGGGAGGGAGGGTGGCTCGCCCCTGCCTGGCCCGCCCAGCACCATTGGTGGCACACACTGCCAATCCCTGCTGCCACCAGGCCGCTTCCTGGCTAGGGACCGTGGGAAGGGCTTGGGCCAAGTGGTGGCTCTGGCTCAGAAAGGCCCCCTGGGCGGGCGGGCGGGGAGGCGGTGGGGAACGGAGCCCTCTCTCAGCTGGCCCTGCTGCTGGGACCCAGCTGGGAGGCTTCCAGGCCCCACCAGGAGGTTGGCATCTGAGGGTGGCGCCACGAGGCAGCCTGGCCTAGGGCGCAGAAACCCCTCAGGCTGGCCCTGCATGAAGGATAGCCTTCCAAAATCACTCATTCCCCCCCCAAAAAAAAGCCCAAATCAATTACCTCTAATTCAGTGCTTGTTCTTTATGATTAAAGTTTTCCAGTCAGACTTATTTTATTCACAAAACAGTCCTGTGAAATAGGATATGCTAACTGGTCCAAGGCCACCTAGTGAGCTTCATAGCTTGCAGACTTTTTGATCCTGGATCTTCTGTATCCTAAGCCAATCCTTGCGGCCACATCACCTTGGCTGTCCCAAGGCTGAGGCTGACCGATTTGCTCGAGACCACACAGGGAGTCTATGGCTGCAATCCTATGCCACTCCACTGAATTCAGTGGGACTTTCTTCTAACCAAACATCTGCATGTGCTGCAAGGTCTCCCTATCCCAAATAGATCCTGAACCACTGCCCACAGCATCACTGTAACACTCTGTAAATATGTACTGCAGCATTTATTAGCAACTGTAATAGCAGTTGTGGTGTATGAAGCCAGAAACATTAGATCAGTCTTTCCCAGATGGGGTCCCTGCTCCCTAGCAAACCAAAGGGAAAGTGGAGGGAATTGTGTCACTAGGATCCTGGCTGAAATGTTCTAGATGGGACTGACATTAACGAAACAGAAATAAAAGTTGGGGGGCACAAATCAGTCCTGTAGAGGGCACTGCAAGGTGGGATGGTTGAATTCAGTTTCTGAGGGGGGAGTGTCCGAGCACTTTGGTGTAGAGACTCTAACAACTTTGGACAGGGATCAAACTGCTTCTCTGCACCCACCATATTGTTAGTAACAGAGAGAGATTTACTTCTGAGCCCTCTAACTCCTATATAAGCTTACTGAACACCTAAATAAGCACTGAGTTGTTTCGGCCAAATAGATGGGCATGAAAGGAGGAAGACAATTTTAATACAACTGGATAAGCGGGAGAACTCATTTTAAATTCACAAAATCTTATGCTCAGATGTATTTTAGTAGACTGGGCACAAGCCAGAGAGCCAAAAGTCATGAATTAGGCTCTGACCATCACTTGTTGATTGTTCCCAAAGATTTTCCTTTATTTCACTGTACCTCACGTGGCTGCAAATCAATAAATGCTTTTAGGGAGCAAGTCCTATTTAACACAGTGAAACTAGAAAAGAAATGTGCAGGGAGTTGCTTTGTGTGCTCATCTATACACAGGGTTTTTCAAAGAGATGGTGTATTTGTGCCAAACATCACAAAGTAGGGGCATAGTTCCTGTCAGTTCAACTTATTCTCAAAAGTGCATTTTTTATTGAAGGAACTCTTAATACTATCAACACATGTCCATAAATGTCTCGAAAACCTGTGCTTTTTCTTTTCTGTGTTTTCCTTTCCCTTTTTTGGTCATAATGTATAATACTTTCTCTTCTCCATTTATTATACAGTCTTACCATTTTTTAAATTGTCCATTTTGTGTATCGTACCCTTGGTCATATAAAGAATTTCCTTTTCAAACTGTTGCTGCCAGTTCCGGATCAGATTTGGTGTTTTTTAATTCTCCAGTTTCATTCCAGAATGGTCATTTCAGCTAGTTTTGAATTTGGCTGAGATACATTCCTTACAGATTAACATTGAACACTTTAATATTGAACACTTATGCTTACAATGTAGCTCTTATAGAACAAATGCCACCACAAACATTTAGCTTGAGAAAGAATGTTTGAAGAAAATATTTGAAGGCACTAAAGCCACATCCTCCAAGACTCTGTCGGACATATTGTGAGAAGGAAGAATGAATATCAAGCCCTCAAAAATTATTGACTTCCATAGCAGGAAGTGAAAATATAACCTTAGCTCATTGCAGGTATCTTTATTTATTATTTCTCCCAGAAGCAAAGAGCTGCAAATATAACACTGCTATATAAACCTGTGGTACTGCTACATTTAGAAAACTGTGTACAGTTCTGATCACCCCACCCAAGAGGATCTTGTGGGAAGCTGGTCTAGATCACTGTGAATGAGCAGTCAGGTTGTTCCTTGATATCCTGGGTATCCATCACAGCTTGGTCAGGGGCAGACAAAAATAATGGAGCTTGAATGTAGGAGAGAGATTTTAATTTATAGCTGGAGTTTACTGTAACTAGGGTGCAACCTAGTCAGGAAGGAGAAGTGCAAGAATTTCTCCTTGGGAACCTGAGGCATGATTGGTGGCTATGCTACCACTGGAGCTATACTTGGCACCACTGTTAGGGTTGCTAGATCTCTCGCTATAGTGGGAGACCTCCCACTGGCAACCTGCTATTCCTGCCACTGCTCAGAGTAGCGGCAGCAAAAAAAAAAAAAAGTTGCCAGCAGGCCAATGGCATAACATCATTTCTGAGGAGAAACCTGCAGTGACATCATACCTCTATAGGAATTTCTGGAAACTCTATGGTGTTTCCACTGAGTTCCCAGTGATCCTTAGAGAGCCATGATGTGACTTCTGGGTTTTCCTCATTCCACCATGTCCCCACTCTCTCTGGACTCCCACTGGTAGTGCAGCCATGTCTGGCAACACTATCTACTATGCCCTAATTGTATTCGTAAATTAAGCAAAGTAACAAATATTTATGTATTTATTTACACAATGTATGTCCCGCCTTTCTGGCCATAACAAGGGCCACCAAGGTGGCTAATGAATTAAAACATACATAATAAAATCACATTTTAAAACCATTTGAAACTAACTGCCCCACAAACACACACATAATTAAAACAATTAAAAACAGATCTAAAATACATACAAAGAAAACAATTAAAACTCTGGGCAGGAAGGAGAGATCACTGAGGCATTGCCAAACAAAACAAAAGATGTCTTCACCTGCTGGTGGAGGACAGCAACAGAAGAGAATAGACCAATCACTCTGGGGAGAGAGTTCTAGAGTTTTGGTACCCTGATTGAGAATGCCTTCTGGGTTGCCAGTGCCACTCACCCACTCTCAGAAGGCGGGAACACCCAAAGCAGGGCCTTCGAAGTTGACCATAGCAGACAGGCAGGTGGTCCTTCATGTATGTTGGTCCCAAACCATAAAGGGCTTTGAAGGTGCCAGCACCTTGACTTGTGCCTAGAAGCCATTTAGGAACCAGTGTAGATGGATCAAGACTGGATTGTTATGGTCCCTGCGGCCCCAGTCAACATCCTGGCTGCAGCATTCTGCACCAACTGAAGTTTCCAAACACTTTTCAAGGGCAGCCCCACACAGAGCACATTGTAGTAATCAAATCTAGATGTAAATGCCACATAATAAGTCTCCAACGATCTCTTACCCAAACCCCGGCTCCGTTCACACGCCGAATTTGCCGCGGAAGAGCCACGAGTGTTGGGCGGATTTTCCGGGTGCGATCACACCGCAACATCTGGCGGGCGTAGCGCACCCGTGGCCAGCCTGTGGCATCCTGCCGAAAATGCGCGGTTAAAAAGTACCTGCACAAAGGTACTGGCAAATGGTTTGCCATGGGCTGCTAACGGACACCTTCTGTGTGATCGCACCAGCGCGGCTTTTCCGTCTGACCGTCTTCGTTGAAACGCAGGTGCTGAGGGACGGAAACGTGGTGTGCCACTGACACGTCTGATCATGTCCTGGCGGGTCTAACTGCACCGGCGCAAATAGCCGTCCCTCTCCCCCACATTATCTGGCCCGTGTGACCGGGGGCCCTGTAGCATTTTCTCTGAAGCTTTTCCATAGAACTTATTTCTTTGTTTGGGTGTGTGCGTGTGTGCGTGCATTTTTTTCCTTTTTCTTTGGGTGTTTGAAATTATAAGCAACTGTAAATGGGAGAATAAATACAAAAAGGCAACAAAAACATTATTTTGAATTGTAAAACCTTTTCAGTGCAATTGTAGAAAAGTGGGATTATATAGAGTAGATTAAAAATAAAATAACCAATGCCTTTGAGAACATTCCTTTAGTATAAGATAAAATGGAAAAGCTATACGTTGTTTTTTTAAGTTGAAGAAGAAAATGTAGGGTAAATATATTTTATAAGCAGAAAATGGTTTGTGGTTTCCTTGTGGCAAAGATCATTTGCAAGAGAGGAGAACCTTTTCTTACTTGCTGTTCCTATCCTGCCAATGCCCCCTTACCTACTAATTAGCATACGCATTTGTTTTTCCCCAGACATATGTTGCTCAGCCCTGAGGTGGATTTTTTGAATGAGTAGGTCTACCAAGGCCATGTTCAGAGGCAGCATACCTCCAAGTACCAAGGTCTGTGGGGACACACAAGAGGGAATGGCCTCACCTTCATAACCTTCTTGTCAACTTCCAGGATTACCTGACAGGGCTGCTGGAGAATACAAATGCAGGGCATGCCTTAGGGGGTTTTTTCCTCCAGAAAGGCCAATATTATGTTCCTATTTTCACTTTTCACAGCATGAGGGTCAGTGATTAAAGGGAAAAAAATCCAGGTGAGGATATTTGTTGTTCCTTTTTCGATGGATCCAAACATAAATAAGCCAGCCCAAGGTACCCTGGTTAATTATATGGCCATGTACCTAACAATCATTGGTGGTCCTTCTATGCAAAACAAAAAGCCATGGAAAGGAAGATACCTGGGGTAGCACATATCTTTCTTCAAATCCTGGTTTTCATAAAAATGTAAGGTGAAAAAATGTAGTCTCCTCAGCAAAAAAACAAATAACAAAACCCTAGCCAGTGATGCATTGTGTCATAAAAAAACTATCCAAAACTAAATTGTTGCATGACTTTCTTTACAGGTAGGAAACTGCAAGGGAAACAACAGATGGTGTGGGGGTGGGGTGGGGTGGGGACACACCAGGAAGGGTTAGCTAGAGGGCAGGAAA
>NW_015163234.1:12950-13188 GCF_001447785.1 Gekko japonicus | reverse complement strand
AAAAAAAGGAAAAGGAGGGCGGGGGGGGGGGGGGGGGGGGATAAAGTACTGAGGCTGATGCGTTGCAGAGTGATTACAGCTCATACTTTATTCGTTCCATTCAAATCTTGAGATGTTTTAGCTGGTTCGCAGTCCGGCTTATATTCTCAAATCACACCACACACACACCATGATCAGGGCTTTTTTTTGTAGAAAAAGCCCAGCAGGAACTCATTAACATAATAGGCCATACCCAACA
>NW_015163234.1:0-12698 GCF_001447785.1 Gekko japonicus | reverse complement strand
TTCCTGCTGGGCATGGCCAACTTGGGAGCCAGCCGGAACTCCGTTCCTGTGCGTTCCTGCGCAAAAATAGCCCTGCCCGTGATAGGGTATTTACAGTGCATCCCTAGACCCATAGGTCCCTTCTGGGATCCTAGCCTCTCGATAGGTGTGCGCTAGGATCCGTTCTAGCTATTGTCTTTGAAGACGAAGCTTGGACCCTTCGCCTGACCACGTGTTGACCCGACCGCGTGCACGGATTTCCCTGGGTACACAACACCCCTCCCCCCTTGGTCCAGATGACCCAAACATACATAGTCTTTTAAGTATGTGGGCCTTTTATGCTCCCTTGTGGAGCGGCGGACGACCGGAGCTGGAGCGGGGCTCCCTGGCATTGTTCCTGTTGGCTCTGGGGGTGGGATTGTAGCTGTTGGTATCACAGCCAGGGTTGTCAAGCTGCTGAGCTCTGGGCAGCTCGTCAGTTTGGGGTTGCCTCCGTTCTCTCCCCCAGGAATTGTGCTGGCCACTGGAAGTGGAGGGTCTGTAGCTTCCGGTTCCCTGGAGTAGATGTTGTCCTCGTCTGGGCCGTCTGAGGCCAGAAGCAGGATGCGGCGGCGGAGTTGATCTATGTGTCACCTCCATAGCTATCCATTCTCGCAGGCAACTTCATATGACAGTAGGCCGGTCATCCAAATCACTCTTGCTGGAACCCAGGTGGGACCTCGGCTGCAATTACGGGCGTAGACTGGGTCTTCAGGAAAGAAATCCCTTGGGGGGCCCTGGTCTTCTGGGGAAGCACTGTGGTCCAGTGCCCGGTCTGGATGGAGGCGGTCCAAACGGGTCGTCAGGCGGTGGCCCATGAACAGTTCAGCCGGGCTGCTACCGGTGGTGGAGTGAGGGGTGGTGCGCTGGCCAAACAAGAAAGCTGCCAGCTTGTAACCCCAGTTGCCCTGGTCCATGCGGCGCAGTGCCTCTTTCGTTGTTCTGACCATGTGTTCCATCTGGCCTTTGCTTGCAGGGTGGAAGGGTGCGGAGCAGATGTGCCTAATCCCATAGTACTCCACAAATTCCAGAAACACTGAGGAAGCAAAGGTGGTACCATTCTCAGTGACTAGTGAGTCCGGTATTCCATGTGAGCTTAAAATCTGCCACATCGCTCTGATGGCGGACCAGACGAAGTCGAGGGAACGGGCATGACCTCCAGCCATTTCATGTAGGAATTGACCAGAATAAAAAAGATCTAGACCTGGAAGGGCCTGGCGAAGTCCAGGTGGAGTCTTGCCCACGGCTTGTGGTCCCAAGGTCACACTGGGGCTTTCGGGGGCTCGGGCCATGACTTCTGGCATTTCTGATACCGCTTAACAGTATCCTCTATCTTGCCGTCAAGCCCCGGCCACCATACAAAACTCCAGGCCAGGGCTTTCATCCACACTATCCCAGGGTGCTGTTTGTGCAAAGCAGTGAGTATGTGGCTTTGCAGAGGTGACAGTATCACCACCCGACTTCCCCACAGCAAACACCCCTTGTGGGAAGACAGCTCATCCCGGTGGCTGGTGAAATCTGAGAACTTGGTACCCATCTGGCCCGCAGGCCACCCCCTCCCCACCCAGTTGAGGACCCGGGAGAGAATGCGATTCCAGGCCAAGTGGCACACCACCTCCCCCATTTGGACTGGGCGATCGGGCAGGTCCTCCAGCAAGGCGATGTGGTGGGCTGGCACAGGGTCGGGGTCAGAGGATGGCAGCGGGAGGGGGCTTAAGGTATCTGCATGCCACACTGCTTTACCGGGGTGGTGGACCAGCACATATTGGTACCCCACAAGGAAGATAGACCAGCGGAGCACCCTGGGTGACAAGATCTGGGGGAGTTGGTGGTCTGGAGCGAGCAAACCCAGCAGGGGCTTGTGGTCCGTGACAATAGTGAACGCCCGGCCATACAGGAAATTGTTATTTTTTTTCACACCGGCAACGATCGCAAGGGCCTCCTTATTGATCTGCGCATAGTTGCGCTCTGCGGCCAACAGCGTGTGAGAATAGTAAGCGACAGGAACCTCACAGCTGTCAGCCAGCCGGTGACCCAGGACCACCCCCACCCCGTAGGGAGATGTGTACCCAAAACCATGGGTAGGGCCTCATCGGAGTGGGCAAGGACGGCGTTTGAGACCAACAGGTCTTTGACCGCCTAGCAGGCGGCATCGTGAGCAGGACCCCAGACCCAAGGAGCCTGTATTGTGTAGTGGGAAGCTGCATGGATCGACGACAGACAACGACGTGGTGCATAGCACGCTTTATTAGGCACACAACAAGACATGCAGACAAACGGCCGGCAGGCCAACTATATACACACCTGGGGACCACCCCTGCAGCTCCGCCTTGGACTTGGGCGGCGGCGCCTCCGCGATTGCCTTGACTTTGTCGCGCGTAGGGTGGAGGCCCTCCCCGTCCACCGTGAAGCCCAAAAAATCCACCGACGGAACCCCCAGGCGGCACTTGTCCAGCTTGACCTTCAGCCCGGCGTCCTGGAAACGGCCGAGCACGGATTTTCCAGGGAGTCTTAGTACCTTCTCCGTTGCGTGCGTGAGGAGGTAGATGTCCTCGGCGCCGGCGTCGTCCTCAAAGTGGGCCTCAGCTCTCTGGCGGGTTAGCTTGGCCTGGCAGACCTTTGCGATGTGGGCATCTACAGCAAACCCCAGGAATTCCACCCAGGGCACTCCCAGGATACATTTCTCCCGTTTCACCTTGAGACCTACATTGGCAAAGCCCTCGAGCACGGTCCGGAGCCGCGCCGCAAAGATCTCAGAGTCTGGAGCCGCAATCAGCACATCATCAAAGAATGGCGGGACTCCCAGGATTCCCTTGCGTGCACGGACTTCCCTGGGTACACAACAGGGGGAGGGTAAGATTTTCCCTTCCTTGCAGGTCTGTGCAATCCCCTTCTTTTTTTAATTATTGGTAAGGGGAATTTTACCACACAACATGCAGAGCTGTTGGTAAATGTGAAATAAAATGTGTAGTGAAATTCTAAGTTCCAGAAATTCTTTCACCGAGACTTACGGTATCAGATCAGATGAGAACTAGCTTGATGTTTCTGGTTTAAACAATAGTTATGTTCGGGACATCATTTGAAACTTCTTCTTTTTTTAAGAAATCTCAAATTACCAAATAATAGGTTTTTTTCTTGTCCTCATCTGAGCGAATCTGATGATTGGGATCAACTGGGGTGAAATGCAGAGGAGGAGACAGAAAAACAGACACTCCCTCTCCATTTCTCCCTCCCTCTGTAATGGTTTCCTGGGAAATATAGGTATGTTTTATTGTCTCTCTCAGATTGGAGAACCTTTTTACCACCTCAAAAGGACCTGCTGATCCTAATGTTCTGAACATCAAGGCACTTATTTTGAACTGATTATAAATTGACGTGGTTACAAGTTCAGTTCAGGTTTCAGTTAAAGACAACATAGAGATTTGTTTTTGTTCAGATTCAGTCTAGCTTCACTAAAAGAAAGGTTGGAACTGACACACCGAGTAGGGTTGCCAGGTCCGCCCTGGCCACCAGCAGGCCACCACCAGGGGGTGGGGGGGTAGGGTTGCCAGATCCAGGTTGGGAAACTCCTGGAGATTTGGGGGGTGGAGGCTCAGGAGGACAGGGACCTCAATGGGGGACAGTGCCACCCTCCAAAGCATCCCTTTTCTCTAGGGTAACTAATATCTGTAGCCTGCAGATGAGCTCTAATTCCCATCCCACCTTGCTGAGAATCACAAGTAAACACTAACTCCAGTCTGACCCATAGCTACAGTGGGACTTTTGGAGGCTCCTCCTCCTTTCTTAAAGGGCACAGCCCTTTTTTCAATCATTTTAAAACATTTTTTTAAAAGGTGTGTGCTCCTTAAGCAGAATGGGGTGCTATAGCTGACTAATTCCTACACTGAACAAGGGGGTTGGAGTAGGTGACCTCTAGGATCCCTTCTAACTCTGTGTCAAGAAACTGGTCTCCTTTAAGAGAGGTTTTCTCACTAAGTGTTAGCTTGCTTGACTATAGAAGTCATCACCCCCACCTGCCGGCTTGTTAGCAGAATTCCAGTAGCTGAGAACCGTCATCTAAAGTGGTTGACAGTTTGCAATTTAGAGATCTATCCTGGTAACAGCTTTCTATTAGCTAAATGGCTTTTCTTTCTGCACTGAGAACTTCAGCCCTGCCAGGAAAAACAAAGGCCCCACAAGATCCTGGCTACAGGCCTGACTCCAGTTATACATAATGTACTAATGCAGGTTTGTGGGCTAGCAGGAATTGGTCCCCCTAATGCCATTTACCAGGATTCTCAGCCCAGATTAAACTCTGGGTTAAATCCTTGTTAGCAGGGGAGAAGACAACTTGGTTTAACCTGTGTATATGCATTCATATTTCATGGGGAACCACTGTATATGTTCAACCATCATTCCAACACAAGAAGGGAGAGAGCCTAGTAGCAAGCTAGGTCCATGCACATTCTTTCATGAGATTTGAAAGAGCAACACTATGCTCCACGAGCTCCATGTCTTGCTTGTGTATTTTGATAACAAAACCTCTCGCTGCTAGACTAAGCTCTCAGTTATGCTGAAGTGACTCAAAACTGCTGAAGTCATTGCAACAGAATTTGGCTTATAAACAGTGTAAGATTAAATCGTCTTTTGGAAGGATGAGCATGAAACAAGACCAATACAGCCATACAAAGAATGAGAACATAAGTGGGAACATGGCCAAGCCCCAAGCTAGCTTTGTAATATCTTGCATTTAAATTTTGGTGTGTTTTATATACTATTTAACAGCCTTATCCACATGGTCTGGACCTATGGAACTCATGGCCACCCTCCATCCTTTTTCCTTCCCCCCGACCTCCATGTACAAAGTCTATGAAGACATAGAGGTCAGGCATGGAAGTCTATGATGACATGGAGGTGACCCCCCCCCCCTCCAAGTTTGTAGAAAAATCTGATTTAAAAAAAATACATGGGGGCAGTAAATTCCACCCCCCTAAAATATCTGGCGTTATCTGGCCTGGCGTGATCTGGTCCATGGGGTCGCGAAGAGTCAGACTCGACTGTGCGACTGAACAACAACAACAAAATAGTGTTCTCTGCACAAGTACAAAGCAGTCCAGGGGCTGCACTGGGGCCAGCGGCAGTTGCGAAGTAGTCCAGGTAGGGTTGCCAACCCCTCCCCCTGGTTTGCCAGAGATCCCCTGTTTTGCGGGGGGTCTACCTGCCCCCAATACCCACAGCCACCCCTCTCCCTTCTCTCTTGAGAGAGAGGGGTGGCTGCCTTTAAGTGCATGGACGTTTCCTCCCAAGCCCGATCTCCGCTTGAGCTCACACTTGCAGGGAAATGTCAGCATGCACTTAAAAGGGAAATGCCGGCTCTTTGCTCTTAAAGGGGAAACGCAGCTCCATGCACTTAAAAGGAAAATGCCAGCTCCTTTAAGTGCAGGGAACTGGCCTTTCTGGAGATCAAGCGTGCAGGCGGGCAGGCGGGCAGGCGGGGCGTCAGACGTCCCCAACATGACGTCATCACGTCAGGATGCCTCGCCCCCTCCAGGAACGCCCCCAAAGTCCCCTGCTGGGGGCGGAAGATGGACTTGGCAACCCTAACAGGGGCCATGCTGGGCATGGTGGCTATAAGACAGCCTGGGTCTGATGAGAAGGGGGGGAGGAATGGGACTGCCCCCCCAAGTCTTGCAGGCCCCCACTTGTCTATATATCTAATAGTGACATGTGTACCCCATCTTTGGATACCTAAATGCACAGATTGGAGCCACACGGGTGCTAAACAGATCTTTCTGCAAACTTGGGTGACTCTCCATGTTTGCAGGAAAATCTGAAATGTTTGTATTTCCCCCACATTATAATTTAAAGAAATTAAAAATTAAAAAGTGTCTGCACATGTGCTTCTGCAGCAGTTATTGGGAGCTGTGGTGGAGCTTGGTGGCAGCTGCAGCAAAACCCTGGAGCCTAGCTGGAACAGTAGCAATGGACACTGGGAGTTGCTCTGGGCCTGGCTGCGGACTTCAAGAGTGGATCCAGACACTGCCGCAGCTGGGTTCCAAGGTAAGTGGTTAGTCCTGGACTCATGCCAGCTCAGCAATGTGGGGGGAGAGATGGGATTCATGAGTTTCGCTGCCCCCCCCCCTTTGTGGAATACTGAAATCAAAGGAGGAAACTGGGAGAGGTGGAGTGAGCTACAGATGAGAATACCTGAATGGCATGGAGATGTGCATTAATTCCATATTAAAGAGCAGATGTTTTTTCCAAAACATCAATGCATAAAATGATATCTTCTCTTCCACAACCGCTGTCTGAAGGCACAGAGGAATAGCCAACTCAAATGGAAGCAGTACCATTGCTTATGCTTTTCTCCTTTATTGTCTGTGTAGTCACGTGTTATCTATCAGCTCAAGGGAGTGATGCTGTCTCATATTTTTTTTATTTATTTATTTATAAATTCAATTTCTAGCCCGCCCTTCCCGCGATGTGGGCTCAGGGTGGCTCACAGACAGGCATAAGCCAACACATAAAAACAGGTTAAAACCATATAAAATCATTACTACAGCGTTACAACATATTAAGTGCTCTAGATGTTCCAGAATAATATACCTGCACATTGATGGGTCATCTTGACAGAATAGTGGCACAACGATGGGAAGTGCCATCAAGTCACAGCCAATAATTTATTGTCGTTGATTATCATACTTTTAAATGTTTAAGCAGTATATTAAAGAAATTAAAACAACTGCAATAAAAAACCCAAACCCAAACAACCTGAACAAGATTGGGCTCCACAGTTAGCAAAAGTTTTGTGTGCTTTCTGTGGTATGTTTGCATAGGAAAGAGCAAGCACATGTGCTGAATCAGACTATTAATTGAGCAAGAGTCTACCATGCATGCCCACCTCCTCCATCAACCCAGTGCTGCTCACTCATCACTGGCTCTTCCCTTAGTATTTTGCTATCAGAACATACAAGTGATTTTTGCAATTTCTTTAGTTCTCATTGATTAAAATGGTCACTATGACGCCTCAGCACTTAAACGTGCAAGGACTGTTCAGTAAATGCATTCATACAAGACTGCTAGGATGTTCTTGGATTATTTTTTTAATTGAATCAAAACCAACAAAAGGCAGAAGTTATGCTTTGGGCTGGCAAAAAATGGTCACAAACAGGGAAATATTGTCATCACTGTAAATCTCTAAAGTGCTATAACTAAGCCATCTTTCATCAAATATTCTAAAATTTGACTGGTCTATATTGTTTACTGCTTCAGGAAGGAAGGAAGGAAGGAAGGAAGGAAGGAAGGAAGGAAGGAAGATCTTACCAAACTTCATACTCCTGGGATGAACCTTCTCAGTTCTACAATGAAGAGAATTTTCAGGCTATAACAAGAAAAGACTTGTGAACATAAGTTTGAAGATCTTACCAAACTTCATACTCCTGGGATGAACCTTCTCAGTTCTATGATAGATGCCCATAGATAGGGATAATACAAACTATGTAAGCCGCTCAGAGACCCATGGGAGGGTTTCGAGCGGGGTAGAAGTTGAAGGTAAATAAATAAATAAATATGATGAAGAGAATTTTCAGGCTATAACAAGAAAAGACTTGTGAACATAAGTTTGCCAGTGGGATTGCATGACCCATCTGTAACTCTGGTCTTATTGAAATTTGGGGGGGAAGCCCGCTCAAGAGGAAAAATTGTAAGGCCATGCATCAATGAACATGAACAAAAGAAACCACTGTTTTGGTCATTTGACTAGGTGACTAGTAAGGTGGTAACAGACAGGGTGCAGTGTAGCAATTAGATATATTTTTTCCTAGGACATGGAAGACCTGGGTTTCAATTTCCAGTCCTCCATGAAGCACATTGGGTGACCTTGGGTGATTCTCTCTCAGCCTAACCTACCTCACAGGGTTGCTATGAGGATAACATGAAGGAGAAAGAGATTATCATATGCTACCCTTGCCTTTTTGAAGGAAAGGTGATAGATAGATGTTGGATGTTCAAATTCCAGCTTAGCCATAAAATTCTAAACATTATCTGTAGCCTGTTGTGACAACATGGGACAGTCCCATGTCCCTTGAAGAAAAAATGTGGTGCGTTGAATTGGGGAGGGGGGGGAAACACCTGGGAGCCAAAAACACCAGCACCTAGATGTCCATACAATAACGTATCATCATCGTCAAAGCACACTTTTGTTACTGGTCTTGACTCTAGGAATCATAACTGCAACATATGTCAACATTTTTTTTGCCTTCTCCAGACACTGTCAGGAAATGGGGGTATGTGGGGAACAGCTTTAAGTCTTGTCTGCTCAGATTACTTGTAATGTTTCTGACAACCAGCACAATAGCTTGGCCTCTTTGAGTTAAACGGCTGGATGCTTTAATTTTGACTCCATGTTGTTTCTTTGCTACCTGTTGCTAGAAAAATGATCTGGTCATATTCAAGTGAACTTTGACATGAAAATGGGGATCATTTCAAGGGAATCTGGTTTTCTGACTGGCCCCAAGTACAGCATTGGTTGGATCACTTCTGTTATGGGCAATATTCACACAGCTTTTATTTATACTTATTTACCTTTATAGGTGTCTTTTCTGCAGCAAAGGCCCTTCAAAGCAGCATAGATTAAAAAAATTCACAATCATGCCCTCACAACAGCAATCATTACAGTTAATTAACTGATCACACAATAGCTCTAAAAAGACAGAACATTCAAAAACCCTTGTAGAATGTGAGGGTTCACACCAGCCTTCTAAAAGTTCCAAAGAGTGGGTATTGCAAATACCCTTTTCCACTTAGAAATAAGGGCAGAACAAACATGCTGCTGTTCACATGTTAGCAATCATCTCCTCTCATGGAAGGTTTGATCAGATCAACAAGATGCCTCCCATTTCTGTTGCCTTTACAAGAACCGCTCAGACATCCTTCCCTACCCCAATGGTAAGTGGTGCTTACTGTATGGAACACTGTAAGAGTCCAGTAGCACCTCAAAGACTAACAAATTTTGTGGTAAGGTATGAGTTTCCGTGAGTCACTGCTCACTTCTTCAGATACAGTGAGAAGATCCAGGTTTCTAGCTGTATGTGAAGAAATGAGCAGTATGGTTGCCAACCTCCAGATGGTGGCTGGAGATCTTCTGCTATTATAACTGATATCCAGGTGACAGAAATCAGTTCACTTGGAGAAAATGGCTACTGTGGAAAGTGGACTCTATGGTATTATACCCCACTGAAGTCCCTTCCTTCCCCAAACCCTGCCCCCTCAGGCTCTATCTTCCAAACTCTGGGTATTTCCCAACTCGGAGCTGGCAACCCTAATGAGCAGTAAGTCACAAAGGCTCATACCCTACCTCAGATTTTGTTAGTTTTTAAGGTGCTACTAGACTCTTAGTCTTTTCTGCTGCTACAGACAGTCTAACACAGCTACCCACCTTGATCTATCTGTATGGAATATTGTTCTATAATATGGGGGGAAAGGAAGGACTACATTAAAGGCAATTATTGGACAATGTGAAGAGAAAATATGTTGATGGAGATAAAAATATCAGAAAAAATTCTTCTGTCATCTATCTATCATCTTATATATGTTTTGAATCTAATCTCTGTCAGTAGTCCTTATAGCAAATGCATTATGACAGATCCAAGAAGAAAAGAACCAAGATGGTATCTGATAGATGATAAAATGCACAGAATACAAGACCAATATCTTTGAGCCAACTGGTTTCAACAGATATTCTCTGCTGTTCCTCTAAGGAGCAAGCTGAAGAAAAACTTGTTCAAAGTCACAGTAGCTTCTCAAAGGACTTTGAGAGTTATAAGAGAGTTCAGTGTTAAGATTACTACAGCACAAGCTCCAAGAAACATTCAAAATAATATATGGGAAGTTAAAAACCCTGCAGAAAATAGAGGAAACTTCCATAAGCCATTAAATCAAATGTTTGAAACCAGAACTTTTACTTCTGAAGATCTTTTTCAGTTCTCATTACAATCTTGACACAGTATTGTCAGGAATTATGGGCATTACAAAAATGGGACACTGTGATGTCATGTACCTGAAACATTTCCTCAAGCAACCACCTTGTCCACTGTAGCTGTAGCTGTAAAACTTAACAAGTGTGTTCATTTTGTGGGGGTTCTAGTTGAGACTTTAGACAAAAGATGATGGCAATATCCTTTCAGGGAAGTCAGATCCTGAGTAGCAAAATTTCCAGATATCTTGATCTCCAGCACTCCCAGCCAAAAATCACCACATTTTGCAAATCTATGTCACTGTAAAGGGAAAGTATAAACTAGGATTGCTTTCAAATCTCCCATGTGAACCGTGAAGTAAAACAGCCCCATGAGGTACTATGTACACAGCTGCACCATTGAAAAGGTTCAAGCTACAGTAAAGCAGAATTAGATTTTAGATCCCTGAGGTGCTTCAGACTGCAAAGGGAAGAAACCTAATTTTTGAAAAATGTATACATGTTTAAAAAATCACCATTAAATTCTACTTCCTGCTAGTAGAAAACTAACACCTCAAGAAGAAAAGTTCTAGTCCAGTGTTCCTCAATGTGGTATCCATGGATGTGTTTTCTGGTGCACACTTCCTTCTTTCCCAAAACATATTTTCCCCAAAGCAAAGAGCTAATCCTGGCTCTTCAACATATCTTTGGAGCAGTTGAGGCTTCAGAATTGTTCAGCAGAAGGCACTACTTTTCTGTCTGCATGGAGAACCCATACAGAAATGGCTGTTTTAATCACAAAAGAACACCTGGCTTGGAACCAGACCACTACGGCAGTCATTTTGTGCTGCTGGCCACTCACTGTTCTCAAAATTCCAAGAGGTTGGGGCACATGTCCTTCAGCACACTAGCAAAAACGTTTGCATGTCTGGGTACTGACAAGCTCAAAAAGTGTCAAAGGTGTCTTGACTGTGATGTGTGCAAGCAAAGCAAGTCACAGACCCATCCTGTTGCAAGATCCAGTGATAGGTGCTCCGATAGACCTCTGGCATTGGTACATGCAGATGTCATTGGGCCTTATCCAAACAGTGTGTCTGGGTGTAAATATGCATTATTGATGTGTGACGATTATAGCAGATACTGCTGGTCTTTTCCATTGCATAAAAAGTCAGAAGTCTATGAAACACCCACGGCCTGCCAGACACCATCGTCTCGGACAATGGGACGGCGTTTACGTCTGAGAAATTTCAGCAGTTCCTCAGCAACAACCTGATAAAACACATCAGGTCGGCACCATTCCACCCCGCTACCAATGGACAAGCGGAACGCATGGTCCGGACAGCGAAAGAAGCATTAAGCCACCTGACGGAAGGTGACTGGGAATGCCGCATCGCCCATTTCCTCTTAACGCAGCGAACAACACCAAACCCCGTAAGTGGTCGCTGCCCAGTGGAACTATTAATGGGTCGGAGGCCAACAATCCTACTGGACCGCCTGCACCTCGATCGGACTCCTGAGCCACGGAACTCCTCCGAGCAGCAGGAAGCACCTCGTGGGTTCTACCTTGCCACCGTTCCCCCGGTGGCTGCCAAGGAGGCCCCGACAACTGACGCTTCAGAACCAGAGGGGCCTGCAACACCCGCACATCCCAGCACAGGGGACGGGGCACCGGAGGTCCCAGTACCGCCCCCCCGATGGTCCACTAGAGTATGGTGGTCCCTGTCATACTTAAAGGACTATGTGACCTAAGGTGGGTCCGAACTATGGGGGGAGGGATGTTGTGTCCGCTGACTGCCACCAGGGGCCAGCGAACACTCCAGAGCTTTACTCAGGAGGAACAATGGGAACTAGGCTCCTGGTCTCTCCACTGGGGGACCAATGGGACCGTGGCGGGAGATTTAAACCCACCAACGGGACCTAGGGGTGTGTCCCCAGGTGTGTATATAGTTGGCCAGCCGTCCGTTTGTTTTTGTCTTGTTGTGTACCAGTAAATCATGCTGATCACTACATCAGTCTCGGTGGTTTCTTCATGCGTTTAACCCACTACACTTCAGTTGGAGACTCCTATTCTAGTCCACCACTATCCTTGATATGGTAGCTTTCTACCTTCATAGGTAGGGGAGCATTTTTAAAAATAGGATCCTTCACAGGATGCAAAGAGGCATATACTGTGTGGGAGGGGTGGCACTGGCACACATTCTCAGCCCTGAAAACAAATTCTTTGAAATGCAGTGAATGGTGTGTTCAGACCACATCCATCATACTTTATGGCTGTCATACTTTGATTTACCTTTTTTATTTTACCTAGCTTTGGGTATACAATTTGTATTTTAATCAGGGATCAGAAATATCAACTACATAGTAGCAATGTCTCTATTTGCCTGTCTGAAAGATTACAATTTTTAGAAATGTTAGTAGTTAGCTATCATGTCTGCAGAATGTGTAATATGTGGCTGGTGTAGTGATCTCAAATGCTTGCCTGTCTGCTGTTCACTCTGTCAATGAAGAATTGCGCTTTAATACCCACCAATTTAAATTCTCACACAGATAATGTCTGGGAATTGGAATCACAAGGACAGCCATGTACTTTGAAAACAGAATTATATCCCTCCTTTGCCCTGCTGTGGTATTAAAATGTGACCAAAAAAAAGGGCAGGCTGTCTCAGATGTCCAAAGAGACGTGAATCACTGCCAGCTTTTGAAGCCCCCTAGCCATAATAAAAAACTAAATAATGATGCATGAAAACAA
>NW_015163233.1:47809-70870 GCF_001447785.1 Gekko japonicus | reverse complement strand
TTATCTCATAATTATTATTCAAATGTTTTCATGTAAAATGATTAAGTGCACTGGTCGTTGACTTGACTTGACATGGTTAAGTGCACTGGTTGTTGACTTGACACTTCACTCAAAACCTACTAAAGCGAGTAAGCTAAGTCTGGAGTAACTCTGCACAGTATTGCATTGTGATTTATCTGAAACCTGCTATTCTCTCATTTCTTGTCTACTGAGGAAAGCAGGCAAACAACCAAAAGTACTTGAGGGGCTGACTGATTGCACTCAAAGGAAACAAGCAAATATTTAGACAAAGGATTCCAGCATAACTATTATAGGTAAATGCATCCTTTGCTCTAAGGAAACCAAAATGGGGCCTGTTAGGATGTATTTCTCAGCAAAGTGAAGATATCTGAAGGAAGGGCAGAGTGGAAAGTTTCCCAGGAACCAGGTAGTATTACAGCTGCACTTGCTTTGTTGTTGTTTAGTTGCCCAGTTGAGTCCGACTCTTCACGACCCCATGGACCACATCATGCCAGGCCTCCTTAGAAGTCTTGCTCCTGGACATTGCTCTCCCATTCATTGGGGGATTTCTCTTAACGGGCCGCTTCCAGAGTATTTTTCCTGTCTGATTGATTCCTATTCTAGAAGGGTATTCATGCTGGCCTGTTTTAATGTGCTCCCCTCAGCTGTGTTATAGGGGAGATTTTTAAAAATACCATTCCCGGATAGGTTATGTCCCTGTGGGCTAAAGGAGATTGAAGGAACGGACTATATACTACTAATTTATAGATTTTACCAGGATTTACATGCTTATAACCTCGTCCCTATACTGTGTTCCCTGGAGGGCAAATCTGAGGAAAGTAAGATAATGAACCTCCTAGCCTCAAACAGGGCTGATACCATCGAAGCAGTGGCAAACTTCCTTTATAGAGCGTATAGGAGGAGAAGTTCTTTTTTGGCAGAAGGGGTAGTGAATTAACTGTTTTGTTTGTTTGCCGTTTCTGTACCGAAGGCTGCTGTTGTTATGACAATAAAGTTTTGTTGTGTTGTGTTGTGTTGACTCTTCGTGACCCCATGGACCACATCATGCCAGGCCCTCCTGTCTTCCATCTTCCTCCAAAGTTTGCTTAATTTCATGTTCATTGCATCGATAACACTGTCTAACCATCTCATTCTTTTCCGTCCCCTTCTTCAATCTTTCCCAGCATCAGGGTCTTCTCCAGTGAGTGCTCCCTTCTCATTTGGTGGCCAAAGTATCTGAGCTTCTGTTTCAGTATCTGGCCTTCCAGGGAACAGAGAGTTGATTTCTTTTAGGATTGACTGATTTGATCTTGCAGTCCAAGGGACTCTCAAGAGTCTTCTCCAGCATCATAATTCGAAAGCATCTATTCTTCAGCGCTCAGCCTTCCTTATGGTCCAACTCTCGTAGCCATACATTACTACTGAGAATAGCATTGCTTTGACCATACGGACTTTAGTTGGCAGGGTGATGTCTCTTTTTATTATGCTGTCAAGGTTTGCCATAGCTTTCCTCCCAAGGAGCAGGCATTTTTTAAGCAAAAGACACACTTGCTATGAGCACCAAATAAATACAGTTTGGGAAAGGCAATGAAGGAAATATTAGGTACCTTGCAGGACCTGACATTTGGGAGCAGACAATATGACAGTGGGCTACATCTTTAATGTGTCCTCTTTTGGTTTTCTGCTACAGTCCTGCCAAAGTCTAATTTTTTATTGTTCGGTTCCAAAATGACTGCTCCTTAATGTCCCACTTGCAAAGCACAGCAATGATATTTTTGATTGCCTGTGATGTTTAAGTCATATATCTTACATACTGCTAGGGATGAGCATGAACAAGCTCACAAACTAAAGTTCATGATGAATTTTGGCCACTTCAAGGTTTACGGAGTCAAGCTCATGGCAGGTCAACTGGCATGGACTTTCTGTGGACTTTCTGTGGACTTTCAAGCTGTTTGTGGAGGTTCGTTGAGAGCCAGTTTGGTGCAGTGGTTAAGTGCACAGACTCTAATCTGGGAGAACTGGGTTTGATTCCCCACTCCTCCACTTGCACCTGCTGGATGACCTTGGGCAAGCCGTAGCTCTGATAAGAGCTGTTCTTGAAAAAGAGCAGTTTCTGTCAAGAGCTCTCTCAGCCCCACGACAGACTGTCTCCGCTCAATCAAAATGTTTACATAACTTCAAAGCAACAACTTGGAAGACATATAGAGGAACATCCTGGGTAGGTCCGCTGTGATTTTGATGTCTCTGCCTTGCACAGGATCCATTCTATATACTCCTGAACCTTTTCAACCTACACCTGTCATCATGATAGCTGACAGGCAGTCATTTCAGGAGGTCCAGGGGTGTACAGAACACATCCTGTGCAAGCTAGAGACACCAATCTCCCTCCCCTGGATACTCCTCTAAATGCCCCCCCCCCAAGCTTGGTGTCTCCAGTTTGCACAGGATCTGTTCTATATACTCCTGAACCTCTTGAACCTGTCCCTGTCAAAATGATCACCATTTTGACAGGTGCAAGTCCAGGAGGTTCAGGAGTGTACAGAACAGATCCTATGCAAGCTAGAGACACCAAACTCACCAGAGATCTCCATCTGACTGTCTTCTACCTGCCCTCCAAGGGTGGTGAGGACTGGATTTACAAGGCCCGAGTTGCCGCCCCCCAAAGAAGGTGTCTCCAGGAAAGTGCTTTCTGGGGAAATGACAGGCAGTAAATCCAATCCTCACCAAACTTGGAGGGCAGGTAGAGTGTAATGTACTGGGAGTATTACATAAATCGCCTAATTCACTTACAATGTTAAGTTTCGAGCCAGCCAGGGCTCCATCTACTCTCGCACCCTATTGGTCATTCTGAACAAGCGACCAATCGCAGCTAAGCAAGGTCCCTAAGCGGGAAGAGTTCCCATTGGTCTTTATCCTGACAATCTTATTGGTTGTTATTTGTAAATAGGTGTGGCTATGTTAGCCCGGGAATGTTTAAAAGGAGCCAAGCTCCCAATGTTAATCTGTTCTGGTTCTGAATGCGTTTTTTTGTGTTTGTTCACTACTTCAATAAAGCTGAATCACTGAGCTGAAACCACTCTCCGAGTCTTTGTTAGTCCGATCTAACATAGAGGACAGTCCGCCAGAGTTCCCCTGCAAGTCTGGTGTCTCTAGCATGCCAGTGGGGGCATTCTACTGCCTCATGAACAGTACATGGTTAGCAAACGGGGCATGCCACGAACCATGAACTGAACCACATTTTCCCAGTTTATACTCATCCCTACATACTGCCTTTCTGCTTTCAAAAGCCAACTTGATATAGAAGAGCAACACAGAGTGGGGATTACTTCTTTGTTCTGAATTGGCCAGAGTTATAACTTCACCTTAAAGACAGAGTCCAGGGCTATTTTTGGCTAGGAACGCGCAGGAACGGAGTTCCGGCTGGCTCCCAAGTTGGCCACGCCCAGCAGGAACTCATTAGCATAATAGGCCACACCCAACAGCAGAAACTCATTAGGATTGGCTACATGTGGGGTGTGTGGCCTAACATGCAAAGGAGTTCCTGCTACAAAAAAAGGCCTTGGGTTTGGACAACAAACAAGTTAAACAGAATAAGAAGCAAAAGGTGGGTGTGGCTGGATGACCACACTTCTGGTAACATGGGGGTGCGGCCTAATGTGCTAATGAGCTGTGCTGTCAGGGGTGTGGCCTAATATGCTAATGAGTTCCTGCTGTTGGGTGTGGCCTATTATGCTAATGAGTTCCTGCTGGGCTTTTTCTACAAAAAGAGCCCTGCAGAGTACAAATTTCTTTACATAGGTCCAGCCTGATACGGAAGATATAGAATGTGGCCTTGAGGATGAGAAGCGTGGACAGCTACAGTATTCCCTGGAATATGACTTCCGTAGCCAGGAGGTATGATTTGCAAATCCAGACTGAAATATTTATGTAGTGCCGTTTTATGGCAAAACCACCATGTCTTCCCAATGACCTTTTCTCCTCTCAGCATTTCATACCCTTTTCGTGTCTCTAACCCTGTAATTACTCCTTCACGCCACTTAATTTCCAGAGCCAGCAATTACTAGTATGCTGATGTTCTTTTATATTTGGCCCATCACTGCACAGGATTTCAGTACAGTAAGACATCTGAATGGCCGAGTTCAGACTGGCCGTTTGCCCCAATATAGGCACGTTTCAGAAATGTTCCACAACCGGATTAAAGGGGCTGTTCACATGAGCACATCTGGCGTTCCCCAGCGGTACTCAACCCGTCTTGTAACGCTTCGCTCCCGAGTTTAAAAGATACCCGGGGAAAGTGGTATCAAACCCTGGAAAGTGCGATTATCCCGCTTCCATCCTGCACCAACAAAGTGTGAATGCTGATGTTTTTGAATTCTTGTGCGCTGATGCACATAAGCACAAAGCTGCACCTTACAGCCGTGCTTCTGCCACGGACGGGCCAACAGTGCGAATGCTCCCTTGCACCTCCTCCCCGGTATGCTCCTGCATCAGTCAGTGCAGTGTGACCGGGAAAACCCGGAACAGTTTGTTCCAGATCTTTTTTTGCCATGACTCCCTCCCGCTTCAAACTGCCAGTCTGACCTCGGCCAATGTGTCTCGAATGCTTCATATGATTCACTCCTGTCCTCTTCTATTCTAAACAGCTTTATCTGCTTTTCTTTTTATAATTATAACCCCCTTTAATCAGCTAAAGAAGTTCAAAGTGGCTAACAACAAATAACCGGCAAACTTCTGTGGTCTTCGCATTTCCATATCTTACTTGCTTTTCCCATTCCAGTAACTGATTTCTGCAGTACCCAAACTTAATGCTTGTTGCTAGCGTATCAACTTAATGTTTCAATGTCGATACTTTTAAAGCTGAAGGTTGGAGTAAAGCAAGCAGCAGATCTGAAAGCAATGGACAGTGGAGGTACTTCTGATCCCTATGTGATTGTCTATCTAACATCGGATATGAGGAAGAAGTATGAAACAAAGGTTTACCGTAAGACACTCAACCCTGTTTTCAATGACAGTTTCGTTTTTCAGGTAGGAAGCAAATTCTAAAGGAATAGCTATGTTGTCTGCTGGAGTTGAAAAGAGTTTTGTAGCAAAGCACCTTCAAGACTCACAAATGTTCCGTAGCTTAAGCTTTTGTGGATTTTTGTGAGCCATGTTTTTCAAATGCATCTAAGGAAGTGGGTTCACGAAATTTATGCCACAACAAATGTGTTACTCTGCAACATCCCACAAACTAAGAAATGCAGTATTCTCTGTCAGCTAACTGGCCCATTTATGTTCAGTTCAGTAATCTGTATTTGTTTACAGGATATACCTTGGGCGATTTCTCACTAGAGCTGCCTCGCAGCACAGCCGCCGTTTGCCCCGACACAAACATGTCAATTTCACACCCGAAGCTCTGGGGCTGCATTTTGACTCGAGGCTTCGCCCGATTTCCTTCGCAGTTTCGTGATCCTGGTTTTTGAGGATCATGAAACTACGGAGGAAATTGGGCGAAGCCGCGGGTCAAATGCAGCCCCGCAGCCTCGGGTGTGAAATTGACAGGTTTGTGTTGGGGCAAACGGCGCTGCGCTGCGAGGCAGCTCTAGTGAGAAATCGCCCCTTAAGTCAAAGAATCCAGTGACTTGGTGTAGTTTAACCATATAAATAACCAGAAGAACATGATAGACCTGTCTAAAGCAAGTTCTATTGAAATCAGTGGGACTTAACTTCCACATCATGTCTTTAGGATCAAAGTGCAAGCCATATGTTAAAAAAAAAAAGTCCTGGAGATTTGCCATTACATAGGCAAAACAGTTTGGGCTGGTGAGCATATGGTGTGAAACTTCTGAGATTATGGAGTGTCATTGTACACTTTGAATCTAGGAGTCCAAGGGAGACTTGGTATTTATCTCCAAAAGCTATGGGAGGGCAGTCAGAAATACAAATACGGGACTTCTAACGATCAAAAGATGAAACATCCTTGTTATGAAGACAAAACAACATGATGGATATTTACAAAATTATGAACGGCATGGAGAAAGTGACATGAGAAATTTCGCTTAAAAAAACCTCTAATCTTTGAGTTAATTGATCGCAAGTAGGTTCAGGATTCGTAAAAGGAATTATCTTTCCATGTAATACTTTACGTTACTGGATAGAGCCGGCGTGGTGTCGTGGTTAAGAGTAGCAGGCTCTCATCTGGAGAACCCAGTTTGATTCCCCACTCCCCCACATGCAGCCAGCAGGGTGACCTTTGGCCAGTCACAGCTCTCTCAGAGCTCTCTCGGCCCCACCAACCTCACAGGGTGTCTGTTGTTGGGAGAGGAAGGGAAGGTGATTGTAAGCCACTCTGAGATGCCTTTGGGTAGTGAAGGGCGGGGTATAAATCCAATCTCTTCTTCAGTGTTGCACAATGTGGTGATAACTATCAGTTTAGGTAAAAGGTAAAGGTTCCCTTGCTCGAAAGCCAGTCGAATCCGACGTTAGGATTGCGGTGCTCATCTCCGTTTCAAAGCCGAAGAGCCAGCGCTGTCTGAAGATGTTTCCGTGGTCATGTGGCTGGCATGACTAAACACCAAGTCGCACGGAACACTGTTACCTTCCCACCGAAGCGGTACCTATTGATCTACTTGCAATTTCTTGCTTTCGAACTGCTAGGTTGGCAGGAGCTGGAACTACAGACGGGAGCTCACTCCGTCATGCGGCACCCGAGTCTCGAACTGCTGAACTACTGACCTTCCACAGCCTGCAGTTCAGCGTCTTAACCATTTGAGCCACCGCAGCTCCTTTTAACTATCAGTACACTTGGCTTTAAAAATAAGTACATAAATTCCTGGATGAGCAGTCCACTCCATTACTTAAGATAACTAAATGTGGAATCTCCATATTCAAATGCTTCTGAGTACCTGGGTGGTGGGGACAAATGGCTAGGAGATGAGTATCGTTGTCATGTTCACTTGATTATCTTCCTTGGGGAATTGTTCTGCCCATTGTTTTGAGATACAGCACTGGTTAGATGGATGTTTGGACCAATTGAGTCAGATAATTATTGCATTCTGAAGATGAAGATGTAATATAAAATAGACGGAGTTGCAATTCTATGCATACTTACTTGGGTGTAAGCTCCATTGAACCCAGTGGGATTTATTTCTAAGTATACATGCCTAGGTTGGGGCTGTAATTTCTTCATTAAACCCATACAACTTCCAGAGTGATTTGACCTCATTAGAGGACTTTGTGAATCAGATTCATTTTTTCCCTCCTTGCAATCTTTCCAGATACCCCAGGCGGAGGTAGCTGAATCCACCCTGGTGATGCAGGTGTATGATTTCAATCGTTTCTCCAAACATGACATCATTGGCGAGATGCGGCTGCCTCTTGGGGATGTTGACTTTCAACATGTTATTGAGCAATGGCACGAGCTCACTGCAGCCAGCAAGAATGAGGTTGGTATCTCAGGCAAGTAGGTGGGAATGCAGCTAGTCAGAGAGGACTGGGAAAATATCCTATTATCATCGCACTCGTTAGCACTGTTTGTTGATTCCTCCTTATTTCCATAAAGAGGCAACTCCTTGTATAATTGTTTACAAATGAAATCATCTTGGTCGTGTTGTGTACTAGACATAGACCTCTTGCATGATGTCTCCATGGCCCAGTCCTATGCTATATAACGCAAGGGCAACACTTGCGTTGGTTTATTTATTTAGTCCAATTGCGTTCAGATGCACCATTTGATCTGGTGCCGTCACGCTTCAGTAACGGATTCTATATGCACAATCACATGGTCAACATCTGCCTCCCATCCCCATGAACTGGGGAAATGGAGGTTTGTTTTTGTTTGTCGTTTGTGCAGCCACATGGACGACGAACCACAGCCCTTCACAGGGCTATTTTGGGGCAGGAACGCACAGGAACGGAGTTCCGGCTGGCTCCCGAGTTGGCCACGCCCAGCAGGAACTCATTAGCATAATAGGCCATGCCCAACAGCAGAAACTCATTAGGATTGGCTACATTAGGGGTGTGTGGCCTAACATGCAAAGGAGTTCCTGCTACAAAAAAAGCCCTGGGTTTTGACAACAAACAAGGTAAACAGAATAAGAAGCAAAAGGTGGGTGTGGCTGGATGACCACACTTCTGGTAACACAGGAGTGTGGCCTCATATGCTAACGACCTGTGCTGTCAGGGGTGTGGCCTAATATGCTAATGAGTTTCTGCTGTTGGGTGTGGCCAATTATGCTAATGAGTTCCTGCTGGGCTTTTTCTACAAAAAAAAGCCCTGGCCCTTCACAGACCTTTCCATTTACCAAACCGGTTCATTTCATGAAGTTTGTGATGTGGTAGAATGGCACCCCTGTGGAGGGCATGAACATAACTTGTTGCTTTGCTCACACTTGCACCTTACCCCCGGGCCTCCTCCCTTTACTCATACACAGAGCACTACTAAAGGCTACAGAATTCGAGAAGCCTTGAATCACACATGACATCTGAATGAAGGGACCTGGGAAAATTGGAGTCTGAGTCAAGGCTTTCCATACCTTGAAACCTTCAGGTGTTCTCCGTGTAAAAGGGTGGGTGCCCTGTGAGTACAGCAAATTTTGTATCTATGCCTGTCATAATTGCAACTCTGGCCCTGGTCACATGGGCCAGATAACACGGGGGGGAGGCATGGCTGTTCGCCCCGGAGCAAAATAAAACGTGGTAGCCCGATCACACGGTCCCCTGAGTCTCCGTGCTTCAGCTGTTAGCTGGCGATCACACGGTGATGCTGCAGCATGGCAAAGAAGCGGTGCAGCACGATCACACAAACATTTCACGTTTGTGCGCATGCGCAGTTCTGCAGAGCAGCACTACTTTCAGTTTCGTGTTTGTGCGCATGCGTTTATGAAAAACATCCGGTTTGCGATGGGACATGGACGGGCGCCGAATGCCACGGGATACTAGTGCTCCCGCGATCAGACGCCCACCTGTGCCACACGTTTTCCGGATACTAGTGCACTTTCCTTGGTACTTTTTAACTCCGCATCTTCGGTGGGATGCCACGGGTTGGCCACCGGTGCTCTACGCTTTCCAGATTTTGTGGTGTGATCCCGCCCCGAAAATCCGCCCAAAATTCGTGCCTTTCACGCGGCGAATTCTCCGTGTGACCGGGGCCTCTGTTTGGCATGACATTTGAATGCAGCCACTGAGTAGCCATAGAAGGTTTAATAAGGGTCACTGTTACCTATATATGTTATAAACCTTAAAAGTCTCAGACACATTTGGGCACTGTGGTCCCAGAAATGCTGTCAAGGGAGATGCTTTTCTAAAAGAAAGGTTTCCAGAAACGGGCTTGTATAGGAGCCCTGCCTTGTGCCCTGGAGGGAAACTCTGGTTCTTCAGTCTAAGAATAGGGGGCCGTCTGCAGTTGCTCAGTGGTGATATCAGACCCTTGAGTCAATCCACGCTCAGCCTAATAGTATTTTCATGAAAGCTTTATTAGAAACAGAGATTTAGATGCGCACAAGAGAGAACTCTTGTTCAGAGTATAAACTAGATCAAGGGTTAGGTATTGTATAGGTAATAGATCAATGTCCCATAATGCAATGGCCATGCAGCGGGCATTCCCTCCCCCACTCTCTCTCACTCCCCCTGCATACTACCCCGCACTACAAGGTTTATTATCTAGCAACAGATGTTTCTTCAAGGAGGAGAGTCTCTTGGGGCTCGTTCTCATGGGAAAGTCATTACCGGCAAAGCTAACCTGACACCCGCATAGGTAAAGGTAAAGGTTCCCTTGCTCGAAAGCCAGTCAAGTCCGACTCTAGGGTTGCGGTGCTCATCTCCGTTTCAAAGCCGAAGAGCCAGCGCTGCCCGAAGACGTTTCCGTGGTCATGTGGCCGGCATGACTAAACACCAAGGATCACGGAATGCTGTTACCTTCCCACCAAAGCGGTACCTATTTATCTACTCGCAATTTCTTGCTTTCGAACTGCTAGGTTGGCAGGAGCTGGAACTAGAGACGGGAGCTCACTCCGTCATGCGGCACACTTGGGTCTCGAACTGCTGAACTACCGCCCTTCCACAGCCTGCAGTTCAGCGTATTAACCACTTGAGCCACCGCAGCTCCTTGACACCCACTTGACAACCCCCCACACACAGATATATGGCATTCACACCTACTCCCCCCCCATCCCTCGGAATCTTTATGCCAAAGAGGGCTGGCAAGGGTTGAGACCAAATGGTCGGAAAAAACGAAAGCGAACTACAAAGACGGAAACAAAAGGAAACATTAGTCAACATTACAATCAGCAAAGCCCGATTCTGACAGGTGAGGACCTCCGCATATTTCCACAGGGACTTTTCTTTTATTATATAATGCTCGTTTTTTAAACAAGAGGCTTCACTGAAGATGGAAGAAGGCAGTGATAAATGGGCATGGTTAAAGGAGGAGTCATGGAACCACAAAACCAAGACCAAGAGTATCTACAGGATACTGTTAATTTATTCATACCAGTGGAGAATGTCAACTTCAAGCTTTATATCTGATAAACGTTTGAGAGACAGAGAACAACATTTATAATAAAATTCTCCTGTCTGCCCTACTTCAGTTCCATTTCTTAGTCAAGTTGAGTACGTAGCCGTTGGCTGAAAAACGGCAGATGCCCCAAGCTGAAGTGACCACATGCAACAGCCCTTGGGTCTCTGAGTCTTAGGAGCAATGCATCAGCCAGTAATGACCTTAAGGACAGGCAGTGGTAAGCAGCTACCTAGAGACATACTTTTTAGTAGTCTGTGCAGCAGATGGTGAAAGTCATTTCCCTGAAAAAAAGCTGTCACGGTCCTCATAGATTTTCTGATTAGTAGTAGTAGTAGTAGGAGGTGAAAGAAGGATTGAAGCTTAAAGGCTATAGAAAGGGAAGAAAAGGACAGATCACTGGGAAGGGACTTAAGAACAACTGGAGTGCACCAGCATGCAGTCCATTAAACCTGGCACAGGTGTGAGAAAAGCATCTTTACTCTAACAGCTTGTTGCATTAGAGTCTCTATCAGCCCTTGGTTCCATACACTCACAGATCCAGAAGTATACGGAGGAAAGGTAGAACATTTAACTTTTTGACCCCATCAAAGTCCTGATTATATGAAATGCAGCAAAATCAAGGGATTGGCGTGACTAATCTGGGATCCTCAGCAAGGGTGTCCTAAGTAGTAGAGAGCTGGGAACTCTGAAAGTTTTTTTTAAAAAGTGATGGTCTCCACGTTTGTTATGGTTTCTTCAAAGCAGGATTTCATGTTGGTGGTTACTGAGTCCATTGCCCACCGTTCCAACTGATTCCCACCACAATTCCTAACAAGTCTTGGAAAAACTGGCTATCAAAATCCTCCCAAAGTCTATTTTGATCAGACACATGGCACTTAAACACCAATAAGCTGGTAAACATAGAACAGAACAAAAGCCTGTTTTATTTCCCAGATCCCCGGAGGAAACAGAAGAGGCCGGGTCTTTTTAAGTGTTGCAAAAGTATGATGTCCTGCCAGCAAGCTTCCCATAGCATCTGGCCACTGCTGGAGATGGGAAGTTGTGATAGATTCTCATTTGATCTGATCCAGATCCTATAGTCTTGCTATCATTGCAGAAATTAACTACACCACTAGAGGGCGCTAAGTGACAACCATGATGACAAATGGCACCCTACCATAAATGGTACATAAATTTAACATAATTTGAGTGTGCCAGCATGGAACTGTATTTGCTATATTTTGTTTAAAAAAACACAACCCCTCTTCATAATTTAGATTACGAATTACTGCTCCTGTTGGTAGGCAGCAGTTAGCGATTCTCAGTGCTAATTAGCTAGTGATTTCACAAAGCCACCTCCTTTGAGCAGGTTTTTTTTGCCCATTTTTAGAAAATGCATATATTTTCTAAAAAATTATAAAGTGACAAACAAATTGAATAAATGTACATGGAAGAAACTGACTACAGAGTATCCCTGTGCATGTCTAGTGTGTACTTTTCCACCTCTCTGTTATTACAACTGTTCCACATACTTCTGAAATCCAGGGGGAAAAAAACTTCTGGGGTAGGAATCATGGTTATTTAGACAATCTTGAGTTTTGGCATTCTTAACTGGGCTTCTAGCTGGCTATAACTGTGTTGCATTAATCTTTACATCCTTTTCCTGTCTTTTCTGTTTGTGATATAGCAAGAGCGCCTTGGGGAGATTTGCTTTTCACTCAGATATGTACCCAGCAGTAGCAAATTAACTGTGGTCATCTTAGAAGCCAAAAAACTTAAGCGGATGGATACACATGGATTGTCAGGTAATCGGGAAGGATCGCTGGAACTGACTGTTGTGTGGAGTAAAGAAAAATTAAGCAGATGCAAAGGCCTTCTAATGAGCATTGCTCAGATAAAGTCTGGAATCACACTGAAACTCCTTGACCTAATGTGGCATGGGAAAACCAGATATCTTGATCTGAATTTCCATTAGCCTTGTAATGTTCTTGATACAAAAAAGATCAACTCAAGGCCATGAAAAAGAATGTGTTGCTAAGTTTCTTGCTTTCTTATCACACAGCTGGAACAAGATTCCCCCCCCCCTCGGGTCTTTCATCTTAAGAAAAGGGAACAAATTTCCCCTTTGTGTCATACTTTGAGCAAGTCTTTGTTTTAGGAGCTGGTGGGAGTTTTGCTCACCCACCTTCAAAAAATTAAAACCACCACTTTCACCTCATGGCAAACCTTGCTGTCCAATCAGCCTGAAAAATCATGACCTGCCCAAGACCACTGAAAAGTATGCAGACGGAGAGTGATTTCAGCTAAGCATACCTTTATTTGTTGTTGTTGTTCAGTCGCACAGTCGAGTCCGACTGTTCGCGACCCCATGGACCAGCTCCCGCCAGGCCATACTGTCCACGGGGTTTTCTTGGCAAAGATACTGGAGTGGGTTGCCATTACCTTCTCCAGGGGATCACACTTGGTCTGAGTTCTCTGCTGTGGCCTGTCCGTCTTGGGTGGCCCTTCACAGCATAGCCCACAGCTTCATCGAACTGCGCAAGCCCCCTTGCCATGACAAGGCAGTGATCCATGAGGGGATATCTTTATTTAGCCCGGAACAAAAGACACCTTTGCCAGCTCACAGGCCGGTTTATATTCCCTTGGAAACCCACCACCAAAACACACCCCACTCCCCGATAGGCTATTTACGGTAACCAAGAGACCTATTGGCTTCACGGTTTGGGACCTAGCCATCTGATAGGGCCGGCTAGGATCCTTCTGGCCCATTGTCTTTAGATATGAAGCTTGAGGTTTTGTCCCTGGGCAAGTCCGGACATGGCCAGCCTTGTCAGGGCTGGATACACTACAACCACCCAATTTGGTTGGAGAGCAAATCCAAACCTGACACTTAAGTCGCTATGGAAGTGGTCCTAAATGTTATTCTATGGGGCTTACTCCCAGGAAAGTGTCCTTAGGATTTCAGCCTGATGCAGTCTATTGATGAAGTGTGATGAAGGAGCTAGGACAGTGGTGGCGAACCTATAGCACGGGTGCCAGAGGTGGCACTCAGAGCCCTCTCTGTGGGCATGTGTGCCATCACCCCAGCCAGGCCCAGACCATCACTAAAGTGTCGAATTCTCTGCCAAATAATTTTAAGTAAATGAAAGCATTTGGGATTGCTTTCCTTACTTTGTTTGGATCATCTTAAGTTAATGTATGGGTTGTTTTTCCTAAAGTAAAACCTCAGTATTCAGGTTAAATTGCCGTGTTGGCACTTTGTGATAAATAAGTGGGTTTTGGGTCGCAGTTTGGGCACTCGGTCTCTAAAAGGTTAGCCATCACTGAGGTAGGATGCGCCACAAAGTTCCAAAAGATGCATGGTGGGTTATATGAATAAACCCTGGATGAAAGTCTGGAGAAAATGGTCCCATTATGAATCAGATAGCTTTATAACAGCCACATGGTGGGGATTTTGATATTCAGGGGTTTCGTTGATTGTAACACTAAGTAGATTTCTTCAATTCCTCTACTCCATCCCAGATCCCTATGTCAAAGTGCAACTTACTTTGAACAAAAAGAAATGGAAGAAAAAGAAGACAAGTATAAAGAAAAACACATTAAGTCCCTACTTCAATGAGGCATTTGTTTTTGAAGTGCCCTTCAGTTTGATTCAGGTAAGTCCCCCTATCTACTCGACACTATTCAAAGGCAGATGTTTAGAAGGGAATTATTAACTTAGACTATGGCTCCTCTAACCCAAAGTTCCCCAACCTTTTTGAGCCTGTGGGTACCTTTGGAATTCTGGCATGGCAGGGGTCATTTCCTGCAGGAGTGCACAGGAGTGGAGCGCCGGCAGTAAAGAGCCCAGGGGGTGGGCACATGCAACAAGCCCCACCCCCTGCTCCCAGCAGCCCTCAGTCAGAGCAAGAAGCAGCCAGGTAAGCTGCAGAGCCCCCCCGCCCCCCCGGTCCAAGACAGTCCAGTGGCACCTTTAAGACCAAGTTTTATTCAGGTACAAGCTCTCCCTCCCCTGAGAGGACAGATCTGCACATTCCCCCCCCCCAATAGCTAGCAATCCAAAAGAGTCTAGTGGAGCCTGAGCGGTAGGTGTTGCCTTATGACACACTTCCGGTGATGTCAGGGGGTGTGGCACAGAGGTCATTTCGGGGGGGAACGTGGGGGAACGCAGTTCCCCCAGGTGAGGTGCAAGGGCGGGGCACATGACGAAGCCCCACCCCCTGCTTCCGGCCGCCCCACTTCCAGCCCTCATTCAGCCAGGAGGAGGCAGGAGAAGAGGGAGGGTAAGTTGCTTCCTCCCCGCCTCTCCCCACCCCTGCCTGCCTGGGGCCAGGGAGGGCCTTGGCGGGGCTTCCTCACACTTCCGCTGGCCTTGCAGGTCCACCGCCGGGCCCCTGATGTCATGGGGTGTGGCATATGCTAATGATTTTTGCTAATGAGTTCCCCTAGCTCTTTTTCTACGAAATGACCCCTGGTGTGGCATATGCAAATAAGTTATGCTAATGAGTTATGCTAATGAGCTCCTGCACCTCTTTTTCTACGAAATGACCCCTGTGGCATAGTATGGTGGACACAGCCACAAAAAGGCTGCCAGAGGAAGCAGAGCCAGCCATTCAATGGCTGCCGCAGCTTACCGTCATTCACACAACTGTGATTCAAGTCAAGTCAGCCTTTATTGGCATAAATTATCAGTACCATTTATGCATTTAAAACCAGTTAAAACTCATATATACAATTCTAGAAGGACCTTTAGCGCAGCTTTAAAGCCAAGCAGGGAAACTTAGCCACCTTCTCCGTGATGTCTGGACTGAAACCTCTTAAAAGTCTATTCACCTTAAGTGCATTAGAGCAAGCACCCATGCTGGTTAAAAGAGAGTGTAAGTAAGTGATCCTTAGGTCCATATACAAATTGCACTGCCGGAGAGCATGAGTGATAGATTCCACACATTTCGATCTGCAAGGGTAGTATCTGGCCAGATGAGAAACCTTGTTAAATCTGCCAAATAAAATGGCGGACGGCTTAGCATTACACCTGGCCAGGGTGAACGCTCTACGTTGTTCAGGGTCCTGCAGAGAGGATAGATATGAGGCCATCAGTCCTGTTGTAAGGGGAATCTCAAATTTCAAGGGGGAGTCACCTGTGATTATTTAAAAAAAAAAAATCTGCACAATCAGTCAGATCTCCAATAGCTAATTAGAAGCCTTGTGGGGCAAAAGCCCCAACCTGGCCCGCACCTACTTAAAAAAACCTGCTTGGCAGCAATGTTCCCTCCAAGCTGTGGAGTCCTCTTAGCAGAAATTCTGCTTTGTGAGCTACCGGCATTAAAGTTGTGAGCGAGTGATTTGTCTACTGCATAAATCAGTTTGCTCTGGAGCCCCATCCTTCCTGAGTGAAGACAAAAATGTGTGAGCTGGAGGCTAAAAAAACTGTGAGCTGGCTCACACTAACTCAGCTTAGAGGGAACACTGCTTGGCAGGCGCCAGGAAAGTTGTTGGGTTGGCACCATGGCCCTCTCAGGGACCACATTGGGGACCCCTGCTCTAACTCAAGGCAGCAGCATGAATTTCAGTTATACTGAATTATGCTTAGATGGTTGTGACCTGGATGAACATTAGAACATAAGAAGAGCCTTGCTGGATCGGACCAGCAGTCTATCTAGTCCAGCCTCCTGTCTCACACAAAGGCCAACCAGTTCCTCTGGACGGCCAACAATGGGGCATAGAGGCCGAGGCCTCCTCCTGGCTCTGGGATTCAGAGGACGAGTGCCTCTGAATATGTAGGTCCCCCTCAGTAGCCAATGGCTAGTCGCCATTGATAGACTCCTCCTCCTTGGATCTATCTAATCCCCCTTTTAAAGCTGTTTATTCCACCACTACATCCTCTGGCAGCAAATCCCACATTTTAATCACTCTCTGTGTAAAGTAGTATTTCCTTTTTGTCCAGCCTGAACCTACGGCCCATCAGCTTCATTGGATGCCCTCGAGGTCTAGTATTTTGGGAGAGGGAGAAAAAGTCCTCCTCGTCAGCTCTCTCCACTCCATGCATACTTTTATACAGGGGTCGTTTTGTAGAAAAAGAGCTAGGGGAACTCATTAGCATAACTCATTAGCATATGCTACACCCCCTGACATCAGGGGCCCGGCGGTGGACCTGCAAGGCCAGCGGGAGTGCGAGGAAGCCCCGCCAAGGCCCTCCCTGGCCCCAGGCAGGCAGGGGTGGGGAGAGGCGGGGAGGGAGGAACTTACCCTCCCTCTTCTCCTGCCTCCTCCTGGCTGAATGAGGGCCGGAAGCGGGGCGGCCGGAAGCAGGGGGCGGGGCTTCATCATGTGCCCTGCCCCTCGCACCTCACCCGGTGGAACTGCGATCCCCCGCGTCCCCCCCGAAATGACCTCTGCTTTTATAAACCCTCCATCATCACACACACACCCTTAGTCGTCTCTTTTCTAAACTGAAAAATCCCAGACTCTTCCGCCTTTCCTCACGGGGCAGGTGCTCCAACCCCCTCATCATCTTGGTCACCCTCCTTGTCAGGTCTCAGAAGCTAAACAGTGTTGGCCGTGGTTACTACTTGGGTGGGAGACCACCGAGGAAATCTGTGGTTGCTACCGAGAGGCAGGCAATGGCAAACCACCTCTATTTGAGCTGTCCTCGAAAAAGAACAGTTTCTGTCAAAAGCTCTCTCAGCCCCACCCACCTCACAGGGTGTCTGTTGTGGGGAGGGGAAGGGAAAGCTGCAAGCTGCTCTGAGACACCTTTGGGTAGAGAAGGGTGGGGTATAAATCCAATCTCTTCTTCTTCTTTTACCTCACAGGGTGTCTGTTGTGGGGAGGGGAAGCGAAAGGAGTTTGTAAGCCGCTCTGAGACACCTTTGGGTAGTGAAGGGCGAGGTATAAATCCAATCTCTTCTCTTCTTCTTCTACCTCACAGAGTGTCTGTTGTGGGGAGGGGAAGGGAAAGGAGTTTGTAAGCCGCTCTGAGACACCTTTGGGTAGTGAAGGGCGAGGTATAAATCCAATCTCTTCTCTTCTTCTTCTCCCTCACAGAGTGTCTGTTGTGGGGAGGGGAAGGGAAAGGAGTTTGTAAGCCGCTCTGAGACACCTTTGGGTAGTGAAGGGCGAGGTATAAATCCAATCTCTTCTCTTCTTCTTCTACCTCACAGAGTGTCTGTTGTGGGGAGGGGAAGGGAAAGGAGTTTGTAAGCCGCTCTGAGACACCTTTGGGTAGTGAAGGGCGAGGTATAAATCCAATCCCTTCTCTTCTTCTTCTACCTCACAGAGTGTCTGTTGTGGGGAGGGGAAGGGAAAGGAGTTTGTAAGCCGCTCTGAGACACCTTTGGGTCCTGAAGGGCGGGGTATAAATCCAATCTCCTCCTCCTCTTTTTCTTCTTCTTCTCGTTCACTGCTACAGCAGCATCCTTTATTTATTTATTTGTTTGTTTGTTTGTTGTATTTATAACCCGCCCTCCCCGCGAGCGGGCTCAGGGCGGCTCACATTGCCTGGCACAGTGTGCCAAGGTTCATAGACAGTCAAAACCTTTAAAGCTTAAAACATTTAACACTTTTGAAACATTTAAAACATTTAAACAATCGACGATTGCCGAATTACGTGCACTCAGTGATTATTAACCAAGATGGCGTGACGTGTCACGCAGGCTCAGGCTATTACAGGCTCCTAGGCAGTTTGGCCCGATCTTACTGCAGCCAGTCTCCACCACAGATATTATTAATGGTCGTTGATGGTAATGTGGGTGGCTCCTAATTGAAGACCTGGTGGAAGAGCTCCATCTTGCAGGCCCTGCGGAACCGCACAAGATCCCGCAGGGCCCTGATCTCCTCCGGGAGCTCATTCCACCAGTAAGGAGCCGCCACTGAGAAGCCCCTGGCTCCAGTAGCTGCGAGCCAGGCCTCCCTGGGGCCTGGAATAACCAGTCGGTGTTGCGCCCTTGACCGTAGTGCTCTCCAGGGATACTTGGGTGTCTGTGGAAGCTGGGGAAGTCAGTCCACGGACATCAGGCACTCTGAAACAACTATGCTTCTCAGGGTTTCTGTGGCACGTGGAGTACTGTCACAGGCAGGGGGGGAAAGAGGGCGCAAAAGAAACCTGCCCCTACTGCCACAGCAGTAACCAGGTAAGGAGATTTCACAAGTGAAGGGTGGGGAGACAGAGAAGAAGATTAAACCTGATGCCGTCAAGATTAAACCTGATGCCGTCAAGACTACGGTGGTGGTGGAGAGCATTGTCAAGTCACGGCTGACTTATGGCAACCCCTGGTGGGGTTTTCAAGGCAAGAGACATTCAGAGGTGGTTTGCCATCGCCTGGCCTCCGTGTCACGACCCTGGCATTCAATCTATTTACTATCCAGGGCTGACCCTGCTTAGCTTTTGAGATCTGATGAGGTCCGGCTAGTTGGGGCTACAGAGATTACAGCAGGGTTTAAAACTGCCATGGGAAAGTAGTTCTGTTAGGAAAAGGTAAAGGTTTCCCTTGCGCGAAAGCCAGTCAAATTTTACTCTAGGGAGCTGGGCGCTCATCTCTGTTTCCAAGCCGGAGAGCCAGCGCTGTCCGAAGATGTTTCCGTGGTCATGTGGCCGGTATGACTAGATGCCGAGGCACACGGAGTGCTGTTAGCTGAGCCCTATTATTTAGGGTGGTGGTGGTGGAATATTTCTCTAAATTCATTTCTTCCTCATCTCTTCCTTCACCTCTCCTCATTTTATGTCTTTGTGTCTTCTTTTAGAATGTGGACTTCGTGATCTCAGTCTGGGATCATGATAAAATGACCAAGGATGACCAGATTGGCAAGGTGTTCTTGGGCTGTAGAGCTACCGGCAACCAGCTGCGTCATTGGTCAGATATGCTAGCCAATCCCCGCAGGCCAGTCGCACAGTGGCACAGCCTACAGCCTGTGGAAGACGTGGACAAAACCTTGGGGCTGAAGTCTCGCTTCAAGCTGCCGATACCCAACAGCTAAACAGAACAGCTCTCTCTAGTCCTCTCCGACTTGATAAGGGGGTAATCCATATATTCTAGGATCAAAAGGGAAAGTTTGCAAAATGGGCTGGTTACCCAAATTGCAGAAGATAACAGCCTGAGCCGTGTAACATCTGGATCTTTTAGAAATGTAGCTAAAAGTATGCTGCGCATGAGAATTAACCCTGGGCCAAGCAAAGGACAATTCATTATGTCTGCAGTGCACTGTCCTAGGAAGAATGCCATACTTCAGGCTGATGGAGATGCCCATGGTAGTATTTCCGATACATGATGTGGCCACGCAAGATTGAATTGAAAGCCATGATGTTAATACGATGTGGAAAAGGCAGCATGTGTAATTGTGTGGAGCCACTGTTTTTATCCGGCCTAAAGAGAAGAGAATGATTAGGATGGAAACATAATTGCAGTCATGATCATTACCCATGTTAATATTTTACCATTCCAGCTACAGAGACGATCACTAATAAAGGGCTTGTTGAATACAAGGCAATAACCAAATGCATCTTTTAACATTGCTACTAGCTATTTAAGCAGATTTTAGATATATTTTTTTAATGACACAAGTTCAACACTGAGTGTGTGTATACATAGGCTGAGGACAGACTGGCAGTATGAAGCACGAGGGAGGCAGAGCAAAGAGACCCGGACCAAGTTGTGCCGGGGATTCCCGGTCGCACTGCACCTACTGATGCGGGAGCATTCCGGAGAGGAGGCGCAAGGGAGCGTTCGCACTGTTGGCACGCCCTGGCGGAGACGCACCTGTAAGCGGCTTTTTTCCACTCCGGCGACATGCACCTATGCGCATAGGTGCAACAATGCAGCTTGTTTGCGGCTCTTAGCGTGCACACTTCCGGGAAGCGGGATCAACGCGCCCTCCAGGGTTTGCTACAGCTTTCACCTGCTACTTTTTTAACGCAGTAGGGAATCGTCACAGGATGGGTTGAGTACGGCTGGGGAACGCCGTACAGCTGTGGCTGTGTGAACCGGCCCCTTTAATCCATTTGTGAAACGTCACACAGGGCTCTCTTTGTAGCTGGAACTCCTTTGCATATTAGGCCACACACCCCTAATGTAGCCAATCCTCCAAGAGCTTACAGAGCTTTTCTTACAGGGGCTACTGTAAGCTCTTGGAGGATTGGCTACATTAGGGGTGTGTCACTTAATATGCAAATGAGTTCCTGCTACAAAAAGAGCCCTGGAACGTGCCTCTATCGAGCCAAACTGCCAGTCTGAACTCGCCCATAGAGTGGATGTGTAAGGATGAGAAGCAAACAGATTGAATAGTTCAATCACTGTTCTCCAGGGGTGACAAGGATCACACCTGTCTCAGTTCCACGTCACTTGCAATTCATCACAACTTGGCTTATGTCTCCTTATCAGCTGGGCTGCTTTTAGATGGTCTGTTTCTCAGGTGGATGCATGCTAGTTAATGACCCTCCTATGCCCATAAATTATACAGGAACCCTGCCGATCATTACCTCTCGTCCAACAAGAACACAGGGGATTGAACAGAGTTACCTCGATGGCCTTTTCTACCCAGAGGCTGTCCCATCTTCTAGGGGGGGGGGGTCCCATCTTCTTGCCATGAATTATGAAGAGACATTTTTTATAATATTCTGCACAGTTCTGCATGGCTTTAATTTTCAGTTCCCGGAAGTACTACTTTCTACACTTATAGGCCCCGGTCACACAGAGAATTTGCTGCGCGAAAGGCATGAATGTTGGGCGGATTTTCGGGGTGCAATCAACCTCTATAACATAATATTTCTGTCACTGGGTAGGTAAGGGTTTAGGCGTTCACGAGGGTCTATGTGTTTCCTGGGAAGAATTTCTTTCAGAACTGGTATCTTAACTAAAAGTAGATTTATTGATATTTCACACACTTTTCTCTCCCACTGTCAGGGATCTGGGCATGCAACTTTGTAACACTTTTTTCCCTTTAGGCCATACACGGTTACTGTTTCTTTATACTTCAACTTTTCATAACACACACGACTGTCTCTCCTTCAGACTTCAGAATGAACTAAACTTATCAATTGTCTTATTCAACTCTAAGACATAGAACTTAACAACCCACACAGGGAAGCCTCTCCTTCAACTCTCATACATATCTTAACTCTTTTACTACACAGAACCAAATTATCCCACACAGGGATGTCTCCTTCTCTCAGAGACAGAACTTTACTGCTTAACTGAACATCAACTGTCATATCTCTAACTGACACTCTTGACTGACATATCTGCTCATCCACACAGAATCATTTCCAAAACCCCTCCCCCTCTCTGTCACTCACCAATCATATCACTTGCCTAATTCCAGCACTCTAGATTATCATCACAGCCATGCAAACCAAACTTTTAAAGCCACACACACACAGTTAAACATGAAATCATTACAAGGTGCAAGGGAGTGTTCGCACTGTGGGTTCGCCCCTGGCGGAGACGCGTCTGTAAGTGGCTTTTTTCCACTCCGGCGACATGCACCTATGCGCATAGGTGCAGCAATGCAGCTTGTTTGCGGCTTTTAGCGTGCACACTTCCGGGAAGCGGGATCAACGCGCCCTCCAGGGTTTGCTACAGCTTTCACCTGCTACTTTTTTAATGCAGTAGGGAATCGTCACAGGACGGGTTGAGTACGGCTGGGGAACGCCGGACAGCTGTGGCTGTGTGAACCGGCCCCTTTAATCCATTTGTGAAACGTCACGTGCCTCTATCGAGCCAAACTGCCAGTCTGAACATGGCCAAAGAGTGTATGTGTAAGTATGAGGAGCAAACAGATTGTATAGTTCAATCACTGTTCTCCACGGGTGACAGGGATCACACCTGTCTCAGTTCCACGTCACTTGCAATTCATCACAACTTGGCTTATGTCTCCTTATCAGCTGGGCTGCTTTTAGATGGTCTGTTTCTCAGGTGGATGCATGCTAGTTAATGACCCTCCTATGCCCATAAATTATACAGGAACCCTGCCGATCATTACCTCTCGTCCAACGAGAACACAGGGGATTGAACAGAGTTACTTCTATGGCCTTTTCTACCCAGAGGCTGTCTGCCAGAACCCACAGCCAACAACGGAGTACACACTTCTTTAGAAAGGTGATGCTTTTATTGAACAGCCATAGATGCATTAACACAGTCACTGTTAAGAATAGCGGTTGCCTCTTGAACCTAATGGGATATAGGGCATTCGTATGCACCCCCCACTGCGCTGGCCAATTAGGCACCCTCCCGCGCGCGGGCTAGAGCCAGCAAGTGTTACTATGCAAAGCTGGGAATATTTCAGCTCCCAGGGCTGGCTACCTGCACTTCTTAAGAGATAAGCATTTCAGCGCAAAGCAGGAGAGAGAAAGGAATGCGAAAGCCGTTTACACAGATACTGAAAGAACATCCCAACCCCCATGGCAGCATAGCTGACACTGTCCCATCTTCTAGGGGGGGTCCCATCTTCTTGCCATGAATTATGAAGGGACATTTTTTAATAATATTCTGCACAGTTCTGCATGGCTTTAATTTTCAGTTCCCGGAAGTACTACTTTCTACACTTATAGGCCCCGGTCACACAGAGAATTTGCTGCGCGAAAGGCATGAATGTTG
>NW_015163233.1:46982-47456 GCF_001447785.1 Gekko japonicus | reverse complement strand
GACTCGGGGGACTGTGTGATCGGGCTACCGTGCTTTATTTTGCTCCGGGGCAAACAGCCACACCTCCCCCCCCCCGCGTTATCTGGCCCGTGTGACCGGGGCCATAGTTAAGCAATTACAGTGCTAGCCTAAGAACACTTTCCTGGAAGTAAGCTTCACTGAACAGAGCTGAGTAGGATTCTGAGTGGATCGGTTTAGGATTGTCCTATAAATTGCTTAACTAGAAGTTTCAGCCTCCATGTGCTGCGTGCTTGTTGCCCATTGTTGTCCGATATGGGTTTCCAATGTAATCTCATTTGGAACTGCATTGGCCTTTGGGATTGCTCTTCTTTAGTTAGGCAACTAATAAAGAAAGTTGTCGAAGGCTTTCACAGCCGGAGTTCATTCATTGCTGTAGATCTTCCGGGTTGTATGGCCGTGGTCTTGGCATTGTAGAACCTGATGTTTTACCAGTAACTGTGACTGGAATCCTCA
>NW_015163233.1:44061-46920 GCF_001447785.1 Gekko japonicus | reverse complement strand
AAATATCTACTCTGGAAGGTGGGGGTAGAGTCATTATCATATAGGCGTTCCCCAGGCTATGAACATGCTAATGGAGGAGCTTTCCTGAGGAGGTTCTTTTGTATATGGATGGTTTCCTGAGGAGATTTCCTGTTTCCTGAGGAGGTTCTTTTGTATGTGGATTGACTGTTGAAATTCTAATTTTATCTGTAGTGCTATTCTCAGATGTAGAGCCTTTACTGGCGAAACGTCAGGTTCTACAATGCCAAGACCACGGCCACACAACCCGGAAAATCTACAGCAACTAATAATAAAGAAAGCATAAAAACACTGATAAAAGCGAATAAAAATTAAGCAAATAAAAAAGAATAAAAATTAAGCATCTAGGTCTTAAACAATTTTAATTACAGAACTGGAAAACAGATCACTAATGCAGAACAGTTTCTATCTTGTTCAGCGATTTAGAGAGCAATCCTAAGCAGATCTATTTATAACAAGGTTTATTCAGTAGGTAACAGCGTTCTGTGCACCTTGGTGTTTAGTCATGCCAGCCACATGACCACGGAAACGTCTTCGGACACGCTGGCTCTTTGGCTTTGAAATGGAGATGAGCACTGCAACCCTAGAGTCGGATTCAACTGGCTTTCGAGCAAGGGAACCTTTACCTTTACCTTATTCAGTAAGGTTGCTTTGTGTTTGTAGGATGGCACTACTGAAGTTTCTGAGCAGATCTGGCAGAAGACAATATTTTAGCCAGAACAGGTGTTATTTTCCCAAGGTAAAGGGTAAAGGTTTCCACGGCAAAAATCCAAGCCGAAGAGCCAGCGCTGTCCAGAGATATTTCCATGATCATATGGCCGGCATGACTAGACGCCAAGGCACACAGAGCGCTGTTACCTTCCCACCGAAGCGGTACCTATTTATCAAATTGCTTTCAAACTGCTAAGTTGGCAGGAGCTGGGACCAGAGACAAGAGCTCACTCTGTCATGCAGCACTCGGGTCTCGAACTGCTGAGCTACCGTTACTGACCTTCCAGCCTGCAGTTCAGCGTCTTAACCACTTGAGCCAGCGCAGCTCGTATTATTTTCCCTAGAAGGGCATAAAAATAGTTTTAGTCACTTATTCTTTCCTTCTTTCGGATGCCTCCCCCTGCTCCCATCCTTTGTCTTTCAAAAAAGCTGACTGAAGTATTCAGACACACTTCATCCTCGTTCTACTTGGTTTCTAATGGGAAAAAAATAACAATTAAGAAAAATGACCTACTCCCACCTTGATAGCTTTTATACATGGAATATTGTGGTCAGCAGACAAGAACTTATCGGTAGCCCCTGATCTGCAAGATAGCCAGCTTTACTTGACCAGAGCCGGGGCATTTTCTGCCCTGGCTCCAACCTGATCGGACTCTCTGCCGAATAACATCCCTGCCCTGCGGGACCTGATGCAGTTCCGCAGGGCCTGTAAAACAGAGATGTTCCGCCATGCATTCAATTCCATCTTTCTGGCACTCCCACTCCCTGCCTCCCTGTGAATTTTTACCATCATCTATTAGCAGGGGTCATTTAGTAGAAAAAGAGGTGCAGGAGCTCATTAGCATAACACGTTAGCATGACTTATTTGCATATGCCACACCCTGACATCACTGGAAATATGTCAGAAGGCAACACCCACTGCTCAGGCTCCACTGGACTCTTTTGGATTGCTAGCTATTGGGAGGGGGATGTGCAGATCGCCCCGGCAGAGGAGGGAGAGCTTGTACATGAATAAAACTTGGTCTTAAAGGTACCACTGGACTGTTTTGGACCGGGGGGGGGGGTCTGCAACTTACCTGGCTGCTTCTTGCTCTGACTGAGGGCTGCTGGGAGCAGGGGGTGGGGCTTGTTGCATGTGCCCAGTGTTCCCTCTAAGCTAAGTTAGTGTGAGCTAGCTCACAGTTTTTTAGCCTCCAGCTCACACATTTTTGCCTTAGCTCAGGAAGGAGGGCTCCAGAGCAGACTAATTTATGCAGTCGCCAAATCGCTCGCTCACAACTTTAATCCCAGCTGCTCACAGAGCAGAATTTTTGCTCACGAGACTCCACAGCTTAGAGGGAACATTGGTGCCCACCCCTGGGCTCTTTACTGCCTGAGCTATGCTCCTATGCGCTCCTGCAGGAAATGACCCCTGTCTATTAGGCTGATTTTTGTGTTTTTTTATTGTTTTTAACTGCTTTTCATTATGTATTATTATTATTTTTATAGATTTTTAAAAATTTTCATATTACAAGATTAACAACTACAAAAACAAAGAGTACAAATGCAACACTAGACGAATGATGTATTATATGAATTTATTCTACAGTCGTACACCACCCTGAGCCCTGTTCTTTTTTACAGAGAAGGGCGGTTTAAAAGTCCAGTTCAATAAATAACACGGCTGTCGTGCACAAGGCACACACATATTCTGCACAAATACAATCTGCCTTGCCAGAGGGTGGGGGGGGGGGGGGGGGGGGGGGGGCAGAGAGAGCCGCTGAGTCAAAACGTGCTACGAAGAGGACAACGACCCATACCTCTCAGACTACATTTCCCAAGCTCCCCTTGCAGGGTCCTCCCGAACTTCCCTCCCAGTGGGTCGTCTTTCCTGGCGGAGATGCCTAGAAAGGGCTGCTAGACCAGCTGGGGGGGGGATCACAGCATTTCATGCTAGCAGGTGTAGCCCCCCCGGGTGATTCCCGAAGAGCGCGGCAGGAACTTTGGCTGAAACTTTCCCGAGTTCCGCGGAGGAGCGGGAGATGCCGCTCCGCCTTCCCATCGCACGCACCGGCCAGAGCAGGGAAGGCAAACTCCGGTCCGGACATGGACTCCCGGAAAAACAGCATCTCAGGTGAGTAAGAGAGGTGT
>NW_015163233.1:43682-43894 GCF_001447785.1 Gekko japonicus | reverse complement strand
TTTTTAAATGAGTGTTTTTATTCTGCTGTCCCTTGGGGTTTCCCACAGGACCCTTTTGCTTTCCTCTCTCTCCCCCCCACCCTTATTGTGTGCCCTCGTCCTGCTTTGAACTCATGGAGGTGGGTCCCTTTGCTGTGACTTTGTGACCACTAGCCTCTCCTCAAGTGGTTGAGACGCTGAACTGCAGGCTGTGGAAGGTCGGTAGTTCAGCA
>NW_015163233.1:40435-43630 GCF_001447785.1 Gekko japonicus | reverse complement strand
TGGCTCAAGTGATTAAGACGCTGAACTGCAGGCTGTGGAAGGTCAGTAGTTCAGCAGTTCGAGACCCGGGTGCCGTATGATGGAGTGAGCTCCCAGCTCCTGCCAACCTAGCAGTTCGAAAGCAAGAAATTGCAAGTAGATAAATAGGGACCACTTTGGTGGGAAAATAACAGCGTTTTGTGCGCCTTGGTGTTTAGTCATGACCACGGAAACGTCTTTGCACAGCGCTAGCTCTTCGGCTTTGAAACGGAGATGAGCACCGCAACCCTAGAGTCGGACTCGACTGGCTTTCGAGCAAGGGAACCTTTACCTTTTTAACACTACTCTTACTCTTTGGGGGCAGTTTGGGAAGTAAAGGTAAAGGCTTCCCTTGCTCGAAAGCCAGTCGATGCTCTCCACGTTGACGGGAACAGAGATTCTTTGTATTGCACTTACACAATATATCACTTGCAGAGAGTACTAACCCCGAACATGTAAGTCAAGGGCATGCTACAGCACCCAACAATCAAAACAATACACTGATCTGATTAGACACTACCCAGTTCACCAGCACTGCTGTAAGGACATATGTAGCACTTTGCTAGGTTTCCCTGATGCTGGGAAAGACTGAAGGTCAAAGAAGTTGGGGACGACAAAGGATGAGATGGTTAGACAGTGTCATAGATGCAACGAACATGAAATTGAGCAAACTTCAGAGGTCGGCGGAAGACTGAAAGGCCTGGCAAGATCTTGTCCATGGGGTCGCGAAGAGTCGGACTTGACTGTGTGACTGAACAACAACAACAAGGTTTCCCTTGCTCGAAAGCCAGTCAAGTCCGACTCTAGGGTTGCGGCGGTCATCTCCGTTTCCAAGCCGAAGAGCCAGCGCTGTCCGAAGACGTTTCCGTGGTCATGTGGCCGGCATGACTAGACGCCGAGGTGCACGGAACGCTGTTACCTTCCCACCGAAGTGGCACCTTGCAATTTCTTGCTTTCAAACTGCTAGGTTGGCAGGAGCTGGGGCCAGAGACGGGAGCTCACTCCGTCACGCGACACTCGGGTCTCGAACTGCTGAACTACCGACCTTCCGGCCTGCAGTTCAGCGTCTCAACAACTTGAGCCACTGCAGCCCCTACTACTGCAGCTTATTAAGATGTTGAATTTTTATTTCAGATGTTAACAAAAAATAACAACTGCCGCTTATTAAGATGTTAGTTTTTTTTGTTAAAATTTGAATTAACAATACAGGTACCCCAAATACTTCCTCCCCCCCCTTTCATCCCCAAGCCCACCCAGTAGAGGACGGAAGCAAACAAACACAGGGAAAGGGCAGTAGGGTAGTAGAACAAGCAGCCAGAGAGGAGGGAAAAAGTTGAGTATAGAAGAAACGGGGGGTCTTGAGAGGCAGTATGGTGTGGTGCCTAGCATGTTGGACAAGGCTATGGACGTGGTGGTGGCTACAGTGCCACAGGAAGTGGCGGCGGCTACAAGCATGGACGACTTCAAAAGGGAATTAGATAAGCATATGGAGCAGAGGTCCATCAGTGGCTATTAGCCACAAGGTATAGACAGGGACTCTGGGGCAAATGATGCTCTGTCTTCTTGGTGCTTGGGGGGGGGGTCAACAGTGGGAGGGCTTCTAATGTCCTGGCCCCACTGGTGGACCTCCTGATGGCACTGGTATTTCTGGCCACTGTGTGATACAGAGTGTTGGACTGGATGGGCCTTTGGCCTGATCCAGCATTGGCGTCTCTTAGGTTCTTATGTTCTTAATTCCATTATTCCTCTGTGAATCTGGGCTATAGGTTCATGCTATTGGCTCTTCCATATTTCAGACATGGATACCATGGACTCAGAAGCAGGCACACTGATAAATGAAGAACGTGACTCCCGGAAAAACAGCATCTCAGGTGAGTAAGAGAGAAGAGAATATTATTGGCGTGCCTGATTCTTCACAAGCCCTGCCTACAAGGGCAGGCTCATCAGCACCCTATTTTGGGGACAGGTTCCTTTGGTCTGTGTGAACTTCTTTCCTCATTTTTTCCCCCTCCTCATATTTTTCCCTCTGTACTTTTCCTCTGGTGCCCATAGGCTCATGGGTCCTCAGTGTGAATTTTTTTTTTTTAAATTAAGCAAGACTAGTCAGTCCATCTAGTCAGGATTGTCTCTCTGAGTGGTAGTAGCTTTCCAAGGTTTCAGGTAGTTGTTCCCAGCCCTGCTGCCTGAGGCCTTTTTTAAGTGGAGGTGCCAGGAATTGAACCTGAGATTTTTAAAAAATATAAAATAGCTGTTCCACTTCAGTGTGGACGATTTCTTCACTCAGTTGGCCATGGTCCAACTCATGCTGTGCTGATAGTCTTCTCAGACACATCTGGTTCCATGCATCCAGTGAGAGAGGTTGTCCTGAACTCTGTATACAGATGATAGTTCACACCAATGAAACTGTACCAGGCTCCGTGCTTTGTTGTTGGGGTTACATGAAAAAGGGCTTCTTCCTCCATGTGTGATGGGAGTGTGAAACAATAATTGGCTAAGAAATGGTTTGCTTAGAAGATAATAAACCAAGTGATTACTCCGGATCCAAGTGTTGCACTTCTTGGTAATGACAGAGAGTCAAATCACGTTGCGTCAAGATGTCAAGTTGTTATGCTATGGAGATTTCACAGCACTGGAAAGTCCCTGATACCCCAAATAGAAATTATTGGCAGAAAAGGAATTGGAGTATCAAATTAATGGAAAGAAGTTACCTGCCAAATTATGGTAATTAAGCCAGAGGCATTTATTAGTAAGTGGCATTCCTTTATTTGTTATGCAAGTAGTGTTCCATCAAATACAAGACTTCCCATTTCTCAAAAGTCCTTCTGGGATATTGTTGTTGTTGTATACATTTTTATATGCATACTGTAAAAGTTAAATATTATCGATATTATTGATTTCCATATGTCTCTTCTGAACCTAAGGAGACCAGTCGCAGCGAACTAAAAACACGTTTCAGTTGCTTTTATGGATGCTGCTATTTTGACAGATAAGCCCAGCTTCCTGTAAGTTTTTTTGTTTTTAATACTGTACTTCTCAGCTGGATGTTCCAGTATAACTTTCAGTTTAAAAAGAAGCAGCGTCTGGTGGACTTCTCAATGAAATGGGTACTGATGGACATATGGAGTGGTCAAGGTGGTTAATAATAATAATAATAATAATAATAATAATAATAATAAT
>NW_015163233.1:37556-40304 GCF_001447785.1 Gekko japonicus | reverse complement strand
GTCGCACACGTTTTCAGCCGACGGGTTTTTTGTTCAGCTGTAGACTTAGACGTGTTCCAGACGATTTTCACTCGGCTTGGCTTGATGACGTCAGTTTTTTCCAGGACTGCTTCGAGTCGCAGCGCCGCACTGCCACCGCCTGGACGGATTGGCCCATCGCAGGCTTCTTCATGACGAAGAGATCTTTCCAGGCTTCTGAGCTTACGAGCTGGACATTCCATTTCGCCTGCTAACACCTCCCCCCACTGGGGGGGGAGGTTTAGTGTGCCCACCCTCTCTAAGGAGTGCTACCCATTTTATCTACTCGCTGAAGCTTTCGAACCGCTGGGTGGACGGCGAGCTGGGGACAAGGCTGGTAGCTCACACCAGTGCGGGCTAGAACTGACAGCAGTTCTGTTCAGTTCAGATGTTACTGTAACCAGAGGATAAATCCTCTGTGCCACCACTGAGAATGCTGAGCTGCAGACCAGAAGGTCGGTAGTTCAGCAGTTCACGACCCGAGTGTGCCGCATGACAGAGTGAGCTCCCATCTCTGGCCCCAGCTCCTGCCAACATAGCAGTTCAAAAGCGAGAAATTGCAAGTAGATAAATAGGTACCGCTTCAGGTGGGAAGGTAACAGCGTTCCGTGCGCCTTGGCATCTAGTCATGCCGGCCACATGACCACAGAAACATCTTTGGACGGCGCTGGCTTTTGGGCTTGGAAACGGAGATGAGCACCGCGTCCCTAGAGTCGGATTCGACTGGCTTTCGAGCAAGGGAAACCCAGCAAAGTGCTACGTATGTTCTTACAGCAGTGCTGGTGAACTGGGTAGTGTCTAATCAGATCAGTGTATTGTTTTGATTGTTGGGTGCTGTAGCATGCCCTTGACTTACATGTTCGGGGTTAGTACTCTCTGCAAGTGATAGATTGTGTAAGTGCAATACAGAGAATCTCTGTTCCTGTCAACATGGAGAGCACCATCCTTAAATTATTATGTCCTCTGTTGTGCACCCTCTTCACATGTCTAGTTGCTGAAAGCATTGTATGGTGCAATGGCACTCTTGTGAATTCCTTCCTTGCTGCAACATCCTGGGCTGCGCAAGTGCAGCACTGTTAATCATTACATTGCTCTGGTGAAACATCTTTGAGGCTGACATAGGGCTGGCCTCTTTGACTCAGTTTCACGCAGCCAGGGGTCATTTCATAGAAGAAGAGGTGCAGGAGCTCATTAGCATAACTCATTAGCATAATTTATTTGCATATGCCACACCCCCTGACATTACCGGGAGTGTGTCAGAAGGCAACACCCACTGCTCAGGCTCCACTGGACTGTTTTGGATTCTTAGCTATGGGGGGGGGGACGTGCAGATCTGCCCTAGCAGAGGAGGGAGAGCTTGTACCTGAATAAAACTTGGCCTTAAAGGTGCCATGGGACTGTTTTGGATTGCTAGCTGGGGGTGGGGGGAATGCGCAGATCTGTGCAGGAAGGAAGGAAGGAAGAAGGGGAAAAAGAGAAGGAGGGAAAGGGGGAAAAAGAAGGAAAGAAGGAGGAAAAGAAAGAGGGCAGAAGGAAAGAAGGAAAGAAGGAAAGAAAGAAAGAAAGAAAGAAAGAAAGAAGAAAAGAAAGAAAGAAAGAAGGAGGCTTCTTGTTCCTTGTGTCCCGGGGCTGCTGGGAGCAGGGGGTGGGGCTTGTTGCATGTGCCCGCCCCCTGGGCTCTTTACTGCTGGAGCTCTGCTCCTGTGCGCTCCTGCAGGAAATGACCCCTGCACACAGCTAAAATTCTGGTAGAAATGTAGCCTCGAGACTGTGAAATATTCCTGACTGAAATATGCCAATCTTTGAACCGTTGTTTTTGTGGGGGAGGGGGGAGTCTTGTATGGGTCTTAAAGTTTGGGCGGATGCTTGTGGTGTGTGTGGGTTTAAATCATTGCTTCGTTCTTAATTCCTTTTACTGTTTGCTTCCACTTTTCCCTGAAGCCGCTGAGGAGCATCTGTGTGGAGTGGTCAGCCTTCCTTTTCACTGTAGAGGTTCTCGCAGGCATAAGCAACTTCAAGCCCACTGAATGGGGTATATGAAGAAATCAAAGCTGGATTTGTAGCAGGCCACTCCCATTTTTGTAACCGTTCCCTACTAAAAGTAAAGGTAAAGGTTCCCTTGCTCGAAAGCCAGTCGAATCCGACTCTACGGTTGCGGTGCTCATCTCCGTTTCAAAGCCGAAGAGCCAGCGCTGTCCAAAGACGTTTCCGTGGTCATGTGGCCAGCATGACTAAACACCAAGGTGCATGGAACGCTGTTCCCTTCCCACCGAAATGGTACCTATTTATCTACTTGCAATTTCTTGCTTTCGAACGGCTAGTTTGGCAGGAGCTGGAACTAGAGACGGGAGCTCACTCCGTCATGCGGCACACTCGGGTCTCGAACTGCTGAACTACCGACCTTCCACAGCCTGCACTTCAGCGTCTTAACCACTTGAGCCACCGCAGCTCCCTACACTTAGTCCGTAATAATATTTCGGGCAGCTTCCAGTGTTGTGGCTCGTTAGAGTGGTCTGGGGGTTAGGTGTTGCACTGATGGGGAAAGAGATCCATTGCCGGCCTGTTGCTTGCACTTGTTTTCAAACTGTGTGTGTCCTTTTGCTTTTGTCATATCTGATCTGCTGCCACTTTGCACCTTTCTAATGTCTGTCTGTCTGTCTGTCTGTCTGTCTGTCTGTCTCTCTCAATTTCCAGGCTTGCTTACAAAGCACCTTTGGAAGGCTTTGCATC
>NW_015163233.1:29834-37543 GCF_001447785.1 Gekko japonicus | reverse complement strand
TTTCCCAGTCCTGTACAGGTAGGTGAGGGCAGGTGAGACATTCAGAATCACATACCTGCTTTTGTTTCTGGGCTCTGAATATACTGACACTGAATCCAGATAGTGTGGAGTCAGTCTTGAATGACATCATATTTTCCAAATGTGACATAATAAGGCTTGTTCGGGAACCTTGAAGCAAGTAGTCGTAAATCTCTCCTTATCTGGACCCATGCAATGTATAGATTGGTCTACCTGCTGGCTTTATAGTCTTTGTGTGTGAGAGATAGGACAGATGCTCCAACCAGAAGGGTTGTGAGATTGGTATTTGTCAAAGATTTATAAAAGGCCCCTTAAGGGTGACAGGTTGGTACAAGGCAAAACTACAAAGAGCTAAGGTGGGACTCCTCACTACCCCAGGGTAATGCTACCAGCCCTGCAAGGTGGGACACTTACAAGGTGAGTTAAAGAAAACAGTTATTCCGGCAGCTGTAGCCAATCTGGGCTAATGTACTGGATTCAGATTGAAGCACCAAACCCAAGAACACCACAAGATATAATTAAAGTGATTTATTAAAAGGAATATACAATATAAGAGCAGTGAGGGTAAAATAATAAAGCTAAATGTATAAGCTACGCTCATTTATAAGCATTGGTTCTAGATCCAGATGTTGCCTGACAAGACTGAGTCCAACAGAGGTTCAGAGTCCAAAACGGGTGCTCCAGCCCGCATGGCCCACCCAGGATCAAGAAGTGTTGCAAAGTTAGATGTAATCCAGAATGAAAGATCTTTCCTTTATGCCCAGTGACTTGCGTTGGCATGATTCTAGTTGACCAATCAAATGGATGGCCAGCAATGCTCTCTCTAAGCTGTGGAGTCTTGTGAGCAAAAATTCTACTTGGTGAGCGACTGGCATTAAAGTGGTGAGCGAGCGATTTGGCTGCTGCATAAATTAGCTTGCTCTGGAGCCCCATCCTTCCTGAGCTAAGACAAAAATGCGTGAGCCGGAGGCTACAAAACTGTGAGCTAGCTCACACTAACTCAGCTTAGAGGGAACACTGATGTCCAGTGATGTAACCTGACCAGTCAGGTTTTTTTTCTACCCAGGTGACCCAAGCAATCAGGTGAGTTGCCTTAAGGAGACCATATGCTCTGCAGCTGTGTAGGGCCCAGTCAAGCAAGCACCTTCTCCCACTCATTGGTCCTTCCACTAACAAGATGGAATACATAGGCCAAACTCCCTTTCGGATTCTTTGGCCTTGAAACTGCTAGGTGTAATGGTCTGCCCACCACCCTTGTCGCCTCCCATCTCCTTGATCTCACTCTTTGAAACTGCAGTAAGCTTGATCTTGGATTTTCAGAGAGAGAGAGAGAGGCTTTAATGATTTGTTAGGCCCAAGCCTGAACCAATGTTTCTGAAAAAGGATATTATAGCTTTGGAAAAACTGCAGAAAAGGGTAACTAGAATGATAAAAGGGTTGGAACAATCTCAGAGCGGCTTACAAACTCCTTTCCCTTCCCCTCCCCACCACAGACACCCTGTGAGGTAGGTGGGGCTGAGAGAGCTCTTGACAGAAATGGCTCTTTTTCGAGAACAGCTCTTATCAGAACTACGGCTTGCCCAAAGTCATCCAGCAGATGTGAGTGGAGGAGTGGGGAATCAAACCCGGTTCTCCCAGATTAGAGTCCGCGCACTTAACCACTACACCAAACTGGCTCTCTTGCTGCTTAACCTTCCTCTTCCTGGTCCAATAGTCACTTATTGGTTCTCTTATTGCAATTTAAGTTATGTGTACCTCAACATTGTTTGACCTCTGAAGAACGCCCTAATAGGGCAGAAACACGTCAGGTCATGTGTATTGGCCCTTGTGTTTAGGCTATACTTTTTTACGAGGCTTTCACTGGGCCCTTATGTATGTTTTTAGCTGTCTATCTAATAAATACTTGTATTTTTGTATATTATAAGTTTTAACTAGGTTTTTAATATTGGCCCTTCATTAGACTTTCTTCTCACCCTTTTGGTTCTTGATTCCAGTTTTTGGGCCAGGTTTCTTTCCCCCCTCCCTGTGTCTTAAAGGTAAAGGTTCCCTTGCTCGAAAGCCAGTCGAGTCCGACTCTAGGGTTCTGGTGCTCATCTCCGTTTCAAAGCCAAAGAGCCAGCACTGTCCAAAGACATTCCCGTGGTCATGTGGCTGGCATGACTAGACACCAAGGTGCACGGAACGCTGTTACCTTCCCACCGAAGTGGTACCTATTTATCTACTTGCAATTTCTTGCTTTCAAACTGCTAGGTTGGCAGGAGCTGGAACTAGAGACGGGAGCTCCCTCCGTCATGCGGCACACTCGGGTCTCGAACTGCTGTACTACCGACCTTCCACAGCCTGCAGTTCAGCGTCTTAACCCCTTGAGCTACCGCAACTCCACATCCCTGTGTCTTACAGATCTTTTTTTGCCCAGGAAAGGCTGCGGCTGGCTAACCAGTAGAAGCTGGTAAGAAAGACACTCTTGGCCATGGCTGTTAGCTGCTTAACCAGCAGTGAGCCAGGTCCAAGAGCACCCCCAGACGACAGAGCTGTTCCTTCTAGGGGAGTGCAGCCCCATTCAGAGCAAGTGACAACTCAAATCCTGGGTCAGCCTTTCCACACACTGGCTGTATTCCCATCTTGTCAGGATTAAGCTTCAGTTTATTAGCCTGCGTCCAGTCCAAAACTGCCTCCAGGCACTGGTTCAGGGTACCTACAGCCTCCCTAGGATCAGCCGGAAGTGTGAAGGAGAGCTGAGAGTCATCTGCACATGGGTGACAACTCAGCCCAAATCTTTGGATGATGATCTCACCCAGCGATTCCATGTGCACATTAAAGAGAATAGGGGACAAGACGGAACCTTGTGGGACCTCATCCCACAAGAGCCAGTTTGGTGTGGTGGTTAAGTGCGCGGACTCTAATCTGGGAGAACCGGGTTTGATTCCCCACTCCTCCACTCGCACCTGGCTGGATGACGTTCGGCAAGTCATAGTTCTGATAAGAGCTGTCCCTGAAAAAAGAGCAGTTTTTGTCAGCGCTCTCTCAGCTCTGTTTTAATGATATGTGTTTGGGAGTGGAGTTGATTTTAATGATTTTCTAATGTAATCTTCCCATGTGTATTTTATATTGTTAGCTGCCTCCGAGTGCCTTTTAAGGGCAAGAAAAGTAGGATATAAATTTTGGAAGTAATAAATAAATAATGTGGCATTTGCTGTATCTGGAAGCCATGAGCACTCTTCATGTGGCCAGTTGTTCCTTTTCTCAGCAGTGGCAGGCGTAGTTGTGAACTGGCAAGCTTTTAGTTTTGTAACGTACCTGCTGCTATTTCTCTTAGGTGGGCTGGTTTAGCTACCTGCCTGGTGAAGTCAAAAAGCTTAGAGAGGTCCGCAATTCAAGTCTCACCCTTGCCACAAAATTCACAGGATGGCCTTACATAACTCTCAGCGGTAGTCGCTCATCTGCAATATGAGGACAATAATAGTGGCCTGCTGTAGCCCAACATACTTTTGCAGCTCGGTTGGATCTGGATATTAGCAATGTTGGTTTTCTGCATGCATCCTTAAATGCTTACATATTAGGGAGCTACTGAGTCATTTCAATTTTGCTTTTGCACGGACAGAACATGAATAGCTTACTCTCCGATCATATGATTTGCTATAAATAAAGGGGAAGCGCGGAATCAGATACGACAGCTGTGTTAAGTGCGCTTGACCACAGCTGGTTTCAGATCCTTCTGCTCTCTGGTGAAGGGTACTATTTACAGCTTATGGCAAAACACAATAGAAAAGGAGTGGTAATGGCTCTGTACTGGCAGTTCATTATTACTAGGAAGAGTTCACGATCATCTGGACAACAGTATACATATGTGAAAGGGGAAGCCATGAACTCCCTTCCCTGATGGGTTCGTTCTAAACTTGCAGGTTCTTGCCCAAATTTGATGATGAATAGGAGTGAAGCCCTAGAGCAAAAAACTGGAGGAGCAGCTTCCTCGAGGTCCCAATCGACCACGAAGACCCATCGGGCGCTGTGTTTATCCCTCTTGTCAGATGGCGCCAGGCGGTTCAGTGGCCTGGTGTCTGAGGAGAATCTTGATGCTCAGGTGAGTGATAGCCGAGGGGCGCATGTGATCAGCCGCTGCTTACGAGGACAATATTGACTAGGGCTGAGAATGCAAGAGAGCCATGTTGGCTGTTGGCTGTCAACCACCAGGCCAGTTTGTGGACCCAGCAGGGCATCAGAGCCGAAACTTCTTTTATGTTATTTACAGCCTCTCTTTCTCACTGGGACTCAACCGTGGGTCACACAGAGTGAGTCAATCAAATCGGCAGACTGGGACACTCACTCAGGGGTCATTTCGTAGAAAAAGAGGTGCAGGAGCTTATTAGCGTAACTCATTTGCATATGCCACACCCCCTGACATCACTGGAAGCGTGTCAGAAGGCAACACCCACTGCTCAGACTCCACTAGACTGTTTTGGATTGCTAGCTATTGGGGGACGGGACGTGCAGATCTGTTCTTGCAGAGGAAGGAGAGCTTGTACCTGAATAAAACTTGGTCTTAAAGGTGCCACTGGACTTTTTTGGATTGCTAGCTATTTGGAGGGGGGGGAGGAATGTGCAGATCTGTCCTCGCAGAGGAGGGAGAGCTTGTACCTGAATGAAACTTGGTCTTAAAGGTGCCACTGGACTGTTTTGGGTCAGATGGCGCCAGGCGGTTCAGTGGCCTGGTGTCTCAGGAGAATCTTGATGCTCAGGTGAGTGATAGCCGAGGGGCGCATGTGATCAGCCGCTGCTTACGAGGACAATATTGACTAGGGCTGAGAATGCAAGAGAGCCATGTTGGCTGTTGGCTGTCAACCACCAGGCCAGTTTGTGGACCCAGCAGGGCATCAGAGCCGAAACTTCATTTATGTTATTTACAGCCTCTCTTTCTCACTGGGACTCAACCGTGGGTCACACAGAGTGAGTCAATCAAATCGGCAGACTGGGACACTCACTGAACAGTGAGATACGATTTGGGTCGTCGGACCAACCAGAAATCTAGAAACGGAGCTGAAGCAAAGCAAATGGTCAGCACTGCACATTGAATGAAGCACAATTACGCAGTAGGATCCCGCTTACAGCGAACGATACACAGTCGTATAGGCCACAGTACCTAATAATTTATTCAAGTAATTCTGTGAATCGTTTTTGTGCAGTGCCACCCTATTGTCTGCGTAGAACGGCCCTCTTGAATAATTCAGTTTTGCATAGTGCGCGGAAAGCCAGGAGATTGGGAGTCTTTCTGACCTCCTCAGGCGGACCATTATACATGGTGGGGGCCACCACGGAGAAGGCATGTGTACAGACAGTTGTTGATTGTGCTGGTTAGCACCTCTAGAAGGCCCTGCTCAGATGACTGAAGCCGAAGTTATGGAGCGGGGGGGGGGGATGGTCTAGCAGGGATGAAGGCCCAAGGCCATGAGGGACTTTGTATGTGATACCTTGCTGTGTTCATTCTTTTCATAGATGAAGCAAGGCCACAGTGGTCGAGCAGCCAGCAGTACAGGGTCCCTGGAAAGGGCTTCCTCGTCCTCCTCCTCATCCAAATCCATCACGTCCACACCGGCGGAATCTCCAGCCAAGGCCAAGCCTTTCTTCCGATTCCCCTTGTTTTCTCCCTTGCTGCGGAATAATGACTTTGAGCTGGATCCCAGCCCTCTGTCTACTTCTGGCTCCCAGAAGCGCCTCCGCAAGTGTCTCAGATCGGGAGCAACCAGCGACCCAAAGCCGGAGGAACTGCAGACCTTCTCGGAACCAGTCATCGCCAGGGTAACGGACTGCATCTATGTGGGAAACCTCCGTGCGGCTTACAGTGGGCAGGTACTGTGCAAGAACAGCATCGACAACATCGTGGACATGAGCAGTTTGCCCGGGGACTGCAGCCCGACTTTCATCCCCTGTACCTGCAGCCGAGGGCCCCAACATAGCCGGTCCCGTCTCAAGGTGCATATCCAGGGGTACTTGGAGGAGGAATGCACTTCTTTGCAGCAGCCTTGCTTCTGGGACATCAATGAGTGCATTGAAGCCTCACTGGAGAAGAGGAAGCGGGTGCTGATTCACTGCAGGGATGGCTACTCTCTGGCTCCTACCTGTGTCATTCAGTACCTGATGGTGAAGCACAACATGAGGCTGCTGCCTGCCTATGAGTTTGTCAGGGCCAGATACCCACTTAATCTCATGGAATGCCACCAAGACTTGCTGGTGGGTCTGGAGAGATCTCTTTGGCCCGGAGAAGGGGACGCACAGGGCTTTAAACGGGTCTTGTCAAGGAAGATGGCATGGACTTAGGGGCAAACTAGGCATTGTGATGGCAGTTTTATTGGTTTACACTAGAGATGTAAAATTTCCGGAAATTTTGAAGCTCGGAAAAAACCCCGTTTTTTCCCCAGTTTTTTTTCGGGAAAAAAACGGAAATTTTCATATATATAAGAAATGATTTGGAAAATATTTGCACACCTTGTCTTAAAATATTTTATTCATCATGTTAAAATAAAACGTTCCATAGTCAATTTATTTTATTTTATTTTTTCAATTTTTCGGAAAAAAACAAAAAAGGCCGAATTTTTCCGGTTTTTTTCCGGGCCTTCACATCTCTAGTTTACACATAGAATTACGCCAGTTGCATACAAAGGGATCTAATTTCAAAAACAAAGGGGGCAGCAAGGATTAGGAGTGCAGAACCTTCCCCAGTCCTGTGGGTTATCTCCCCGCAACCATTCTTCCTTCCCTTCCTCTCAGCAGAGCACATTTATAGTACTGGAACTCTGGTGAGGGGGGAAAAAATCCTTGCGCTTGACCAGAGAGATTATGGGGAAGCAACAGGCAGGCAGGGAAAGGGTTCTGTACCACCTCTGCACCAGTGTTCCCTCTAAGCTGAGTTAGTGTGAGCCAGCTCACCGTTCTTTAGCCTCCGGCGCACACATTTTTGTCTTCACTCAGGAAGGGATGGCTCCAGAGCGAACCAATTGATGCGGTAGCCAAATCGCTCACTCACAATTTTGATGCCAGGAACTCACAAAGTAGAATCTTTGCTCACAATGCTTAGAGGGAGCATTGCTTTAAAGTGGGGGCTTCCATCCCTTCTTCTTACATGATTGGGGAAGATCTGCTTTTAAAAATGTGGAACTGATGCTGTCACATCCATTTGACTCTTAGAGAGGATAGAATGAGAAACAGGACGCTTGAAAGTTCCCTGTGAGGACCGAAACACCACTGGAACTGGCTCTAGAAGGCCTAACATTTCTCCTGCCTGCTTGATGTCTCCTATACGAGGAGCTGCTTAGCCCCTGGTCTGTCCTTGTTCAGTACAGTCCTCCCCAGCCTTGCAACCAAATATGCCAGGGAGTGATCTTACACATACAAAATGTGTGCTTTTACACAGCTGTGGCCAGATCTAGGGGTACTCTGCTAAAGCAGGCATAATAATAATAATAGGCATAAAGCTAGCCCTTTGATAACATTGTTATACAAATTAATGTCCAGTCAAAAATAGGAGATTGAAGTCAAAATGAGGAGGAGGATCTTGTATTTAATTGCAATCAAACGCGGAAAACAGTTAGGCCAAAGGACCCATCAAAGTTGACTGCTTTCTGAGCCCAACCAGGAAATCCATGAAGTTAAATACTTAATATGACATCAATCATACCATCATCATGAAAATAATATAA
>NW_015163233.1:19511-29605 GCF_001447785.1 Gekko japonicus | reverse complement strand
GGGGGGGGCGGGCCCCGGGGGGGGGGATCCCACCCCGACGTGCGCGTCACCCAGAAGTGACGCGACCACGCCCTTGGATTGCCGTGGCCACATGCCCGGCGTCGTCACGTCACTTCCGGGTGACGTGCGTGCGGTGCGCGCTCCAGCCACAGGGCGGGAGTCCTCCGCCATGAAGAAATTTCGACTTGGCAACCCTAGTTAACATCAGCTGGGAAATACCCTGACCTACAAGGAAGAGAGATCTTCTATATAACAGGCCTTCATTACATCCTAATAAAATGTTATTTAAGAATAAATCTATAAAAAACAGAGAAATATGAATAATCAAAAAAGGGGAAAATCTTTATAGTCCCAGGGCTCTTTTTGTAGCAGGAACTCCTTTGCATATTAGGCGACGCGCCCCTAATGTAGCCAATCCTCCAAGAGCTTACAGAGCTCTTCTTACAGGGGCTACTGTAAGCTCTTGGAGGATTGGCTACATTAGGAGTATGTCACCTAACATTGAGAAAATGTGTAGGGCTTCTTATTGTTCATAATGTATTCTGCATTTTTAACTTTTCTGCATATTTTTCCTTTTAACGGGGCAGGGCAGGGAACAGTACAGGGCACTAATGCTGTGTCCTCCAACCACTGGAATTCTCAGTCACCAGTTCTTCTGAAATTGGCTGGGCATTGCGCACGCACTTTCAGGTACAAGGGCTAGAAAGTTGGCAGTCTTACGTAAAAGGAGAGATTCCTAGAAAGCTGAATTGCACACGTCGTGGCTTTTTTGTATCCCGGCAGAGCTGCCGTTTACACACAGCCATGACTATGGCTTCTCCACTCAATGCTGGCTACGGATAAGTTCTAGTTCCACCAGGAAAATAGCTCTCTTTGGTAGCTATGTCTGTTTTCGTAACTCTAAACATGGCTGTCAAAAGAGGCAAGCTGGACTGCTTGTCTCGTTCATTCAACAGGGGAATCTTGCCATTTCAACACTGAATTACAGTGATAAGAGGAATATAGATTTCAGCTACACAGAGATGTAGGTTGTAAAATCCTAACATTTGTGTCTCTGCAGGTCAGGGATGGATGGGCATCACAGAGAAAATGTGTTGCCACTGAAAGTTCATTTTGGTGCTTAAAATTCTCAGGTTCTGTGATTGGAATAAATGGAATGTTTATGCTTTTTTCCCTGGCTGTAACTTTTTCCCTGTTGCAGATTTTGAAGAATTTTGTTGGGAACACTAGCCATTTAAGTTTGTTGGAGGCTAATGAAAATGAGGGAGAGAGTGTGATCTGGGTCATAGACTCATAGAGGTGGAAGGGACCTCCAGGGTCATCTAGTCCAACCCCCTGCACAGTACAGGAAATTCACAAATACCTCCCCCTCCACACCCCCAATGACTGCTGTTCCACACCCAGAAGATGACAAAAAACCTCCGGGATCTCCAGCCAAACAGGCCTGGAGAAAAATTGCTTCCTGAACCCAAAGCTGCGGTCAGCATTTCCCTGGGCATGTAAGAAAGGGCCACAAAAACTCAGCACTGAGGCAACCCTTCCTGCCCTCCCTCTCATGCTCTGCCTACTTCACAGACTCCGCACTGCTGTCAGATGGCCATCTAGCCTCTGTTTGAAAACCTCCAAAGAAGGAGAGCCCACCACCTCCCGAGGAAGCCTGTGCCACTGAGGAACTGCTCTGTCAGGAAGTTCTTCCTAATGTTTAGCCGAAAACTCTTCTGATTTAATTTCAACCTGTTGGTTCTAGTCCGACCTTCTGTGTCTTTGGCCTCATTGTACACCACTCCAAAAAATCACTCTTTATTTTTGTCTCTTCCCAACAGCAGGCTTGAGCAATTATGATGCAAAACAGCAATTCTATTGCAATAGAGACAGCAGGCAGATGGCAATACAAAAAAAGAGAAAGATTTGGGTTCTTGTCCATTCCCCACCTCCATTTGGCACAAGTTCCTGACATCACGAAGTAGCAATGGAAACAGAACCCTTCCTTTTTCTTGCCTCCACCTCCATCCATCTGAGCACAGACAGAATTTCAGTTCCTTGCTTTTTGAAATGCAGGGTAATGGGGCTCAGCAATTCAAGGTGGGGATGTTTTGTGGTTTCACTGTTTATATGTTCTTCAGTTAACTGAGCTGGAAGATCAAAACACTAGAAAGCTGCAAAAGGCAAGGTGCCACAGACTGGCAACTTTGCTGTTGCTTTGGCTGCAGTTCTGCCTTGTTGTTCAGTTGCACAGTCGAGTGACTCTTCGCGACCCCATGGACCACATCACGCCAGGCCCTCCTGTCTTCAGAGTTTGCTTAATTTCATGTATGTTGCCTCGATAACACTGTCCAACCATCTCACCCTTTGCCGTCCCCGTCTTCTTTGACCTTCAGTCTTTCCCAGCATCAGGGTCTCCTCCAGTGAGTGCTCCCTTCTCATTGGGTGGCCAAAGTATTTGAGCTTCAGTTTCATGATCTGGCCTTCCAGGGAACAGTCAGGGTTGATTCTCCTTGTGGCCCGACTGAGGGCTGCTGGGAGCAGGGGGCGGGGCGTGTTGCATGTGCCCGCCCCCTGAGCTCTTTACTGCCGGAGCTCCACTCCTGTGTGCTCCTGCAGCAAATGACCCCTGCTTTAATGATATTTGTCATGGCTCAGGTGGGTTGTCACTTGACGCTGCCACCACTCTGGTTCCAGGCTCTTCTGAGAGGCCCAGAGTCCCCTCCCAGGCCTTTAGACCTCCCTTTTGGCCGAATAATAGGCGTGAGGGCCAGGCAGAGTGAACAATGAAAATAGTTTATTTTATAGGAGGTCAAACAGACAAGGTGCAGAATAATAACAGTAAGTGGGTGAAAAGAAAAGAAATCAAATGCCCTAACGCGTCTAAATATATACTGTCCCTAGCTCACTATCTCAAGTGGCCTTAGACTACTCACCCTTCCCTCAGGATGAGGGTTTCTTCCCCAGAGCAGCCTCAGTCCCTTCTGGCTCTGTTCCCTGGGAAGAAGAACAGCTTTCCCTCTTGTACCAGTTCCTATATTCCTCAGCCCTCTTCTTCCCTATTGGTCAAAATCGGTGCCAAAACTTCCCAAGGCCTTCTGCGGTTTGTAGGCCCAGCCTCCCCTACTGCTAGCCAGGCTCCGTGGGCCTAGTAGGCCTCTGGTGGCACAGCCCAGATCACCACAATATTACACAGAGCTGCCTGGCAGCCTGAGTGAAAAAAGGTGAGGAAACCAGCATTTATCAAGGCAAACCAGGATCTGAAGGATCATCTGTAAACCCAGTCTTGTTTCACAACCTAACCACAGTTAAAATAAACCATAGTTTAGTGTTATGTCTGAACTTGCCGGTGTGAGGACACAACTCCTATGTATGCCTTACCAAATGCAGTGTGTCAACTTAACCACTGAACAAATTCTCATGGTGACAGTAGGTGCCCCAGAGCCTGATTCATTGGTTGTACCTTGCAAGCTTAGCCAATTTGAGGCAGTGGGTGCAGATCTCTAATGTGTGCTGCTCTCACAAACACAAGAAGTGCTGATCATGGCTGTCAGTTGAAGACAGCTCTCCTCTGCGCTGATGACACTTTCTGAAATAGTCTTTTGTCCCTGTCCCTACATTTTGCAGAAATTTTAAGAACAGCTCTTCAATCTCAATTTCTTCCCCCTCTAAATCCTAAGGAAAGATACAGAATTATTGCATAAGGAAATAAATTACCTTTCAGCTCTGGAGAAAGGAACTTTTTCTTCAAAGCAATCAACTTGTGGAGATAGTTTGTTGCTGGTAACTGGCTTCCTTCCCATCCTATATAAGAAATATAATAGTGTAACTAAATGTATTGCCTGTGGCCAAGGCCATCCCAAGATGACAATATATGAAGGGTTTTTTTAAAAAATGGGGTATATAGCTGCAGACAATATCATTTAGGGTTTTCACAAAGATAGTAAATGACATGGATGTGAGCCCCTATGACAACCCCGTCCACTTCCCTCAAAGGCAAGATTTTCCCTCTGTTTTTCTTTCCTTTTACTGACTGAGCAGCCCTAGTAATGTGTTTTCTTCTTTGCTGAAGAACTCTGGCTGTCTCACCCTGTTTGCTCAGACCAGGAACCTGAGGGAAGGAATGGGAGCCCCCTTTAATCTATACAATTTAAATGGCACCCAAGAAGTTTTGTATATTCCAAATCAACAAAGTATTTTATTCAACATAGAGGGGAAATGTCAGGTGAAATCAGGGGTAAAATTTCTAAGATAACTCAATATAGATAACTCTGAGGTAAAATCAGTACACACAGAGACTTTAGTTCTTCTGTTTCAGGCTAATGAGAGTTTCTTAATCATTTCACAGTGACTTAAATCTTTATGTTGAGAGGCTTTCATTCCAGTGTTCAATACATTTTCTTTGAATATTCTCTAACTCTTTTGGTACATTATTTCCAGTATCCACACCCCTTCTCTTGAAACACCAGTACTCATCTTGAGTACTGACTCTTAAGGTCTCCAAAGGCAGTTTCTAACCACACCAGACTAGGGATCTCTTCACTCTTCAGAGGCATCACTGTATTTAGACTGGGTAGGGAAATGCCTTCTCTCACTAGATCCCCTTTCTTTGGCATGAATTGGGGTCTCCATCTAACTACCCACTCATCCTTGCCAGCTTTCCTCAGTTTTCCTTTCTGTTAAACTGCTCTCAGTCAGGGCTGAATTCCAAAACTATCAGTACTCAGCTCTGCTAGGACTGAAATCAGACTGAATTCTCAGTTCAGAAGTCCTCTTCTCAGCTGATGCTAACCAATCTTGGAGCGGCCTGCCACTCAAGGCTCTCTGGCTCTGTGAAGAATTAACCCTTCACAGCACTTCTAAGCTTTTAAAAGTGCAGTCTGTCACACATCTTCTGTACATTAGAAACAGGCCTGAAATAAAGCTACTATTGATTATAAAGGTTAGCATTCAAAAAGCAGGTGGTTTTGCATGGCGCAGAATTACCCAGATGATAAAACTGATGCTAGAGTAAAGGTAAAGGTTCCCTTGCTCGAAAGCCAGTCGAATCCGACTCTAGGGTTGCGGTGCTCATCTCTGTTTCAAAGCCGAAGAGATTTTTGATCTAGCTTGGATTTAAAATGTGTTTAAATGCTGTTAGAACAAAGAGGTGTTGTGGCCTACTGAAGAATGGTCGTTGCCGGAGTTGTTTGAGCTCTCCCATGCAGATAGTCAAAAAGGATGGGCGGGATCCAAAAAAAAATGCAAGTAACAATACAGCCTGATCCTATGCATGTTCTCTCAGTGGAAAGTGATATCAAAAGTCACAGAAAAAGGAAACTAGTCTTCTTGAACATGATATACTAGGGGGAAATTGTTAATAATGATTGATTCAGGAATTAAGAGCTCCGTTTATCTTGAGTGGAGCTCTTTGTTAAGGGCAGAAGTTGTATAACTTCATATTGAAACCAAAGAATTACTTTTTAGCCGTGCTTGAAGGCCTTTTGGTGGGTGCTCCTGGCTGCTGTATAGGAAGTTATTTTCCCACTGAGTTCAATGGTTCTTACTCTCAGCGAAGGATATTTGTTGTGAGAGTACAGTCCTATGCAGTGTTACACTCTTCTAAGTCCACTGCTTAATTTCCTGTTTGTTGCCTCGATAACACTGTCTAACCATCTCATCCTTTGCCGTCCCCGTCTTCTTTGACCTTCAATCTTTCCCAGCATCAGGGTCTTCTCCAGTGAGTGCTCCCTTCTCATTGGGTGGCCAAAGTATTTGAGCTTCAGTTTCATTATCTGGCCTTCCAGAGAACAGTCAGGGTTGATTTCCTTTAGGATTGACTGATTTGATCTCCTTGCAGTCCAAGGGACTCTCAAAAGTCTTCTCTAGCACCATAATTCAAAGGAATCTATTCTTCGGCGCTCACCCTTCCTTATAGCCCAACTCTCGCAGTTCTGCCAGCAGGTGGCAAAAGAAAACTCTCTTCCCCTGCATGACCTGCTCCATTGAAGCCGAGCGTCCGGCCTTCAAGCTGCAGCGACAAAACATACACATTTTCCGCACTAGGCGAACACATCTGCTCGCTCAGATGAACCTCCTGTTTCCTCCTCGTCACACTGTGGTCTCTTGGCAGCTCTCCATGACAACTCAGGCAGCACTTTCTGTGGTTACCCAGGCGCTAGCGCAGGAAGTCTGTTGCAGTCCTCAAGCTTTTTGCAGCTAATGGGCTAGTTACTGATTCACCAAGAAGCCCGAGGGGGCCTCAGGTCTGTCCTTAAAATCCAGTTAACCTATTGAACGAGAGGAAGCCCAAGTCCCCCCAGGGGGCGGGGAACCCCCCGCCCCAGAGGCCCGTTCCCCGGCGGCACCAGATCGGGCCCCAGGGGGAACTCCTCCCCGATGTGCGCGTCACCCGGAGTTTTCCCTTGGATGGCCGTGGCCCCGCCCCCAGCGTGCCTGGTGTCCTCCCGTCACTTCCGGGTGATGTGCGTGCGGCGCGCGTGTGCGTGCGCATGCACCAGACACCGGCCGGGAGCCCCCCGCTCCCGGCGAAGATCAACTTGGCAACCCTACTGGAACGTAATTTAAATTATCATCCAGTAGGGTCGCCAGGTCCAGATTGGGAAATACCTGGAGATTTGGGGTGGTAGAGCCTGAAGAAAGCGGGGGTTGGGGGGGGGGGGGGGACTTCAACAGGGTATAACGCCGTAGAGCCCACCTTCCAAAGCGGCCGTTTTCTCCAAGTGAACTGATCTCGGTTGCTTGGAGATCAGTTGTAATACCAGGAGATACCACCTGGAGGCTGTATCGATATAAAGACAACCCGTGAATGAATTACGAGCAAAAGCAGAAAGATTATGTTGTATAAAACCATACGAACAGTTTTAAATCTTAAGTTCAACAAACCCTGATATATTTTTAAAGAGCTAGGATCAAAAAGTGCTTGATACAAAGGGGAAACTCAGACGAAGTCCACAAATCCTTTGTATAGAAAACTTCAGAAGAACAAAGGTTCTACGTCTTCCAGGAGTAGCAGCAAGGGGTCATTTCGTAGAAAAAGAGGTACAGGAGCTCATTAGCATACCTTATTAGCATAACTTATTTGCATACACCACACCCCCTGACATCACCGGAAGTGTGTCAGAAGGCAACAGCCACCGCTCAGGCTCCACTGGACTGTTTTGGATTGCTAGCTATTGGGGGGGGACGTGCAGATCTGCCCTCACAGAGGAGGGAGAGCTTGTACCTGAAGGCGGGCCAGGGGGGGGCTCTGCAACTTACCTGGCTGCTTCTTGCTCCTCGTGGCCTGACTGAGGGGTGCTGGGAGCAGGAGGCGGGGCTTGTTGCATGTGCCCGCCCCCTTACTGCCAGAGCTCCACTCCTGTGCACTCCCACAGGAAATGACCCCTGAGTAGCAGCACACAATCTCCTCCCGTGAGCTCTCATTTTGATATACCACCTGGAGGCTGGCAACCGTAACTGTCAAAGTAAGCCGGCTATGAATGCGGCGTAAATCAACCTATCTCCCTTCCCTGCAACAACCCCCCTCCATCTCCTGCAAAAATCTCTGTAAGAACCTGGGTACAGGTCCTTAATGGGGAGCTGATACAGTGGAGGTTAACTTACCCAGGCAAAGGCCAAGCCTCACCCGGAAGCCTTTATCCCACTACTAGGTTGGGGGTCGCGGTGGGGTTTATGGGTAAAAATGAAGCCACCCTGGTCCCCGATATCATAGGCCCATTCTGCAATCTAGCATTCGCTCCGCTGTTTGACCAAACTCACACTGGAACAGAAAAGGATGCGGCTCAAAACCACATTCAGATATCCCGGGCCAACGCCATACTGACTGCAGAGTCACCCCTGAACGGCCATAAAACGGCCATAAATCTATGCAGACGGTACCATAAAACCGAGAGATCAAAGGAAGTGAAACTGGTGCGTAGTGTGGAGGGGACCATAAAATCCGACAACCAAAGAAAGCGAAAGTGGCATGCAATGTAGAGGGGAATCTCTGTTCCAATGTGGGCTTGGTGAAACAGCGGAGCGAATGCTCGATGCAGAATGGGCCATAGTCTGACACCCTTCTAGTCTGCAGTTCTAACCAGCTCGCCACTTGGGGCAGCAGAGCACCAGGAAGAAGAGGAAGGAAAGTGAAAATTAAGGAAATGCTGCATACTTCCCATTGGCCCAAGTCACGTGTTGCTTCCTACATGCAGGTAAGAGTGCAGATGGCCTCAAGATCCAGACCCTTGCTGACCATGCGTTACCACAAATACTAGTGCTGAAACTGCCCTTAGTACAGCAAAATAACTACACATCGGCTCGACCTCATTTTTGCTGTCTGGAACGTCACTTGTGGACTGAATGAAGGAGAAGAGGAAGATATTGGATTTATACCCCCGCCCTTCACTACCCAAAGGAGTCTCAGGGCGGCTTACAAATTCCTTTCCCTTCCCTTCCCCACAACAGACACCTTGTGAGGTAAAAGAAGAAGAAGAGATTGGATTTATACCCCGCCCTTCACTACCCAAAGGTGTCTCAGAGCGGCTGACAAACTCCTTTCCCTTCCCCTCCCCACAACAGACACCCTGTGAGGTCGGTGGGGCTGAGAGAGCTCTTGACAGAAACTGCTCTTTTTCAAGGACAGCTCTTATCAGAACTACGGCTGAAATGAGCATTTCAGCTATAGTTATATCTATTGCTAAGAAGCACGGTGATCTCTTGTCAGTTTTCTGGAACATTTAAGGAAGCCCCTCCACTATCTAACTCCCTTTCAAAATCTGCTGGTTCTTGAATGTGTTTTGCTGGAAGCTGTGTGGATAAATTATGCTTCAGTACTGCCTCAGGTGTCACAATCCTGTTCCGGTGTCTCTTTGGACTTAGGTTCTGTGCCTGCACAGCATTTCAGGCATGGCATTCTGACTGTAAGGTCTAACTGTAAAGGTAAAGGTTTCCCTTGCTCGAAAGCCAGTCGAATCCGACTCTAGGGATCATCTCTAGGGCTCTAGGGCTCATCTCTGTTTCCAAGCCGAAGAGCCAGCGCTGTCCAGAGACGTTTCCTTCGTCATGTGGCCAGCATGACTAGTCGCCAAGGCGCATCAACGCTGTTACCTTCTTACCGAAGGGGTACTTGCAATGTCTTGCTTTCGAACTGCTCGGTTGGCAGGAGCTGGGGCCAGAGGCGGGATCTCACTCCGTCTTGCGGCACTCGGGTCTCGAATTGCTGACCTACCGACCTTCCAGTCTGCAGTTCAGCGTCTTAACCACTTGAGTCACCACAGCCCCTGTTGGAAGCATTAAAAAGAGAGAGGGAAAAGCATCCAGAACCCACCAAGGTGCTGAAAACCAACCTTGTTATGGAGGTTTGAATAATTAGCATTAACGGCTAGTATAGGTTAAAGCTGCAGCAGATGAATGTTATAGTGGCTTTTGCGTTGATGTCTTTAAATGTGCCCAGTGAGACTGAATGTGGTGTAGAAGGGGGGAAAAGTGGTGAACTGTGGAAATCTTGGCTCCAGCTGTTTGGCTATTTGGATTCAGATGAATGAAGCTTGCTGGGTGGCCCAATGGGAAATCTTGGATTCAAATCTCATCTCTGTCACGATTGTGCTAGATAACCTCAGGCAAGGTTCATGGTCTCAGATCCCCTTTGCCATCGCCAGTATGGGGATAATCATGCGGCCCAACTTTACAGGGATTAGTGAGGATTACTGAGATCATGTAGGTGATGCACTTTGAATCTATTAGTAAAGGTAAAGGTTCCCTTGCTCGAAAGCCAGTCGAATCCAACTCTAGGGTTGCGGTGCTCATCTCCGTTTCCAAGCCGAAAAGCCAGCGCTGTCTGAAGACGTTTCCATGGTCATGTGGCCAGCATGACTAGGCGCCAAGGCCCATGAACGGTGTTACCTTCCCACCAAAGCGGTACTTGCAATGCCTTGCTTTCGAACGGCTAGGTTGGCAGGAGCTGGGGCCAGAGATGGGAGCTCACTCCGTCTTGCGGCACTCGGGACTCGAACTGCTGAACTACCGACCTTCCACAGCCTGCAATTCAGCGTCTTAACCACTTGAGCCACCGCAGCTCCTTTTTTTTTTTTTTGAATTTATTAGCTCTGCCTAAATGCTTGCACTCCCAC
>NW_015163233.1:16666-19488 GCF_001447785.1 Gekko japonicus | reverse complement strand
CCCTGAGCCACCGCAGCTCCTTTTTTTTTTTTTGAATCTATTAGCTCTGCCTAAATGCTTGGCCATCTCATCCTAGCCTACCTCAAAGGGTTGTTGTGAGGACGAAATATGATAACTCCATGTGTGTGTGGTTTTTTTTTGAGAAAGGCTGGGATACAAATAGGATAGGGAACAGAGGAAAACTCGGATTGGGTGTCCGGAAATAACTGGGGGGGAGGGTGCTGCTGTAAATACTATGTTCAACAGAAGTTCTGACTCTTGAGCGTATGTATTGTTTTTACAGGCCTGTCAGAAAAAAAAAAACATTTCTCTCAACACCCCCTTCCCCAGTATCCTGCAAAATAAATGGTGGTAATCTCATGAACACTTCCTCTCTGATGATTCTTTTTTTAAAAAAATAATTTTTAAATTACACACTTGATCTTAGCCAAAAGGCCGAGAAGCGATAAATTAATTTTTCAAATATTATAACACACGACAATTTACTGTACTCGTTTTCCCATCGGAACGTATAGATAGAACAAGAATCAGTAGTTAATATTCAGAAACAAAACAATCCTAACAAAATAAACTCAACTAACAAATTGGGTATGTTACCAAGACGAGAACATTAAAACAAGAGTATATTATCACTACCTACTTACTGTTTGTATTTTTGTAACAACATAAACATTTACACATCAAGTTTGATCTGACTTGTCTATTTCCCAGCGTGTCATTAAAGAATCCAGCCCGTTCTTAAGAGGTTACGATATTGACTATTTTGTACAGTTCTAGTCTCTTCTAGTAGAGTTTCCAGCTTTTCCCATGGTGGGTTTTTTTTCCTCCTCCAAGACTCCTTGAATGTTTCCCAAATTGATTGCATTAGTCAGGGGAGGTGGTTTGTATTTCTGGCCTCTTGCACACTATTGGTCTGAGGAGGCCTCCATGCCCAAAAAGAGAGAATGAGTTTTTTTTGCTGAGCTGTGTAAGAAACACATTTATACCTCCTCGGTGAACCAGCTGCCTGTGGCTTGCCAGTTGCTCCTGTCCTCCCACCAGTGCGGTCTGTTTTTCTCCTTGGGACTTAGGTGAGCCCTTTGCATGCCTCTTACTGACCCCACTTGCTGTTTAAGGGGGGGGGAAGGAACAGAAATGCTGTGGTTTTTAGATTAATGATGTTTGGATGGGGGGGGGGTAAGGTCCTAAGCCTCATGGTTGAAAAAAAAAGATGCTCCCAGCTCCTTTCAGTCTTTTCTCTTTAGCCTGTCACAATTATTGGTTTCATTGGACATGGTCCCTTCCTGTCTCTTCCTGGGCTGCCCTTTTCCTTTAAATAAAAGGGCTTTGGTTCTCAGAATTCAGAGACTCAGATCTTCCTTCTGATCAGACCTCGGGCCCGTATGTTAAGGAGCCTGGAAGGTGGGTGTAAATTCACGGAGTGAAACTTGAGCTGCTACAATGTACTCAACTCAAAATCTCCCCCTCCCCCCATAAAAACATTTCCAATAGATGAAGCTGGGCAAAAGGGTGCCTGAATGAAGCTACTTGGCGTAACATATCTAATAAGCGTGTTCTCTGTGCACAAGCAATTTTTGACTGTCGGGAGCAAATAAAACTATGTTGTGTTAAAGAGAAAGAGGAAGATATAAACGAGCACTTAGGGTTGTTGTTTTTTTGTATCTGTCGGCAACAAAAAAGGGGAAGCGTTTTGTTTGTGCGGTCCGAGTGATGCTCTTACAAGCGCTGCGCACACGTTTCTCGTACGTCAAGCACTCTCCCATTTTTACCTTTGCCACCTGTGCTCGCCACAGTGACTTCTCTGCTGCCCTGAATTGTCGGAAAAGCCCCACAACACAAGGAGACAGCTGCAGTTCCTTGAGAGCCATTTTTAGAAGCACTTTCTTCTCAGTAATGGGATAGGCCCTACACATTTTTCAGGATAAGATTTCCAGCTATTCATTGCCTTCAGGATCTCCTTTCTGGGAATCTTTTAACTCCTCCCCCCCCCACACCCCATTCCAAGCCTAATAGACCCCAGTGTTTTGAGGCAAGTAAGCGGAAATTAGTTAGCATAGCAATAAATGAGGGGGGAGAGAGCTCACGTTTTTTTGTATTTATTTCAAGCATTTCTACCCTGGTTTTCAGTAGTAGTAGTAGTGTTTATTACGGTCAGAGACCCATCGCACAGCATACAGAATCAAACAAGACAGTCCCAGGTTCCCTGGTTTTCAAATATCACAGTGGCATCCTAAACTGAGTTACACCAGTGGCCTCCTAAGCTGAGTCTGTTCATTGACTTTAATGGATTTAGAAGGGTGTAACTCTGTTTCGGATTGAACGGTTAATGCCCAACATGGCTTATAATTCTTAAACACAGTAGAAAACAAGATACTCAAGACTACTTAAAAGGAGGGGGGGGGGATTATCTGAACATCACAGGCTCTTAAACGGAATGCATTTTTGTTGTTACAAAATGCTACAATATTGATCTCAAGACATCAGTCAAATGGAACCTTGTGATGTTATGGATTGCAATAAAAACACCAATCAGCCAATGACTGATCTCGTTTCAACACACACACAATGCCTAGTTAAGCTATAATGCAAATTGGTCCTGGGGGACTAAGAGAAACTCTTGCTTACTGTCACCTTTTCACTGTATCTGATTATATACCTCACTCACTTATTGCTATGTTAACTGAACTTACTATCTTGATAATGGGCAACATCACTAGTTTTTTATTATTAAGACTGCTATATCGGTAATCAAATATGACACTTTGTATGTAATGTTGTTGAAATCTGTTTATTGTTGAAAATCTAATAAAAAGACTTTAATT
>NW_015163233.1:13345-16626 GCF_001447785.1 Gekko japonicus | reverse complement strand
GGAAGAGATCCCTGATCGTAATAAAAAACTAACCTAAGCGCTCAGTCACAAAACAGGCTCTTCGTCTTCTGTTTCAGATTGTAATAAAAGTGCCCAGTTCGAGTGTGCATTACTTCTATCACTGTTAAAAGTCAGAAGTACTCTGAACCACAGAGGTTTCTCCAGTGTATTTGACAATCTGCTTGAGTTTGATAACTGTTTCCCCATTCAAAGGAGGCTGCACAGCTGGGAAATGTATACAAGCCAGTATCTATTTTCTGGTGAAACTTATGTGCCCAATTACATTTCATAGAAACAATTAAGTTCCAGGTGTACATATGATGTCTTTCTCTGTGCATTGCAGGTGCTGATCATCCCAAGATGGCTGAGTAAGTTTCCACCGTGCTTCACCTGGGAAACGCTTTTTAAAAAAAATTATTCTAGAGCTCTAAAAATATTCTTGAAATCTATCGCTTTAATAAGAAAACAGTTTTCTCCACCTGGATCTAGCTAGAACTACAGAAGTGGACCGCCGTGCATGTATTCCACCGGGACGAGACACAGCATGCTTAAATGAGCCCTCTGCATGGGACGTCCCGTCTCATCCAGCAGCTGAGGCCTGGCACACATGGAGCCCTTTCAAAAAGCTAAAATTATGCCACTCAGATGGATTAGGTTTCATCTCTTTCTCTGTCAGACGGCTTGATCAGCATGGTTTTAACTTCCCTGCGTAGCACCGACTGCTGCCTGCGTGTATGAATCAAGATATCTGCTTTTTTTTGCCTTGATACTAATTACCTTCTTTTCTTCTCTCCTTTCTTTCTGTGACTTTCTTCTTCAACAGAGAGGAAGTAAGTTTTTTCATTCTTTTCTTTAAAACACGGTTTCCATGCTATCTCCCTGTGTTTCATCTTGGAGAGGAGCTTAGGAGACAGACGGTCCTTCCTCCAGAACTCGCCTCCTCACTAGTCTAGATAAAAGCTAGTTCCCAACATCTTCCCCTTCTAGAAAGACCGAGGATGGGGCGGCATGAATGAACAGGCAGGGCTATTGAATTAATCTTTTTTCTTGAAAATATCCCACTATTCAGTCACTGGACTTACCGGAATGGCTTAGAACAGTGAAAAAAGGATCGGTTTAAAGAGATGACACGAAGGAAAAACAGCACCAAACGTAACAAATTGAAAATATTAACGAGTTGCTGTGTAGATAGAAGCAGGGCTGATTCCCAGTAGCTGGGGGTAACAGGCAGTGTTCCCTCTAAGCGGAGTTAGTGTGAGCTAGCTCACAGTTTTTTTTAGCCTCCGGCTCACAGATTTTTGTCTGAGCTCTCAGGAAGGAGGGCTCCAGAGCAAACTAATTTATGCAGGCAGGCAGATCGTTTGCTCACAGTTTTAATACCAGTAGCTCACAAAGTAGAGTTTTTGCTCATAAAACCCCACAGCTTAGAGGGAACATTGGTCACAAGTACAGGGTGTCGTTTTAGGGCTCTTTTTGTAGTAGGAGCTTCTTTGCATATTAGGCCACACACCCCTAATGTAGCCAATCCTCCAGGAGCTTACAGAGCTCTTCTTACAGGGGCCACTGTAAGCTCTTGGAGGATTGGCTACATCAGGGGTGTGTGGCCTAATATGCAAAGGAGTTCCTGCTACAAAAAGAGCCCTGCCCGGGATCAAGTGTTGTCCTTTAGTTTCTCTCACATACATGAATGGTAGCCATTCACTCCTGTGGGGAAAGGAATGCTCGGGGACATTGGCTGCCCTGAGGGGGAAACCTGTTTCTGCTCCCTGGTCCTCAGCGTTAGAGATCCAGTAAGAAATGCAGTGTGCTCCTGCCTGCAGAACAACCAGCAGTTCAAGCAAGAAGATCCCCGTCCCCCATTTTGGTTACCATTATTTACATGAATATAAAGGAACATGGACACAGGGCAAGCTAAAACTAGTCAACTGCCCCAAACACAGGTCAAGGCTGCCTCTTGGTTGATCTGAGGTGTCAAGGGACACAAGAGAATGTTCACACGTCCCCCTGTGCCACTTTAGCAGCATCCAAGGCAAAGTGCAGAAGCACACCTTGGACCTTAAGTGACAGCGGGTTGAAGACACATCTGTCATCTCCTCTCATGTCAGCACCCAAAATAGCCACCTGGGTCACTTGGGCAGTGAAAGGGCCCTGCACGGACCTTTCACTGACATCCTGTTTGCCAAGGTGACTTTTAGAAGATGCTAGTAGTCTCTGTGAGTATATATAAGTTCCTAACTGAAGAACTGTTAGAGGCCAAATGTCCACTGCTTGTGTATGCTGCCCAGGGGTCATTTTGTAGAAAAAGAGGTGCAGGAGCTCATTAGCATAACTTATTTGCATATGCCACACCCCCTGACATCACTGGAAGTGTGTCAGAAGGCAATACCCACCACTCAGGCTCCGCTGGACTGTTTTAGATTGCTAGCTATTGGGGGGTTGGAACGTGCAGATCTGCCGTCGCAGAGGAGGGAGAGCTTGTACCTGAATAAAACTTGGCCTTAAAGGTGTCACTGGACTGTTTTGGACCAGGGGGCCGGGCTCTGCAACTTACCTGGCTGCTTCTTGCTCTGACTGAGGGCTGCTGGGAGCAGGGGGTGGGGCTTGTTGCATGTGCCCGCCCCCTGGGCTCTTTACTGCCGGAGCTCCGCTCCTGTGCGCTCCTGCAGGAAATGACCCCCGAATGCTTCCAGTGCATTTGTCCTCAGTGCACTAATCTTGTCCAGTAGAAAAATGGTGAAAGACACAAGAAATCAGAATCAGTAGCAAGTAGGAATCCCAGTGTCCAGGTGGGATCTGGGGATCCTCCAGAATTACAGCTCAGCTCCAGGCTGCAGAGATCAGTTCCCCTGGAGAAAGTGGATGGCTTGGAGTCAATAGCTTTGTACCCCACTGAAGTCCCTGTGCTCCCCAGACTTCATCCCCAAATTTCCAGGAGTTTCCCAACCTGGATTGGGCACCCTTAACCCCTCCGTCCCCCACCAGTGGCCAGGGCGGATCTGGCAACCCTAGTGGCAAGCTTCCCATTTGTATTTCACGAGGTCTAGGCTATTAATGTTAGGAGCTGCGGTGGCTCAGGTGGTTAAGACGCTGAACTGCTGGCCGTGGAAGGTCGGTCGTTCAGCAGTTCGAGACCCGAGTGTGCTGCATGACGGAGTGAGCTCCCATCTCTGGCCCCAGCTCCTGCCAACCTAGCCGTTTGGAAGCAAGACATTGGTCCCTGCCACACGGCAGGGAAAACAACGGGCAAACTGCGGCTAATCTGAGCCGCACCAAAGTTGAGA
>NW_015163233.1:7546-12113 GCF_001447785.1 Gekko japonicus | reverse complement strand
GAAGATACCTGTATTGTGGAATCATTCCAGAGAGACAAAAGCACACCAGTGAAGGCTCAGATAAACATAAGTAAGGACAGATTGTAAAATTAGGGTGAGAAACCTGCAAATGGGCCACATACTGTAAATGCAAAACCCTCACAACTGTTGATAGAAAAGAGGCAGTATTTAACCCATTCCCTACCTACTGTGTCTTTCATCCAAACCTCCACATGGTCCCAAGAGTTTGTTTGCCATATGTAAAGGTAAAGGTTTCCCTTGCTCGAAAGCCAGTCGAATCCGACTCTAGGGTTGCGGTGCTCATCTCCATTTCCAAGCTGAAGAGCCAGCGCAGTCCAAAGACATTTCCATGGTCATCTGGCCGGCATGATTAAATGCTGTTTACCTTCCCACCAAAGCAGTACCTATTTATCTACTTGCAGTGTCTTGCTTTCGAACTGCTAGGCTGGCAGGAGCTGGGGCCAGAGATGGGAGCTCACTCCATCACGTGGCAGTCGGGTCTCGAACTGCCGAACTACAGACCTTCTGGTCTACAGCTCAGCATCTTAACCTCTGAGCCACCGTGGCCCCTTTTTTACCATATGTAGCTGACAGCATATTTACCTTCCCATCCTACCCGTAACAGACTGCTATTCCTGGGCAAAGGTCTGTGACTTACTAGTGAAGAGAAGCGCTGGCTTTGAAAAATAACTCCTATTTTTGATGAGTATTTGATGTCGTATTTGATGCATCTGAAGAAGACGGGTTTTCCTGGTGAAATCCATGCTACAGCAAAGTCTTTCAAGTACCACATGGTTGATCTTCTAGCTAACGTCAGAACATAATCAATATATGCCATAATCTAGTAAAGACAACCATAGTGTGGAAACAAGCTTATGGTTGCTTCTCCCCAAGGGAGGATTCTGCATCTAGCGCTCAGGGGTGGTCGTTGTACCTTGAATGAACTGCCAAAGAAAAGTTTTGCCCTGTCTTAAAGTTGCCAACCTCCAGGTGGTAGCTGGAGATTACAACTAATCTCCAGGCAAAAGAGATCAGTCCTCCTGGAGAAAATGGGTGCTTTGAAAGGTAGCCTCTATGGCATTGAAACCCCTCCCCTCCCCAAACTCTGTTCTCAGACCCACCCCCAAAATCTCCAAGTATTTCCCAATCCAGAGCTGGCAATTCTACTGGTGCTTACTGTTCTCTGGCAAGGAGGAACATGCTGTTAAATTTAACTCCATGCTCCTTCCCAGTCATTTGCTGGCCCTGGGCTACAGTACAACCAGGGCTATTTTTGGGCAGGAACGCACAGGAATGGAGCTCCGGCTGGCTCCCGAGTTGGCCACGCCCAGCAGGAACTCATTAGCATAATAGACCACACCCAACAGCAGAAACTCATTCGGATTGGCTACATTAGGGGTGTGTGGCCTAACAGGCAAAGAAGTTCCTGCTACCAAAAAAGGCCCAGGGTTTTGACAACAAAGTAAACAGAATAAGAAGCAAAAGGTGGGTGTGGCTGGATGACCACACTTCTGGTAACATGTGGGGTGTGGCCTAATAGGCTAACGAGCTGTGCTGTCAGGGGTGTGGCCTAAGGCTAATGGTTTCAGCTGTTGCGTGTGGCCTATTATGCTAATGAGTTCCTGCTGGGCTTTTTCTACAAAAAAAAAAGCCCTAAGTACAACCAGGGTAGAATTTATGCGTGGAGTTTGAATGGATTAGTACTTGGGGACAATGGACAATTTGGTGTGAGTAAAAGGGAACCCCTGATAAGTTCTTGTGTAAACTGCTTCCATAAAACTGGTTGGCAGGGGCGGATGAAGGCTCACGGGTGCCCTCAGCACTGACCAATCTTGGTGCCCCCCACCTCCTTTCCACACTGACCCCCAGTCCATTTTAGTTGTTGACCTGTCTGACTGGATATACAATGCAGGTTGCAGCAATACAAACATTTATTCATAGGATAACACAATAGACTGTACAAACTCAGCCAAGCTGGGGCTACATGAAGTTCTACAAAAACGCAATACAACATCTCTTTTAATATTTCACCAGTTAAATGTATCAAAGTTCCAATATTCACCCTTTCCCCAACTTTGTGGTGCCCCCTTTGGCCCTGGTGCCCTAAGCACGTGCTTAGTCTGCTTAATGGTTAATCCACCCCTGCTGGTTGGTAGAAAGAACCAGCGGTCACTTCCTCAAGGCCTCTTGGCCCTGAAATCTACAGAAACTTGGGCAGTAGCAGCACTAGATTGCTCTGCAACCCAATGATAGATGGCTGATTTCGCACTAGAGCTGCCTCGATGTTGCGTTACCGTTTGCCCCGATACTATTGGTCAATTTCACACCCGAAGCTGCGGGGCTGCATTTTGACCCGATTTCCTCGGTAGTTTCGTGATCCTCAAAAAACGGGATCACGAAACTGCGGGGGAAATCAGGTGAAGCCGTGGGTCAAAATGCAGCCCCGTGGCTTCGGGTGTGAAATTGACCAATAGTATCGGGGCAAACGGTAACGCAACATCGAGGCAGCTCTAGTGCGAAATCAGCCGATATTTATGTTGCCACAAAGTTGTTCATTCCTTGGAGATGTGGGACTAACCACTACTTAGTGTGTAGGACTATCTGCTCTTTGGGTGGTAGGAACGGCCAAAGTGGGGGCAGACAGAGAAACAGGATACCATACAGAGAACACTGTCAGCAGTACCCCAAAACAAAAGCGTTGTAAGACATTTTGTCCGGTGTAAACGCCCTTCTCTTGATACTCTGTGGTTTTTACATGTTTGTAAACTTGGCAAATATGCGTTGTAAGATATGCTTTCTGTGAGGATGCTCTAAGCACATATAGTGACCTACTGCTTTATCCTTTTGCTTCTTTCAATTCTAGAAAAAGAAGAGGGCAATCACTGCCCGTCGGCAGCATCTCAAGGTACTGATGGTTACTGATAGCTCATAAGGATGGGCATGATTCGTTACTACTGTGTTCGCCTCTGATATGGCAATATGTCTGTGCTGCACAGCATTCTCCTACTGGAATGGTGGTGCCACTTCCAAAATCTGTGGTTCTCTACACATGAGCCCCCACTTAGAATCAGTTTCCCGACTACTATTTACTACTACTTTGCTGTTCAGCTTTAAAGCCGTCCTGCTGTTCCACCACCATATGTTTCTGTCATGTTTCCAATACAACGACGGAACCAATTTCAGCGTGGTAATGATGTTTCTTTGTGTTTAGCCATAGAACTGCCCCAGTTATGGATGTCCAGTTGTTACAGCAACAAGGCCATGCGGGCAAGTGCTGCTGAACTTTCCCAGTGTCCACCAGTTACCTCTAATTGGTCCCCCTCTCTAAATGCTTTTCTCTTAGCTGACGGCTCTTTTTGTAGCAGGAACTCCTCTGCATATTAGGCGACACACCCCTAATGTAGCCAATCCTCCAAGAGCTTACAGAGCTCTCCTTACATGGGCGACTGTAAGCTCTTGGAGGATTGGCTACATTAGGGGTGTGTCGCCTAATATGCAGAGGAGTTCCTGCTACAAAAAGAGCCCTGACTGAGGAGAAAATCATTCTGTGAGGGAAAGCTGTCTGGAGGTCAGCCACAGATTGGTGTTCTCACTGCCTTTCTGTGCTCTTTTGCTGTTCCAACCAGATCCCACCATCTATTACTTACCTATTACAATTGTATCCTGCCCTTCCTTTAGGGAAACACATGAGGGAGATTTTGCTGAGAAAGGAAGTGAGTGGCCCAAGTTTCCCCAGCTTCGTGTCTGAGTGGGCGTTAGGACTCTGATACCCCGGCCCATCTGGCGCACTGGCCCCATTGTCTTCTATCCAGCTTTGGGCAGGTGACTGGGGAAATGCTGCTTCTGAAACCGTTGCCCTAAATTCGGCCATTATGGTTCTCATTTTATATCTGCAGCTTCTAAGACTCGCCCAAGCACATCCAGTGAATTGATGGCAGAACTTGGTTATGAGTTGCCAGGCCTGGTTCTGTGTGCCTCTGGACCACGGCGCTTCTGCCCTGCGCCGCTCCCTGGCTAGCTCTGGTCTAGCCGTTCGCTCTTCAGGGCCCACTGGTGTATCCCATGATGCACCCGTGGCCACTTCCTTTCTGTGACTTTTCCCTCCCTGCCTTCTGAAAACGCTTCTGCTGTACCAGTCACTGTCCTCCTCCCAATTGTATCCTTCAGAGTGTGATGCTCCAAGTTGCTGCTACTGAACTTGAAAAAGAGCAAGTGGCTAAGGAACAAGAAAAAGCGGCCTACCTGGCAGAGCACTGTCCACCCCTGCAACTCCCAAGCTCCATGCAAGACTTGCAGGTAAAGGTTTCATCCTCTCCCTCCACTGTTACACAAGAAACGACGACTGAGGGGTGACCTGATCGAGGTTTATAAGATGATGCATGGGATAGAGCAGGTAGAGAAAGGCGTACTTTTCTCCCTTTCTCACAATACAAGAATTCGTGGGCACTCCATGAAATTGCTGAGTGGTCGGGTTAGAATGGATAAAAGGAAGTCCTTCTTCACCCAAAGAGTGGTTAACATATGGAATTCACTGCCACAGGAGGTGGTGGCAGCTACAAGCATGGAC
>NW_015163233.1:0-7370 GCF_001447785.1 Gekko japonicus | reverse complement strand
GCACCTCACCCGGGGGGACTGCGTTCCCCCACGTTCCCCCCCGAAATGACCTCTGGGCCTGACCCAACATTGGCTTCTCTTATGTTCTTATATAAACATATGGAACAGAGGTCCATCAGTGGCTATTAGCCACAAGGTATAGATAGGAACTCTCAGTCTGGGGCAAGTGACGCACTGTATTCTTGGTGATTGGGGGGCATCAGTGGGAGGACTTCTAGTGTCCCAGCCCCACTGGTGGACCTCCTGATGGCACCTGGTATTTTTGGCCACCGTGTGACAGAGTGTTGGACTGGATGGGCCATTGGCCTGATCCAGCACTGGCTTCTCTTATGTTCTCTTATGTTCTCAAGAGCAGAAACATTTGATGCCAGTCCGAGCACACAATTTTGTTCAGTACTCTGGCCTGAATCCATATAGCCCATCCGGAACGATCTGCTCCACAGAGCATGCTTGTGGTAACATCTTCTTTCCTGCTCGTTAACGAGGAGCAGAAGCAACACTTTTTCGCTCAGAAGCTGGTTAGACATACCTGGATTTATTTTACCTGCCTCTATGCAGGACAGACCACTGTGTAGATCTTTTCTTTGACAGACTCTATAGTATTGCTTAGAGAAATCGCACATGAGAAGTTGTGCTGGTCTGGCAAATTCCATATTGTAACTATGCTCAGTTTAGGTAATAGATTATTTCCTCCCACTATCCTGGGACTAAGCTCTGTTCGATATAATTGGACTTCTTGCTTAGGATTACTCCTTAGTATCCTGGAGTGGGTCTTGGGGAGAGGGGGGGAGGTGCTGAGGAGCAATGTGGGACTTGTATGGGACTTGAACAGAAATATAAGGGCAGTTGCTGGTGTAATGTTGGGCCAGTGCTGGTGTCATGAGAGTGGCTAAGGAGGCTTATGATACCGGCTAAACCCTGCACCACCCCTAACACACCCAATGCTTATCCTGTTTATGCTGGAAGGAGTAACACGGAGGAATTTCACAGTGCCCTTTTTAAGCCAGTTTGAAGCCATTTTTGATCCAACGTGGAGTAAGCTGGTATAGGTCTGCCATTTCACACATGGTTTTCCCCTACCGGTAAACGGCTGGATCTGAAGCGGTTTGCCATTTCAGACTGCACTGCTTTTTCCCACTTTTTCCTGCCTTTTTTGCTCGCGGCGGGCGATCTCCGGCTTTTAAAAAAATGGTCACTTTATAGAGCTATAGCGCTATAACACAACACTCCAGGCATTCCAATGGGGTTGCTATAATGCTGTTTTTGCTCTTGTGTTATAGCGCTATAGCGCTCTAAAGCGAATTTTTAAAAAAAGCCAGAGATCGCCCACGCGGGTAAAAAACAGCGGGGAAAAAGTGTTTCGGATCCGGGAGAAGAAACTGAAGACTACTTGGAAGTGGTTTACAGGTAAAATGGTTCAGCCCCGTTTCCTGAATGGGACAGAAGCGTTTGTGTGTGAAAGTACAAATATATTCCGGTAGGGAACCGGTTCTAAAACGGTTCTGTCTGAAATGTCAGACCAGAAACCATTTGGGAACCGTTCCTGAACCGGAATATATCGCCTGTCTGAAATTCCTCACTGTCTTAGCATGATGCTGCTGCAACTTGGAACCAGCTTATCTCCAGGATATGGATAGGTCATCATTTAAGTTTGTCAGAAGGAAGGCTTACAATGGGGTTCTAAGAGACATTTAGACTCTTAGATTTCCAAACATCAGCTGTACCAAAAATACAATGTGCAGATTTATGAAACTATACACCCCCACGTCAGATTCGGGTTTCTCTACAGTGGGCTACAAAGATTGGGTAGGAAATGCTGGATGGCTTGAGCAACCCTCTTTTATAATCTCTTCTCGTTTCTCAACAGGAACTGTGCAAAAAGCTTCATACTAAGATAGAGGAAGTGGATGAGGAAAGATATGACACAGAGATGAAACTACAGAAAACTACCAAGGAGGTAATATTTGCTCAGGCACCCAACACTGTGCCAAACTGAGCATCTGCAGCATATGTTGGAAGTTTCTGAGTTTAGTTATCCCACAGTGTTGGTTTCCAAATACGGGTTGGGAGTCCCTCTAAGGTATGTTCCCTCTAAGGTATGGAGTCCTGTGAGCAAAAATTCTACTTGGTGAGCGACTGACATTAAAGTTGTGAGCAGGTGATTTGGCTACTGCATAAATTAGTTTGCTCTGGAGCCCTTCTTCCTGAGTTAAGACAAAAATGTGTGAGCCGGAGGCTAAAAAACTGTGAGCTGGCTCACACTAACTCAGCTTAGAGGGAACCCTGGTTGGACCCTCCCAGTTTATGTATAGGGGTCAGCACACTGGTACTGCAGGTAGGTGACAAGAAGTTGAGATAGGAAACCCGATAATGGGTCCAACACAAAGGTCCCAAACAAAGGCAATATTCCACAAAAAGTTTGGGAAGTATTTCTCTAGACAGTTAGTATACTCTTTTTGTAAAAAAAACAAACAAAAACCCAACCTTAGATATGCATCTAAAATAATGCACAAAAGTAGTCCGTAGAGGGATAAGTATGGTGTTCTATTTAACATAGTTTTATCCTGCCTTTCCTACATAGCCCAAGGCAACTTACAATAGGACAAAAGGCCCTCCAAAACCCCACCATTAAAATGTACAACTAAGGTCCAATTTGCATTGGTCTTTCCTGCCGTTGTGCCACCGACCCCACATTGTCTAACAAATTTCTGTCTGCATCTCATTCTGCATCTCCTCTCGTATTGATTCGTCTCAGCATCAGCTGTCTGCATCATTTTATTGCCATTTAGTGGTGACGCTGAGGTCACTACGGTGTCTCATCACGTTATGTGGATTCGGTTTGAAGGTGGTTTAATTGCTCCTTCCTGCCCTCCGAGCTGCTGTGAGCAATAAGTGGACAACTGGAGCCGAATCCTCTCCCAATATATTTTCTAAGGAGATACTCAAATTGTCACAAAGAAAACAAGTTAGCTGAAAATCGAGTTGTCTGTGTTTAAAAGCAGCCAGGGGACATTTTCCTGCAATCATATTATTTTTCAGAGGGGGGGGGGTTGGAAGCACGCCTACCTGTCAGAACCCACAGCCAACAACGAAGTACACGCGTTCAGGAACGGTTATACTTTTATTGCAGAGCTATAGATGCTGTAACATAGGCACTGTTAAGAATGGCGGCAGCCCCATGGGCATAATAGGGTATAGGGTATTCGTATACCCCCCCTCCACAGCACTGCCCAATAAGACACTCTCCCACGCGCGGGTGAAGGCTTAGAGACCGTTAGGTAGCTGAAGCTGAGAATGAACACTCTCCCACGGCACCTAGGGCAATCCCAGACACCACAACACCCTCCTGCACATCTGTATAGATAAGCGTTTCAGCGCAAAGCAGAGACAGCACAGAAAGGAATGCAGTAGCAATTAACCCGAAAGGAAAGCAATAGCAATTACCCAGACACAGACCAACCTCCCCAACCTTCATGGCAGCATAGCTGACACTACCCTGAACCATTTATTATTTTCTGGGGCAGTCCCCAGAATGCCTTGTCTGGCATCCGCCAGGTGTTTTGTGTCTTTTACCCAGCTTGTTCCATCTTTCCTGCCCTCCTCGCCTCCCCCTCCACCAGGTCATCCCCCCTTTATTTTCTGCGGGGGGTCACGGGTGCTGTTTCCTCCCCACACCGTAGCAGAGCTGCAGGGCCCCCAGGAGACCGCTCCCCCCGTGCGCTCTCCCTAAACATGATGCAGATGGCAAGCTTCTATACTGAGCCATAGGGGAGGCAACAGAAGCGGGTGCCCCAGCTGAAAGAAGCAGTGTCACACGGCAGATGCAGATTGGGCCTGAGAAACCGAGTGAAGCTAAAGCTTTTCGCTCAGATTACACAGACTTGGTTTGCAAAGTATATGGCCATCAGGGGGAAATAAAGAAAGCACACAGAACACTAGAAGGCTGAAAACCACTACCCCTCCCCAAATATTAGGTGTCTGTTGCATAGCAGCTTCAGTACGTAGAGGCAATGTAAAAAATTAAAAGGTGGAGGAAAGCATGCCAGAAATAGTTCCAAGTGGTCTGTAATGCTCAGTAGAACAAAGTGAGAGTCCAGGGTTAGAGTCCATAGTCCCATACAGGGCTATTTTTGGGCAGGAACGCACAGGAACGGAGTTCCGGCTGGCTCCCAAGTTGGCCACGCCCAGCAGGAACTCATTAGCATAATAGGCCACACCCAACAAACGAAATTCATTAGGACTGGCTACATTGGAGGGTGTGGCCTAACATGCAAAGGAATTCCTGCTACAAAAAAAGCCCTGGGTTTGGACAACAAACAAGGTAAACAGAATAAGAAGCAAAAGGTGGGTGTGGCTGAATGAGCACACTTCTGGTAACATGGGGGTATGGTCTAATACGCTAATGAGCTGTGCTGTCAGGGGTGTGGCCTAATATGCTAATGAGTTTCTGCTGTGGGGTTTGGCCTATTATGCTAATGAGTTCCTGCTGGGCTTTTTCTACAAAAAGAGCCCTGGTCCTATATTTCATCCTCTATTATAAACCAGTTGGGTTTAACAACCTGCCTACACACACACACATACCCCCATCTAGTTTCTGCCACCTTTCCCATTCTTGTAAGGCCCTCTCTTACCGTTTATTTCCTCACATCTCTCTCTCTGTAGCTTGAAGATTTGGGCCAGAAACTGTTTGACCTGAGGGGTAAGTTCAAGAGGCCACCCCTGAAGAGAGTCCGCATGTCAGCTGATGCTATGCTGCGGGCTCTTCTGGGCTCCAAGCACAAAGTCTGCATGGATCTGAGAGCCAACCTGAAGCAGGTCAAGAAAGAAGACACTGAAAAGGTACTTGGCAAGTCAACAAGAAGCATATTCCAGGAATTTGCAGTACACGTCAATCAACTTCAACAGCTCATCGTTTAGCAAAGATCTTGCCTGTTTTGAGAGAGCAATAATGTGGCCATACAGTGCTTACGGTCTGGTATCTGTCGTCTGGTATGTTTACACTCAGTGCTCAGTTGGCCCAACTGCAAACATTCCTTTCCATTTCCCTCTGTCGCGATTGGCTAGCCTCAAATTCTTCCTTTTTGCTTCAGCTAGTAATTGCCTCAAGAAGCCCATTCAAAGAAAATCTAGGATTGTTGTTGTTCAGTCGCAGTCGAGTCTGACTCTTCGCGACCCAGCCGCTTCACTCTTTCTGGGGTTACTTGTACTTGCCCTCTGCTCTTCCCCAGTAGCATATTGGACACCTTCCGACCTGAGGGTCTCATCTTCCGGCATCATATCTTTTAGCCTTTTGATACTGTCCATGGGGTTTTCTTGGCAAAGATACTGGAGTGGGTTGCCATTTCCTTCTCCAGTGGACCACACTTGGTCGGAGTTCTCTGCTGTGGCCTGTCCGTCTTGGGTGGCCCTCCACGGCATAGCCCACAGCCTCATCGAACCACGCAAATCTAGGATGCTTCCTATAAAAGTCAGTTCCATGCTAATTGTCAGATATTAGGGATATTAGGGAACTAGGTTCTACTAGGCATATTGTATATCACCAGTTCTACTAGGCATAATGTATATCATCTGTGGATAAATACAGGACTCGACAGGGCTTCCAAATCAATTTATTGTTTTATTTAATCCTTAGACCACTGCTAAAGTAAGACTAAAACAGCTTTCACGCAAGAGCTGTGCCGCGGTCGCACCTCCCTTTGCCCCACTTCTATTGATCAATTTCCCACGCGAAGCCGTGCAGCCGCATTTTGACCTGCGGCTTCGCCCGATTTTCCCCGTGGTTTCGCGATCCTCAAAAAACAGGATAAACAGAATAAGAAGCAAAAGGTGGGTGTGGCTGGATGGCCACACTTCTGGTAACATGGGGGTATGGCCTCATATGCTAACAACCTGTGCTGTCAGGGGTGTGGCCTAATATGCTAATGAGTTTCTGCTGTTGGGTGTGGCCTATTATGCTAATGAGTTCCTGCTGGCCTTTTTCTACAAAAAAAAAAGCCCTGCAGATAGCCAAACAAATGTGAGTGTACCTGTGGTACAAGCTCAAATGTTCCTCTTCTTCCCCCTCACAGGAGAAGGATCTGCGTGATGTGGGTGACTGGAGGAAGAACATTGAGGAGAAGTCTGGGATGGAGGGCCGGAAGAAGATGTTTGAAGGTGAATAAGAAACATGCAGCTGTTCGTCCGGTCTCCACGCCTGTTCAGTCCCCGTACTTCTCTTCCACCTGTCCTGCCGCCTAATATTCCGTCAACATTTTGCAGCACTGTTTTTATGCTGACTTTCTTCAGGCCACGATTGTATTTCGTAGAACGATCCACCCTACAGAACCTACCTGCAGCCCAACCCTTATTATTGCTGGGGAGACAACCATTCGGAACTGCAAAACGTCTTGAAAACATTTTGCAGCAATGAGTTTAAAGTATTCAGTCATCCTTAGATCCCATAATTATGTAGGTTCTGCTGTTGCAAAGCAAGCCGAATGATGTAAATAAAGCTTTGAAAGTATGGTTGAATTTTTAAGCCTTGGGAGGCCAAGGCATGAAATTGTGTGATACGGTGATTTAATTTGGTGCTTAAATATCCTGCAGATACAAGATTATTCTATTCTTGTGTAGATGTTGCATACAGAGAGGATTCATCGGGTGCACTTTCACTTTTCTTTCCATGAAATTAGTTGTGCCATTCACAAACCTGCCCAGAAGCTGAATGCAATCAAATGTGCAAACATCAAGTTTTATCTAATCGTCACCTATTTCTGGGACATTAGGAATCATTTTGAGGAGATGCTGGTATGACTGCAAAAATGGCCATAGCTATTCATGAACGAGGGAGCAGCTATAAGGGTGCATAATGCAGATTAAACATATATTTTCTTTTCAAACGTTCACAAAGGCTGCTGTTCCCAGGGCCTCCCTCGGATACAAAATTATGTCAGGACATTGTCATCAAGCCAAAGGGAAGATATATTGCCTTGGCGCTGCTACGGGGAACTCGGTGCTTTGGTGCCAGCGAAATAGTGTGGGTTGTAAGATACTAGGAAGCTGAGGATTAATCTGTCTTCAGCTAGTTCAGTATTTTCACTGCCAGGGCACTTTTTGGAGACATTTTTATCATTATTCATTCTGAGATCCCCCTCCCCCCACCGGGGGGGGGGAGCACTCTGTACATTACATATACAAAATCTGAGCTGTCCTATGTGATGGGTTCCCTGCCCATCAGGCTAATGTGGTGAGCCCTCTCAACAATGACAGCTATCAAATTTGTAAATCCTGAAGATATGCTTTTGCTGACCTCACTAATGAGATTTACAGTGCCTTCCTAAACAGCATTCCACCTTTCTAATGAGGTGAGACCTCATTTGGAATACTGTGTG
>NW_015163232.1:67726-71580 GCF_001447785.1 Gekko japonicus | reverse complement strand
AACTGAACCTGGAACCTTCTGTATGCAAACCGGAGGCTCTTCCGTCAATCCACAGCCCCTCCCCTCAGAGGCTCCAAACTGGCAAATTTCTCCTTCTTTCAAATTGAGATTTTTAAAAACACACAAGTTCTGTTCGCTTTCTGCAGACTGCCTGGGAGTCTGAGCCCTTGAAATCAAACATCTGATTTCTGTGCAAGAGAAATGAGGCAACTAGGTAAATTCAAATGCCTCTACCATAGGTGGCCCCGAAGAGCCTTGCACTCTGCGGATAGCCACCCGCTGGTTGTCCCCGGCCCGAAAGACGCCCGCCTAGCCTCAAGCAGGGCCTTCTCGGCTCTGGCCCAGGCCTGGTGGAACGTGCTTCCGATCAAGATCAGGGCCCCGCGAGACCCGTGGGGCCTGCAAAATGGAGCTGTTCCCCCAGGCCTTTGGCTGAGGCAGCGGACGTCTACCAGCTGGCCTCCCTGTTGCTGCTGTATGAGGCCGCCATGGCTCGGCACTGGCCCACTCGTTTCCCGGCTGCAGGAACTGAAACTGCAGATGCTGCACTGCCCACTGCGCTGTTTCAAATTGACTTTATTGTAGATTTGTTATTACCTGACTGAATTGTTTTCAAGATTGCGTTGATTAATGGTCGCGAGCCGCCTTGAACCTGCTTGCGGGAAGGGCGGGGTATAAATCGAAACAGAAGAAGAGAAGAGATGAAGAAGAAGAGGAAGAGACTGGATTCATACCCCGCCCTTCACTACCTGAAGGCGTCTCAGAGCGGCTTACAAACTCCTTCCCCTCCCCACAACAGACACCCTGTGAGGCAGGTGGGGCTGAGAGAGCTCTTGACAGAAACTGCTCTTTTTCAAGAACTACGGCTTGCCCAAGGTCATCCAGCCAGGTGCAAGTGGAGGAGGAGTGGGGAATCAAACCCGGTTTGCCCAGATTAGAGTTCGCGCACTTAACCACTACACCAAACTGGCTTTGAGATTTATGAGATGAGATTTATACCCTGCCCTTCACTACCCGAAGAAGTCTCAGAACGGCTTACAATCCCTTTCCCTTCTCAACCCCACAACAGACACACTATGCGGGAGATGGGGCTGAGAGAGCTCTTTCGAGCACTGCTCCTGAGAGGACAGCTCCGAGAGAACTTATAACTGACCCTAGGTCACACCAGCAGCTGCATGTGGAGGAGGAGCGGGGAATCAAAACCGGTTCTCCCAGATTAGAGTCCGTGCACTTAACCACTACACCAAACTGGCTCTGAGATTTATGAGATGAGATTTATACCCTGCCCTTCACTACCCGAAGGAGTCTCAGAACGGCTTACAATCCCTTTCCCTTCTCAACCCCACAACAGACACACTATGCGGGAGATGGGGCTGAGAGAGCTCTTTCGAGCACTGCTCCTGAGAGGACAGCTCAGAGAGAACTTATAACTGACCCTAGGTCACACCAGCAGCTGCATGTGGAGGAGGAGTGGGGAATCAAACCCGGTTCTCCCAGATTAGAGTCCGCACTCTTAACCACGACACCAAACTGGTTCCTAATAAATAAATAAACAAACGCAAACACAACCTTTCACGCTATTATGTGCCTGAATGACAACCAATTGTCTTTTGGACGCAATCCTGACCATTTTCTCCCTTGCGTGCGACTGGAAATGGAGCGGCAGCACGGAACCAGCCGAGCGACTTATATTCTAAAGCCGCTTGCGCATAGATGTCCCAGTGTGGTGGAACATCCACCTCTCCTGCGGGCACTTCCCACTCCGGCTGGGCACACCCACCTCACAGTTCCACTGAACAGCACGGGTTCTTGGGGGATTATGGAGAGCTTGCTCCGGAGATCCGCCAGGCCGATGTCGTTGATCTTCACGCCGTCGATTTTAATGCAGCCTCCAGAGAGTTCGACCAAGCGGAAGTGAGAGGACTTCCCTGAGAAAGCAAAGGGACGGAGTACGAGTAGGGAGACGAAGCCCTAGGAGGAAAGGCCGAGGGACTCGGGAGTGTTCAGTCTAGCGAAGAGGAGGCGGAGGGGGGACAGGATGGCTCTCTCGAAGTATTTAAAGGGCTGTCACTTAGAGGAGGGCGGGGAACTCTTCCTGTTGGCAGCGGAGGAGAGGACTCACAATCATAGGTTTAAATTAAGGGCGGGAAGGTACCAGATGGATATGGGGGGGGGGGCTTTTTATTTATCTATTAATTTATTTTATTTAGGCGTTTTTACCCCGCCCTCCTTGCGAGCGGGCTCAGGGCGGCTTACAAGGGGCATAAGCCCATACATAAAACCAGATAAAACAGTAAAATCATACCTAATAATACCAATAACAATAATAAAGTGCTTTCTGCAAACATGACGGTCTTGAGTGGTTTTTGACAGTCAAAGTCGTGCAACAGTGGGGTCAGCTGCCTGGGGAGGTGGTGAGCTCCAGGGTTGCCACTAAAATTTTATTTTTCCTTTCCCTGACCACCATTCAAATATAACCACAAGTTAAAGAAAGGAATAGGATGTATTGCATGAATGCATGGGAAGGTTCCACTCTACAACGACACAAGCCTCAACTGCAAAAATATTTGTCAAAGAGATATAATATCAGCTTCTTTCAACATTAACTGCAGCAACATCTGTTTTGCAATGGCAGCAGAAATCACACCAAGCACTGCTGTAAAGACAAAACAGCGGAAGGGACAGCCGAGACGTTCAGAGCTCTTGGGCTGAAGAGCAGGATAAACACACCAATGCGAACACCAATGATACTGCTGCAGAGAGCACAGAACCTTGGAATCACAGAGCTGGAAGGGGCCCTGTGGGCCATCCAGCCCAACCCCCTGGTCAGTGCAGGACCAGCCTAGAGCACCCCTGACAGCTGCTGCTTAAAGACTGGTGGGGAGGGGGACCTCACCACCTCCCTAGGCGGCAGAATCCACTGCTGAACAACTCTTGACTGTAAACAAGGGTTTTCCTAATATCCAGCCGGTACCTTCCTGCCCATAATTTAAACCCATTCCTGCGAGCCCTCTCCTCGGCTGCCAACAGCCTGGCAGGAACCTGGACGATGGTGGTAGGCGACCTTCCAATGTTGAGAGAACGCCGCCATCTTGTATCGATATCTGTGTTCTTAGCACTGATGATCTTATGCTGTGATTTCAATTGCAGTTTGTGTTTTCATATATTTTGGCATTTTAGCATATGTGTGTGTGTGTGTGTGTGTTTGTTGTTGTTGTTCAGTCGCACAGTCGAGTCCGACTCTTCGCAACCCCATGGACCAGATCACGCCAGGCCCTCCTGTCTTCCGCCGTCCTCTGAAGTTGGCTCAACTTCATGTTTGTTGCATCTATGACACTGTCTATCCCTCTCATCCTTTGCCATCCCCGTCTTCTCTGACCTTCCATCTTTCCCAGCATCAGGGTCTTCTTCTCCAGTGAGTGCTCCCTTCTCATTGGGTGGCCAAAGTAGTTGAGCTTCAACTTCAGTATGTGGCCTTCCAGGGAACAGTCAGGGTTGCTTTCTTTTAGGATTGACCGATTTGATCTCCTTGCAGTTGGTGGTCTCATAAGGTGCTACTGGACTCAAACCCTGCTATTCCATGGCAGTCCAACACAGCTGACCTGTTGAGAAGAGTTTCAGAGGGCAAGCTGTGTCAGCCTACAGTTTTTGTTGTTGTTGTTCAGTCGCACAGTCGAGTCCGACTCTTCGCAACCCCATGGACCAGATCACGCCAGGCCTTCCTGTGTTCCGCCGTCCTCTGAAGTTTGCTCAATTTCATGTTCGTTGCATCTATGACACTGTCTGACTATCCCATCCTTTGCCGTCCCCGTCTTCTTTGACCTTCAATCTTTCCCAGCATCAGGGTCTTCTCC
>NW_015163232.1:65930-67521 GCF_001447785.1 Gekko japonicus | reverse complement strand
CCCCCCCCCAACTTCACTTCTTCGGTCCAGAGTAATGGATGGGAGGCCATCTAGAAAGTCTGCTGTGCAGAGACCATCTAAGGAGGCTGCCGGGCAGGGGCAGGCCCTGGCCGACCACCTCTGAACGCCTCTTGCCTCGAAAGCCCTCCTGAGTCGCCGTAAATTGAGTGTGATGTGATGGTGCTCTCCACCACCTGCCCTGACCCGGAGAATCCAGGCCAGCCCGGGCAGAGACCATCTAGGAAGGCTGCTGGGCAGGGGCAGGCCCTGGCCGACCACCTCTGAACGCCTCTTGCCTTGAAAGCCCTCCTGAGTCGCCGTAAATTGGGTGTGATGTGATGGCGCTCTCCACCACCTGCCCTGACCAGGAGAATCCAGGCCAGCCCGATCTCGTCAGACCTCAAAAGCTAAGCGGGGTCGGCCCTCGTTCGCATTTCGATGGGAGACCCAACGAGGAAGTCCAGGGTTGCCATGCAGAGGCAGGCAATGGCAAACCATCTCTGGACATCTGTTTCATTGAAGGAGGAGGAGGGAAGAGATTGGATTTATACCCTGCCCTTCACTTGGAGTCTCAGAGCGGCTTACATTCCCTTCCCCTCCCCACAACAGACACCCTGTGAGGTGGGGCTGAGAGAGATCTTTCGGGAACTGCCCTTGAGAGAACAGCTCCGACAGAACTAGGGCTTGCCCAAGGTCATCCGGCAGCAGCAAGTGGAGGAGTGGGGAATCAAACCCAGTTCTCCCAGATTAGAGTCCGCGCAACTTAACCACGACACCAAACTGGCTCTCGAAAAGCCCAGAGGGTCAGCCAGACACCAGCTGTGACGACAGAACTTTCCTCCACCAGTTTTCTCCCATACGGCCACTGGGTGGCTCCACCAGCCCTCATCAGAACCAACAGGAGGAGGGGTTTTCGACACAGTCGGGAATTTTCAGCTTCCTGAAACGCCCCCGGCCACCTACTCACCTGACCCCGTTCTCCCTACGATGCCAATCTTCTCCTTGGGTTTGATGGTGAAGGACACTTTCTTGAGGACGAGCGGGAGGTTCTCCCGGTACCGCATTTCTGCATTTTCGAAGATGACTTCTCCTTCCTGAGGCCAGTCGGGAGGGGGCGCTTTGTTCTTAATCCGAGCTGGAGCCTCCAGGGAAAGTGTCTTGGAAAGGGGGTTGGGAGACGGAAAAGGGTCAGGGTCTCAGCTGTTCAAGAGCCATTTCCCTTCGGAATACTGGCTGAACGCAGAGAAGTGCAAACCGGAAAGCAAAAACTACAACCAGAATCTTCTCCCGGGGAAGCTGACAGTGTCAATCCAGCTAAAGAACAGATGAAATTATTTGTTTACTTCATTTATACTCTGCCTAAAATGTTGAGACAGTGTGCGACTGCAATAAAAAAAGGCCAACGTTATGCTGGGGATTATTAGGAAGGGAACCGAAACCAGATCAGCCAGTATCATCATGCCCCTGTATATATTGATGGTGTGACCTCATTTGGAGTACTGTGTACAGTTCTGGTCACCACACCTCAAAAAGGATATTCTAGCATTGGGAAAAAGGCAGGAAAGGGCAACTAGAATGATAAAAGGGTTGG
>NW_015163232.1:42306-65917 GCF_001447785.1 Gekko japonicus | reverse complement strand
CTTTTCTCCCTTTCTCACAATGCAAGAACTCGTGGGCACTCCATGAAATTGCTGAGCGGTCGGGTTAGAACGGATAAAAGGAAGTCCTTCTTCACCCAAAGACTGATTAACACGTGGAATTCACTGCCAAAGGAGGAGGGGGCGGCGGCTACAAGCATGGATGGCTTGAAGAGGGAATTAGATAAGCATATGGAGCAAAGGTTTATCAGTGGCTATTCACCACAAGGTATAGATAGGAACTCTCGGTCTGGGGCAGGCGATGCTCTGTATTCTTGGTGCTTGGGGCTGGGGGGGGGCAACAGTGGGAGGGCTTCTGACCCCACTGCTGGACCGTCTGGATGGCACCTGGTATTTTTGGCCACTGTGTGACACAGTGTTGGTCTGGATGGGCCATTGGCCTGATGCAACATTGGCTTCTCTTATGTTCTTATGCCTTTTCACTGAGACTAAAAGTGGACAACAGCTTTAGAAAAACAATGCTAAAAGAGGCTAGGATAATACCTAAAAACAATGGGATGAAACTGGATTGCAAAACTAGAGAATCTAATGACCACCCAATAAACAATTTAAAACTCTTAAAAAATGGTCATCCCAAAGCCCTAGAGCAATGGTGGTCAAATTCATAACTAGAGGCAATGTGCAAAGAACTGGTCTTTGAGATGTACCCCGATTGTAAATTTCCTCGCAGAAAGTCCTTGTACCTTCACCCAAAGAGTGATTAACATATGGAATTCACTGCCACAGGAGCTGGTGGCAGCTACAGGCATGGACGGCTTCAAGAGGGAATTGGATATGGAGCAGAGGTCCATCAGTGGCTATTAGCCACAAGATATAGATAGGAACTCTCAGTGTGGGGCAAGGGATGCTCTGTATTCTTGGTGCTTGGGGGTAGGGGGGGGGCAACAGTGGGAGGGCTCCTACTGTCCTGGCCCCACTGCTGGACCGCCTCATGGCACCTGGTATTTCTGGCCTCTGTGTGACAGAGTGTTGGACTGGATGGGCCACTGGCCTGATCCAACATTGGCTTCTCTGATGTTCTTATGTACCTGTTGCTGGAGTCATTACTGGGAAGGAGTGGGGGTCTTCCTGCCAATCAAAATAATTTTATACAGAAGATCTTCCAGGCATCCTTTCCCTCACAGCTTCCTTCGTTCAGTCAAGGAAGCAAGACTTCCTGGAATGGCTCACAGGAAGACACCACCATCCTTGGACTATTGAACCGCCCCCTCAGCATATAGCACAGGAACATAAGAGAAGCATTCGCCTTTTTTTTATTGCCGTCACACACTGAGTCGACACTTTCTGGGAGATATTTGCCACGACTCCAAGATCTCTCTCCTAGTTGGTTACCGCCAGTTTGGAACCCATCAACCTATATTTACAGCACAACTTCTACTTCTGTTTGGGGCACGGATTTCCGAGAGAAGCTTCTCTGGGTGCCTCTGCCATGATAAGATCAGCTCGTCATGGCTTGGGCTGCATGGGCGTGTTGCATTTCTGGGCAAATACCGAAGTGGGAAAGACATTCCACCACAAGTCCAGAGACTTAACGCTCCCCACCCCTTTTTGTCCCAAGCCATCCCGCTTAAACCCAAAAAGTTTCTTCATACTCAGGAAAATCCTTAAGACAGTACTGCAAAAAAAAAGGCTATTGCAACAAGAGTTAAACTGACACGGACTAGACACATACGCAAAAGGAGTCCCGCAAGAAGCGCAAATGAGTAATGATCGAAGAAGAAGAGACTGGATTTATCCCCGCCCTTCACTACCCAAAGGAGTCTCAGAGCGGCTTACAAACTCCTTTCCCTCCCCCTCCCCACAACAGACACCCTGTGAGGTAGGTGGGGCTGAGAGACAGCTCTTATCAGAACTATGGCTTGCCCACGGTCGTCCAGCCAGGTGCAAGTGGAGGAGTGGGGAATCAAACCCAGTTCTCTCAGATTAGAGTCCGCGCACTTAACCACTACACCAAACTGGCTCTCGACATGTGCTAAATGCAGCCCCCCCAAAAAAAGAATCAGAAGGACAGGCAAGAGAAAGGAATCCCGTATATTGTCCATGTTTCGACAAGCAGAAGCACATAGAGAGGAAGGCGATCTAATTAGCTTTTCAAGCGGTCAATTTCCACTCCAGGACAATAAGCAAAATGCACTGTAGAGAAATCCTAGCTCTCTTCCAGAAACAACACGTAAGATGTTATCGAACAGATTCTGGATACCTTGATATAGTGGTTGATCCTCTCCACAGAAGTGAAGCGGGCCTCCGTCTCTGAAGCCAGCCTGACCGTGAACTGGAACAAGCCTGTTAGCTGGAAAAGAAACCAACAGTACTTGAACCACCAACAGCAGTCCAATGTTCCCTCTAAGCTGTGGCGTCTTGTGAGCAAAAAAGCTACCTTGATATAGTGGTTGATCCTCTCCACAGAAGTGAAACGGGCCTCCGTCTCTGAAGCCAGCCTGACAGTGAACTGGAACAAGCCTGTCAGCTGGAAAAGAAACCAACAGTACTTGAACCACCAACAGCAGTGACTGTAGTATATTAATTCACTGACCTATCAGGCTTCTCTACCAATGGCAGCATTCCCTATACTGCCCACGTGCGCAGTAACCCAAGTGTTTTCCTAAAGAACAGTTCACAGTAACGGAATCACAGACAGAGAGGCAGACAGACAGACAAAGAGAGAGAGAGACAGACAGACGGAGAGATTTCAAACAGGGGGAGACAGTCACCTGGACAGCATAGGAGATGGCCAGCCCGGCATAAGCAGGGGAAATCTGCCCATGCATCAAGACGATCATCAGCCCTGTGGTTGTAATGAGCGCAATGCTGACGATATCCAGTCTCACGGCAAGCCAACGCATGGCACAGCTGAACAGGAAGAACGGAGCCTGATTGTCATCCAGCAGCTCCTGGTACCTGGAAGAGAGATCCGGGAAATGCTACATGTGACGGGCTTGCTTATAGGGGAGACGGTTTGACCTTTACACACTCTCTGAGTACACAAACTTGGTAGATTTCTGCTGCCACCAGGAATCAGAAATTCCAAATCTCTCTCTCTGCTGGTAGAATGACCTAGGGTCTGGGCACTTCGGAGGACTATGTGGCCCTGAGGAAGGACTCTAATGATTACTGGGATGAGATTAAATAAAAATTGATTTATTTAATAAAGAACAAGATAGGTTTCTGGTTATTTTGAACTGTTACTGGGGGGGGGGGAGAACTAAATATAACTGGCAAAACTCGGTGTTAGAGTCACTCAGACTTCACTCTGACAGGCATATAGACTCTCAGTATAATCTCTCTCTCTCATTCATATATATATATATATATATATCTCCAAACAGGCTAATCTCCTTGTCTTATTCACCCAGAACAGAATCAACTTTTATAGTCACTCAGACTAAACTGCTTGCCTTATTCACAAAGAATAGAAGCAAAATTCCATAGTCACAGGGTGCGTTCAGACGGGCCGTTTAGTCTGCTTTCGGCACGCTTCAGTAACGGATTTTATATCCACGTTCACATACCCAACATCTGCGCACTGTCCCCAGCTGTCGCTTTCCGGCTCAACCCCACTTTAAAACGGAGTATTTTGTTACCAGGTCCCCAAGAGGTGTTTTCCTGATTCTCTGGTTCTAGCCGCACTTTTCTGACGTCTGCCCGCTCCTGCAGTGTCGAGCCACTTCCACCCGGAAGCCCAAGGCTTCCGCTCTTCGCCCGCCATTTTATTTTAGTGTCGGCGGTATGCGCACAAGCGGAGCTCCGCCCACGCATTATTAAAAACAATGTTTAAACAGTGCCTAGTTTTGTTGGTTAGACGAGTTCAGGATCTCACGGAGGCTAGTTTCGGGGTAAAAGTTTAAAGGGAAGTGTTCCTTTAAAGTTTAAAGGGAAGTGTTACAGCAGTTGGGTTAAAGTGGAAATTGCTGTTCTGTGCATGCATGAAAATTTTAATTCTAGAAATGGCTGCTATGCACATGCCCAAACTGAGAGGGGGAAAACCCCGACGCACGCTTCCGTGTGTGGACGGCAGGGAGCAATGTGGCTACGCAGCAATCCGGAACAAGGAGGTGAGTGTGATCACGATTCTCCAGGTTAAAAAAAAATGCATCCGGAGCAATTTAAACCGCTCCCAGCACACCGTCTGACCACACCCAGTGTTTCCTCGATCACTCCCTGACAAAAATTCAACCTGAGCACCGATGTCATAGGTATGCATGTTCATCCCCTGTTGATCCACATGTGAAAACACATCAGTCAGACTGCTTGTCCCCGGGGGGGGGGGGGGGAGGTATGCTGCCACCTGGGCAGACTGAGTGCTGTTTGATGTCCCCCCCTAAGCCTGCAGCCAGTTACGATGCTGCGTTTGATTCCGCCGCACTTGAAGCACCTGAGTGCCCAGCGCCTGAAGCCCCAGAGTTCCCCATTCTCTTGTTCCCAGAGTGAGGGGACAGCTTATTAGCTGTTGTAGATTTTACGGGTTGTGTGGCCGTGGTCTTGGCATTGTTGGACCTGACGTTTCGCCAGCAGCTGTGACTGGCACCCTCAGAGGTATAACACAGAAAGAGGGAGTACTCTCTGGGTGCGTCCAGACAGGCCGTTTAGTCCGCTTTCGGCACGCTTCAGTAACGGATTTTATATCCACGTTCACATACCCAACATCTGCGCACTGTCCCCAGCTGTCGCTTTCCGGCTCAACCCCACTTTAAAACAGAGTATTTTGTTACCAGGTCCCCAAGTGGTGTTTTCCTGATTCTCCGGTTCTAGCCGCACTTTTCTGACGTCTGACCGCCCCTGTGGTTTAAACCCCCTCTGAACTCGAAAGCTGCTCGAGGCTTCCGCTTTTCACCCGCCTTTTTTTTTTTAATGCGTTGGCGGTGTGCGCATAGGCGGAGCGCCGCCACCGCGTTTAGAAAACCGACATTTAAACGGTCACTTGTTTTAGCGTTTAGATGAGTTCGGGATCTCATGGAGGCCATTTTCGGTTCAAACATTTAAAGGGAAGTCTTTTGTTGGAGGGGTTGGATTGATTCACCCTCGTGGTTCTGCGCATGCGCCATGATAGTTTCCCCCCCCCTTCTACGGAGGGGCGCCTATGCACATGCGCAAACTGAGGGGGGGAAATTTAAAACCCGCCGACACATGCTCCCACGCGTCAGTAGTGTAGGTGCCGGGGAGCTATGTGACTGCGTGGTGAGGCAGGATAAGGGAGGTGTGATCGCGATTATCCAGATCAAATCTAATCCAGTTAGAACCAGAGCAGTTTAACCCGCTCTCTGACCACACCCATACAGACCATGCTGTCTCTTCAAACTTCACACACATAACCCCATCATAAAAAACATCTCTCCTCTCACACTCTCAGTCATCAGCCAGTCACAGCACACTCATCTCCTCCTATCGCTCTCCTTACATTACTGCAGTCAAACTCAACATTTAAAGACACACACCAAAACATGGAATCACTACAGTACACTTTTTAGGCCTCTCACTTTAGACTAGCAAACACAGTGGTCAGAACTGGAAGTCCAACAGCGCACCAACCCTGGATTTCAGAGAACGGCCGGGCACTAACCTGTGCAGGAATTCCTGCCCTTTATTGTAGGCATGGATCGTTGACAGGCCTTGAATGCTTGACGTGATGTGAGAAAGGAATGGAGACTGCGTGATGTTGTCCAGGCGTTTCAGCTCTCGGATGAAAACTCTGAAGGGGAAAACACAGACACCCCTGAAAATACAGCATCTGCCAGTACGAGATATTAGCAACTGACTGAAGAACATAAGAACATAAGAGAAGCCAATGTTGGATCAGGCCAATGGCCCCTCCAGTCCAATACTCTGTGTCACACAGTGGCCAAAAATACCAGGTGCCATCAGGAGGTCCAGCAGTGGGGCCAGGACACCAGAAGCCCTCCCACTATTGACCCCCCCAGGCACCACCACCGTCCTGTCTACCTGGACACAACGTGCAAGATCATAAAAAGGATGACGAGGGGCCCGACGGCCACCAGGAACCAGGGGAAGACGCCGGCGATCACTCCCACGCAGAAGAATACCAGGATGACGTTCTGGATGAACATTTCAGCTTGAAATGGCAAGCGGACGTCAACTAGGAGAGAGAGAGAGAGTGCCTTACCCAACGGACCAAACGCTATTACGCTAATCAGCCAACCAACAGGTACCACTGATTTTAACATTCCAAGTTCAGCATTCTTTCAGAGTTAAAGTCACCCCCATCCAAAAAAACAGAAACTACACTCTGCCAAGACAGTCAGAGACCTACACTCTGCCAAGACTCTTCCTTTAAGTGAATTAGAACATAAGGGAAGCCATGCTGGATCAGGCCAATGGTCCATCCAGCCCAGGGGCCATCAGGAGGTCCACCAGCAGGGCCAGAACTCCAGAAGCCCTCCCACTTCTTGCCCCCCAGGCACCAAGAATACACAGCATCACTGCCCCCAGACACAGTGTTCCATCTAGACCAGGGGTGTCAAATATGCGGCCCAGGGGCCGGATGAGGCCCCCGGAGGGCTTCTATGAGGCCTGCAGGGGAACTGGCTGTCTTCTGCTTCTTCTTCCACTTCTGCTGCTGCTGTGTCATCGTAGGTTTGCAGCTTACAGATACACACCTGAACAGCATACTCAAGACTGCGACAGCACAGACATTTGAATGCAATAATTCAGCGCAAGAGGTGTCAGTTATCAGACACTGTTAAATAAACAAGATATTGCAAGAGTGCTAATGTTTTAAGCAATGTTTTAATTTTAAGTAAAAAAAAAACCCTTTGTGTTTGTGACCTTTATAAAGTTTATATCTCTGCTACCTGGCATTACATTTTATGACGCATGTGGTCTGTCCCAACAAGGTCTCATTTATTGAACCTTGGGAGTATCTGCGCAATAGAGCAGGTGCTCTGCCGCTGGACCACAGACTGTGCAAAGGAGGAGCGGGTGACGCAAGCGAGACACAAAGCGGAACTAGTTTACCTTCGTCCATATCTTTGGAGAACCTATTGAGAATCCGTCCGGTCGGCGTGGTGTCGAAAAATTTCATGGGGCTGCGCAGGATCCGCCGGAAGAGCTCATCGTGGAGCCTGGAGGAGGCTCTCAGCGTCCCCTGCGGGGAGTGAAAAAAGGTCGTGGGAACTGGTGACAACGTTCGGCATACGCGCTTGCCGCACGCCGTAGATCAATCTGCCGCCTCCTCTCCAATGTTGTCGGAAGGGCGAGAAGTGAATGGATTATTAAGAAGGCACAAGGAGCTACTGTGACCTGGATGGACCAGGCCAGCCCAATCTTGTCAGATCTTGGAAGCTAAGCAGGGTCGGCCCTGGTTAGTACTTGGATGGGAGACCACCAAGGAACCCCAGGGCTGCTACGCAGAGGCAGGCGATGGCAAAACCGCCTCTGATCGCCTCTTGGCTTGAAAACCCTATGGATCTTGGAACCTAGGTTTGGTCAGCCCTGGGTAATATTGGCGTAGGAGACCACCAAGAAGAAGTGCTGGCTTTTTATACCCTGCTTTTCTCAACCCGAAGGAGTCTCAAAGCGGCTTACAATCTCCTTCCCTTCCTCTCCCCACAACAGTCACCTTGTGAGGCAGTGTCAGGGTCCTTAGTCAGGTTACTCAACACAGGGCTTCATAAGAAGATAACGGTTTATTGATAAATCCAGTACTAGAGGCACGTGTACAGCTTGTGTCAGGAATGGCCGCCAATACTAGGGCCTCTGACTTATACTAAAATCAAACATTCCCCCTGTAAGCATGAGCCGATGGATACATCTCGCGCGTGCAGACAAAGCAAGCAGGCAAAGCAAAAGCCGTTAAATTTCCCAGCCGAGTCAAACTGCAGCTGGAGCATCTACAAGGTCAAGCAGAAGATAGCAAACAGCTGGTGAGCCAGGAAGAGCTGACACAGAAAACGGGAGGGCACCTCTCCACATTCCAGACTTATGACTTAGGGCTACCTGGCAGGCAGGCTGGACTGAGAGACTTCTGAGAGAACAGTGACTGGCCCAAGGTCACCCAACAGGCTTCAGGTGGAGGAGAGGGGAATCGAACCCAGCTCTCCAGATCAGAGTCCGGAGCTCTTAACCACTACACCACGTTGGAATACCAGGGGGTCGCTATGCAGAGGCAGGCAATGACAAACCACCTCTGTCTCCCTCTTGGCTGGGAAGCCCCATGGGGTGGCCATAAGTCAACTGCGACTCAACAGCACTTCACACACACGGTGTGTCTGCCCAAGAAAGCCTTCCAACTTACATTTGGGGTAAAACAAGGGATGGTGGTACTGAATAGTGAAAGCAGTCTGGCTCAAAGGAGCTGAACTAAGCCACAGGGGCCCAACGCAACAGCGGCCCACGAAAGCAAGCCAACCTGCCTCCCCCCTGCCCCGCACATACCTTGACGAAAGCGACACCACGCACGGCTTTCAGAACCAGCATGACCCCCATGGAGAGGGCATAGATGCCGGCATAGTAGCGCATGTGAGGGTTGTCCTTCATACTGCTGCTCACGACCGTCTCGTTTCCCAGCGTCACAGTAGTGTTCTGTTAAAAAAACCCACATGCGGTGGCATTGTGAAAGATCTAAGAAATACTGGGTAATGGTACATGAACTCTTGCGAAAGGTACTAGGGACGGGAGTACCATTTACACCAGAGACTTTTGTTGTTGAATATTCTACCTGATAATTCTAACAGAGATGATCGTTATTTGATTGTTCTTTTAACTACGGCTGCAAGAATTCTCTATGCAAAATATTGGAAAGTACCGGAGATACCAACAAAACGGGAACTAGTAAATAAAATCTTGGAGGCTGCGGAACTGGATAAATTGACTTTATTGATAAAAGGCACAACGGATTCGACATTCCGGAATACTTGGTCACGGTTTTATAATTGGTATGATAAATATATTTAGGCACGCTTGCAAGAGAAATGTTGCTTACACGGTTCATGAGAAATTGTTATTAAGGTGGAATAGGCACCAGTATAAATACTGGTAAAAATTCAAAATATCCTCCATCTATCTGTTTGTACTGTTTGTATGCATGTATATGTATGTATATGTTATGATTGTTTGTGTATGTTATGTGGAAAATGTAATAAAACCCTGCCCCTTTGGGGGCAGTTTAAAAAAAACAAAAAACAAACCAAGGTCACGTGACCCAGACGGGAAGAGGCAATAGGTCTGCCCAGTTTCAGACAGTCAACTCACCTCTCTCCTGCTTAAGAGTGCTTAGCGTTTGCCTGGATACCTAATGCAGGGATCCCCAGGGGGATAGCCACCATTTTTTTCCTACAAAGTGGGCGGGGCTTTTTCCAGCAAGGCTGATTGGCTGGGCAGATTTTCAAAAAAAACCCTGCTTTGGCAGTTGCTGCCACCACAGCACTGTGTGACTGATGGTAAGTGGCTGCAGCCATTTTGTGGCTGGCCCCGCCTCCTGTGGTGGCCATATTGTCACTGCGCCCATCACACTGTGTTGGAATTCCAAAAGTGCCTGAAGGACCAAAAAAGTTTTGGGACCTCTGACTTAATGGTTTCAGGCACACAAGTATGGCCAACAACCCCAGTGGCGTTTCCACATAACCAGGGGTCATTTCGTAGAAAAAGAGGTGCAGGAGCTCATTAGCATAACTCATTAGCATAACTTATTTGCATATGCCATGCCCCCTGACATCACCGGAAGGGTGTCAGAAGGCAACACCCACCGCTCAGGCTCCACTGGACTGTTTTGGATTGCTAACTATCCGGGGGGGGGGGCGGGCTAGCATTTTTTTGGACGTGCAGATCTGTCCTTGCAGAGGAGGGAGAGCTTGTACCTGAATAAAACTTGCTCTTAAAGGTGCCACTGGACTGTTTTGGACTGGGGGGAGCTCTGCAGCTTATCTGGCTGCTTCTTGTTCTGACTGAGGGCTGCTGGGAGCAGGGTGGGGCTTGTTGCATGTGCCCGCCCCCTGGGCCCTTTACTGCCGGAGCTCCGCTCCTGTGCGCTCCTCCAGGAAATGACCCCTGCACATAACCATTATGTGTGCAATAACAGAGGAAGAGGCAGCTACCTGTATGTCCCACCCCCACCCCCGCCTAGTTCAATGGTGCTGCTTTCCAAACATTACTGATCACAGCGAGGGAGAGAGTTCCCCTTGTCAGATAACCAGGGAATTGTGCAGTGCCATGGCTAGAACTCGTGGGCACTCAATGAAATTGCTGAGCGGTCGGGTTACAACGGATAAAAGGAAGTCCTTCTTCACCCAAAGAGTGATTTACACATGGGATTCACTGCCATAGGAGCTGTTGGCGGCTACAAGCGTGGATGGCTTCAAGAGGGAATTGGATGAATATATGGAGCAGAGGTCCATCAGTGGCTATTAGCCACAAGGTATAGATAGGAACTCTCATGCTGGGGCAAGTGATGGTGCCGGGGGGGGGGGCAACAGTGGGAGGGTTTCTGGTGTCCTGGCTCCATTGCTGGACCTCCTGATGGCACCTGGTATCTTTGGCCACTGTGTGACAGAGTGTTGGACTGGATGGGCCACTGGCCTGATCCAACATTGGCTTCTCTTACATTCTTATGTTTTTATATGCTTCCACTCACTGTTATATATACCTGGCTTCAAAGAGAATGGACCTGCTAAAAGGCAGTTAAACTCTGTTCCCAAGTAAGAAGAAGAAGAGATTGGATTTACACCCCAAGAACAGCTGTGCCAGAACTACGGCTTGCTCAAGGTCATCCCGCCAAGGTGCGAGTGGAGGAAGTGGAGAATCAAACCCGGTTCTCCCAGATTAGAGTCCGTGCACTTAACCACGACACCAAACATGGTGGTTAACCAGTTTGTTGAAGGGTTCCTCCAGGCCAAGAACTTTTCAGCTGGGGGGGGGGGGCGTGATATATGATTATCTAACTACATAATTTCCCTGGCTCAGCTAGAAAGAGCTTGTCCGGGGATGTCTGAGCAAGATTAAAGACTAGGCTCCTCGGACTGTAGGGGAGCACGTAACTCCATACGGGACTCGATAAATCTTAGTTTGTTCACAAGTCTGGTGTCAGCGGCTACTGAATCGGAACTAGACCTTTATTTGTGCCTACTCTGGGGGAAAATATGGGACGCGTTATTTTCGTGTGGAACTGAAAATGACTGACGTACACACATGGATGCACCTCTCCTTGCTTAACTGAGCGGAACACTTTTGTTTTAAGAAACTCCAGCTGCCTCACTTGCCAGGGCATCCTATGACAGGGGCATTTCGTGGAAAAAGAGGTGCAGGAGCTCATTAGCATAACTCATTTGCATACGCCACACCCCCTGACATCACCGGAAGTGTGTCAGAAGGCAGCAGCCACCGCTCAGGCTCCACTGGACTGTTTTGGATTGCTAGCTATTGGGGGGGGGGGGGAACCTGCGGATCTCTCCTCCTTCATAGAGGAGGGAGAGCTTGTACCTGAAAAAAACTTGGTCTTAAAGGTGCCACTGGACTGTTTTGGACCGGGGGGCCAGGCTTTGCAACTTACCCGGCTGCTTCTTGCTCTGAATGAGGGCTGCTGGGAGCTGGGGGCGGAGCTTGTTGCATGTGGCCGCCCCCTGGGCTCTTTACTGCCGGAGCTCCGCTCCTGTGCGCTCCCGCAGGAAATGACCCCTGATCCTGTGCAATATTTGGCCTTGGTTCTGGTTTACCTCCCCCACCCCAAAACGCAGGTGCCATTCCCAGAGTGTTCAGACCGGGGGTCCCCAATAGGGCTGCCATGGAGCCCCTCACCACCGGCAGGGGATGGGGGGGGCAGGATGACCAGATCCATCTCGGGAAGCTCCTGGAGATTTGGGGGATGGGGCCTGGGGAGGACGGGGACCTCAGTGGGACCTCCAGAGCATCCGTTTTCTCCAGGGGGAACTCATCTCTGTAGCCTTTCCAGGGTATCCCCAGATCCCACTGGGAGACTGGCATCCCTGGGTCCCCAACTTTTTTCCAGCCTGTGGGCTCCTTTGGAATTTTGACACAGGGGGCAGGCGCAATCCAAACGCGGCCGCCACGGGAAACAGAGCCAACCCCAAAACAGCTGCCCTGGGAGGCAGAGCCGAACAAACGGATGGAGCCCTCCAGAAAGAGGAGTGTGAGAATAAAACAAACATGGAAAACAACGTTGTTTTAGTCTGCACAGCCCATCAGATCTTCATCGGCCAATCAGGAGTCCTGCTTAGGCAAGAGCCCCACCCACTCCCCGAAAACACAAGCACCACGCTGGGGACCCCCGGTTCAGATTAACTTAAGAACATAAGAGAACATAAGAGAACCTAAGAGAAGCCAATGTTGGATCAGGCCAAAGGCCCATCCAGTCCAACACTCTGTATCCCACAGTGGCCAGAAATACCAGGGGCCATGAGGAGGTCCAGCAGTGGGGCCAGGACACTAGAAGCCCTCCCACTGTTGACCCCCCCCCCCAAACACCAACAATACAGAGCATCCCTTGCTCCAGACTGAGAGTTCCTGTCTATCACTTGCCCCAGCCTGAGAGTTCCTATCTAGGCAATGGCCGACCAACTCTGAAGGTCTGTTGCCTTAAGCCAATGTTGGATCAGGCCAGTGGCCCCTCCAGTCCAACACTCTGTGTCACACAGTGGCCAAAAATACCAGGTGCCATCAGGAGGTCCAGCAGTGGGGCCAGGAGGACACTAGAAGCCCTCCCACTGTTGTCCCCCCCCCAAGCACCAAGAATACAGAGCATCCCTTGCCCCAGACCAAGAGTTTCTATCTCTACCTTGTAGCCTTGTGCACGAAAGATTAAGGATCTTTCCTCCGCTCTGAGTGGGCCCTATCCCGCTCCCCCGGACGAATCCAACAACCTCTCAGACGATCCGAAGACGGCATCTGCTCTTACCCCGCTGCCTTGCTTGATCCAGTAGCTGAGCCACCAGTTGCTGAAGGCGGTGCTGCCCACGTTCAAGACGAAGAGCGCCACGATGATGAGGAAGGCGATGGGCCCGCCGGCTGCCTGGATGTAGACGCCGTAGACCGACCAGGGGACGGAGCCTTTGCCTTTCTCTTCCAACTGCACCAGCTGGCCTAAACGCACACGTGGCAGAGAAGGAGGGGAGACAAGTGAATAGGCAGCAGGCTGACGGGCAGAGGCCAGGGATGGAAGTCTATGAACCCATGAAGCTGCCTTCTACTGGAACACAGACCCTGGGTCCATCAACATCAGTACTGTCTACCCAGACCAGCAGCCGCTCTCCCTGTATGCCCCTGGAAGAGCATTGCGCTCAGAAATAAGAACTTCCTGGTGGAGAGTTAAAATGTAAGAAAATCATGAGCCAAAAGGGAGTTAATTGCTGTTTAAAAATGGCCCACCCGTTTTCCTCGCAAAAGAAGAAGAAGAGATTGGATGTATACCCCGCCCTTCACTACCTGAAGGAGTCTCAGAGCAGCTTACAAACTCCTTTCCCTTCCCCTCCCCACAACAGACACCCTGCGAGGTAGGTGGGGCTGAGAGAGCTCTGAAAGGACTTGTGACTGACCCAGGGTCACACCAGCAGCTGCGTGTGGAGGAGTGGGGAATCAAACCCAGCTTTCCCAGATTAGAGTCCAAACTGGTACGAGGCTCTACCACTGAGCCACAGCTCCTCTCTGCATTGTGATTGTTTCAGTGTTACCTGATCTACAGTTTGGTGTAGTGGTTAAGTGTGCGGACTCTAATCTGGGAGAACCGCATTTGATTCCCCACTCCTCCACTTGCAGCTGCCGCCCCCCTTTGCACCTCCGGGATGACCTTGGGCAAGCCACAGTTCTGTCAGAGCTGTTCTCTCAAGGACAGTTCTGGAAAGAGCTCTCTCAGCACCACCGACCTCACAGGGCATCTGTTGTGTAGTCAAAATGGACTACAGTTATGCTTCACTACACTTTTACCCACACTAAAACCCCATTCTTAGAAGTTGGCTTTGAGAAGTTCAGCACTCACTTCAAATGGACATGGTGCAACAATGGAAGTGCTGTTTGAATATTTAGCAGTTTTCTTTTCTTAATATTTTATTCAAGCCACAGCGAGCAAACAAAGGGCAGTGTGGAACATGAGTAGTTCAACTGAATGGGTGAACTGAAAATAAGACCAGAATTATTGTGGCTCAGTGGAAGAGCCTCTGCCTGGCATGCAGGAGGTCCGAGGTTCAATCCTTGGCATCTCCAGTTAAAAGGACCAGGCAGGAGGTGATGGGAAAGACCTCGGCCTGAGACCCTGGGGAGACGCTGCCAGTCTGAGTAAACAGTACTGACCTTAACAGACCCCAAGGGTCTGATTCAGTAAAAGGCAGCTCCATGTGTGTCGATGTATATTAGAGATCAAAATGTGTTACTTGAAAAGTAGAGAGCCTATGAGATAACGCAGTAAGATAATACCTTCTTCCTTCTTGACCAGTTTCTCTTTCTTCACAGATCCTGATTTGGTGCTTTTATCTTGTGGCCTTTTCAATGAACTGCTCGCAGTTTTCTTTACGTTTATCTGAAAATGAGGGAGGGGGAAAGTAAGCACTTGTAAAGTAAGCAAGCTGGCCGGACGTCAAAACAAAACTGCCTTCAACAGGACACATTCAGCAGTTCTGGTTTCAGCCCCTGGTTTATTTTAACACTTTATGTACAAATGCACAGACTGGCCAGGAGGCCCAGGAGGCCAGAGGAGGGACCCAGAGTGGAAATTCCCCTTCTGCAATTATACGCAGCAGCCAGTGTTCCCTCTAAGCTGAGTCAGTGTGAGCTAGCTCACAGTTTTTTAGCCTCCAGCTCCCACGTTTCTGTCTTCGCTCCGGAAGGATGGCTCCAGAGCAAACTAATGTATGCAGTAGCCAAATCACTCGCTCACAACCTTAATGCCAGGAGCTCACAAAGTAGAATCTTTGCTCACAAGACTCCACAGCTTACAGGGAACATTGGACAGCAGCATGTGGCTGAGGAACAGCAGACGTTACAGCCACTGCATTCCTCGGTAGCCAAATCTGCCAAAGGTAGAAGCAAACCAGGAACAATTCTGAAGAAATCTAAACTCTCAGCGATTGAAGACTTTCTTGAATAGTGATGCACGTATTGTGACGGTATGTACAAATGCACAGACTGGCCAGGAGGCCCAGGAGGCCAGAGGAGGGACCCAGAGTGGAAATTCCCCTTCTGCAATTATACGCAGCAGCCAGTGTTCCCTCTAAGCTGAGTCAGTGTGAGCTAGCCCACAGTTTTTTAGCCTCCAGCTCACACATTTCTGTCTTAGCTCAGGAAGGATGGCTTCAGAGCAAACTAATTTATACAGTCGCCAAATCACTCGCTCACAACCTTAATGCCAGGAGCTCACAAAGTAGAATCTCTGCTCACGAGACTCCACAGCTTAGAGGGAACATTGGACAGCAGCATGTGGCTGAGGAACAGCAGACGTTACAGCCACTGCATTCCTCGGTAGCTTCCTCGGTAGCTAAATCTGCCAAAGGTAGAAGCAAACCGGGAACAGTTCTGAAGAAATCTAAACTCTCGGCGATTGAAGACTTTCTTGAATAGTGATGCACGTATAGTGACAGGACCACTTTGACTGCTTGCCAAAAAACCCCCACTGTATAACTATTCTAACTAGATTGGATAAATCAAGATGGGTAGCCATGGTAGTGGCAGCAGAAAAGAGTAAGAGTCCAGCAGCAGCTTAAAGACTAACACAATTTGTGGCAGGGCAGGAGATTTTGTGAGTCAGTTCGATTTCAATTCAATTCGCCTTTACTGGCATAAAACAATACCTTAGAAGAGGATTACTATAAAAGAGAAATATACATATAAAACCAAGCATTCTGCAGACTATGTAAGATTGTAACAAATTGTTTTATGTAAGATTATGCAAAGTATTGCTCATTTTGGTAGTTTTTCCTGTTGAAACTTTATAAAAGGTAAAGGTTTCCCTGGCTCGAAAGCCAGTCGAGTCCGACTCAAGGGTTGCGGTGCTCATCTCCGTTTCGAAGCCGAAGAGCCAGCGCTGCCCGAAGATGTTTCCGTGGTCATGTGGCCGGCATGACTAAACACCAAAGCGCACAGAACGCGATTACTTGCCCACCAAAGTGGTACCTATTTATCTACTTGCGATTTCTTGCTTTCGAACTGCTAGGTTGGCAGGAGTGTAGCTTTATAGCTGATTGTAAAAATATGGTTACCTTCACTGGTATTTCAGGAGTGGAGTCATTCAGAAGACGGTGCACTTTTAAAGCATCAGGAAGTTCCGTCATGTTGGCTAAAATAGGGTTTAAATATCTAAAGCGTATATCTACATGAAACTGACAGTGCAAACAGATACGTGAAACTGCCTCAATGCATCCAGAGTTATGATGCCAAAGCGTAGCTTTATAGCTGATTGTAAAAATATGGTTACCTTCACTGGTATTTCAGGAGTGGAGTCATTCAGAAGACGGTGCACTTTTAAAGCATCAGGAAGTTCCGTCATGTTGGCTAAAATAGGGTTTAAATATCTAAAGCGTATATCTACATGAAACTGACAGTGCAAACAGATACGTGAAACTGCCTCAATGCATCCAGAGTTACGATGCCAAAGTCTAGCCGTATATACTATATTATTATATCTCCCATAAAAGATTGCTGATGGTATTGCATTGAATCTTGCTAGAGAAAAGGCTCTGCGCACTGTTGTGGTGCTTGTATATCAGATAGGTATGGGGCCATTCGGCCTCTTTTGTGAGAAGAAGAAGAGGAGAAGAGGTTGGATTTATACCCTACCCTTCACTACCCGAAGGATTCTCAGAGCGGCTTACAAACTCCTTTCCCTTTCCCCTCCCCACAACAGACACCCTGTGAGGTCAGTGGGGCTGAGAGAGCTCTGACAGAAGCTGCTCTTACAGCTGTGCCAGAATTATGGCTTGCCCAAGGTCATCCAGCAGGTGCAAGTGGAGGAGTGGGGAATCAAATCCGGTTCCCCCAGATTAGAGTCCGCGCACTTAACCACAACACCAAACTGGAAGAAGCGAGCAGTGACTCACAAAAGACTCACTAATTCAGTATGAATCCTACCACTCCTGAGCAATGCTCCCTTCTAAGCCTTGGAGTCTTGTGAGCAAAAATTCTACTCTGTGAGCTCCTGGCATTCAAGTTGTGAGCGAGCGATTTGGCTACTGCATAAATTAATTTGCTCTGAAGCCATCCTTCCTGAGCTAAAACAAAACTCTGTGAGCGGGAGGGTAAAAAACTGTGAGCTAGCTCACACTAACTCAGCTTAGAGGGAACACTGCTCCTGAGTCCCGACTGAAGGAAAGAATGCCCTCCGGCCTTTTCGGGTGAGCATGGTGAGGCCGCAGCATGGGCGACTGGCTGAACAGTCTCTAAATGCGCAGACAAAAAGCGTATCTAATCTCGTTAGATGGGGTAAGAACACTCGTGCCCTTAAGTTCTACCTCGACTATCTTACAAGGTGGTGGCGGTGGGGGGAAGAGTGGGTGGAGGCACGCACAAGCAGAGACCTGAAAAATATTTTAAGGAGCAGAACTGGGAGGTGGGGAGGGAAGAAAACAGCTATGCTTTAGTGGCCACCGTGCAGGGTACCTCAATGTGCGGCGTCTCTCCCAGCTGCAGGCTGTTAAAACTGGCCGCATAGTCCCCGTTCAGGTTCATCAGATCCTCGTGGCTTCCCCGCTCGGTGATACAGCCCTCTTTCATGAAGACCACTTCGTCGCAGTCCACGAGATACTGGAGAGCGATGACAGGGGAAAGAGCGCTTGGGATCAGGAGGAGAAACGTACACATATACCTGCACAGATCACCCCCACCTGTCTTTGTGACAGCGGGCGGCTATAAAAGAAAATGCAGAGAGGGGCACCTGGCAAAACTCCCCATTCCCCCACTTTACGAAGCTTCGGCTATCAGTGGGGAAAGGCGGCATCTGCCAAAATACCTCGCTAAAGGCACTTTACTAAATTGCTAAAGCTCTTTGTTGCAACCTGAGGACATCTGCTATGAGCAGGTGACAGCAAGGAAGTCTTCAGACATATATGCATACAAGAAGAAGAGATGGGATTTATACCCTGCCCTTCACTACCCAAGGGAGTTTCAGAGCGCCTTACAGACTCCTTTCCCTTTCCCTCCCCACAACAGACACCCTGTGAGGTAGGTGGGGCTGAGAGAGCTCTGAGAGGAGAAGAAGAAGAAGAAGAGATTGGATTTATACCCCGCCCTTCACTACCCAAAGGTGTCTCAGAGCGGCTTACAAACTCCTTTCCCTTCCCATCCCCACAACAGACACCCTGGGAGGTCGGTGGGGCTGAGAGAGCTCTGGCAGAAACGGCTCTTTTTCAAGAACAGCTCTTATCAGAACTAGGGCTTGCCCAAGGTCATCCAGCAGGTGCAAGTGGGGGGGGGGACCAAGCCCAGTTCTCCCAGATTAGAGTTTGCGCACTTAACCACGACACCAAACTGGCTCTCACAAGAAATGAGAGACTGATTAAAATGTGGAATTAGCAGCTGGAAGATGTAGTGATGGCCACAGGAATGAACAGCTTTAAAAGGGATTAGATGAACTCATGGAGGAGAGGGTCTATCGGTGGTTACTAGCCACGGTGACTGAGGGGATCCTCCACGTTCAGAGGCACTAGACCTCTGAAGCCGTGCCAGGGGGCAATATCAGGGGAAGGCCTCGGCCTCTATGCCCTGTTGTTGGCCCTCCAGAGGAACTGGCTGGCCACTGCGTGAGACAGGATGCTGGACTAGGTGGGCCACTGGTCTGAGCCAGCCGGGGTCTTCTGATGTTCTTACGAAGGCCTCGGTCTCTTTGCCCTGTTGTCGGCCCTCCAGAGGAACTGGTTGGCCACTGCGTGAGACAGGATGCTGGACTAGATGGACCACTGGTCTGATCCAGCAGGGCTCTTCTGATGTTCTCAATGTTGGAATGGAGATGTCGGACGCAGCCCTCTGTACATTAATAATATATACTGTCCCTAGCTCACTATCTCAAGTGGGCCTCAGTCTGCTCACCCTTACTCTCAGGATGGGGGTCTCTTCCCTGCGGCAGCCTTCCTTCAGGCTCTGCCCTCTTGGAAGAACAGCTTTCCCTCTTGCACCAGTTGCTTTATTCCCCAGCCCTCTTCTTCCCTATTGGTCAAAATCGGCGCCAAAACTTCCCAAGGCCTTCTGGGGTTTGTAGGCCCAGCCTCTCCTACTGCTAGCCAGGCTCCCGGGGCCTAGTAGGCCGCTGGTGGCACAGCCCAGATCATGACACGGGGTATGAGCTTTCGCAAGTCAAAGCTCAGACAAAAGGGAGCTTTGATTCTTGAAACCTCTTGCCCTGAAAATATTGCTGATCCCTAAGGTGCTACTGGGCTGGAATCTGGCTGTTCCACTGCAACACCAACACGGCTACCCTCCCGAAACTATCCGCAGGCGTACCTGTAACTGATGAGTGATGAACAAGACCGTTTTCGACTTCAGGTGCTTCCGTATGGCACTGTTGAAGATGTGGTTTCCGACGTGGGCATCCAAGGCACTAAGAGGGTCGTCGAGGATATAGATGCTGTTCTCACTGTACAGGGCCCGGGCGAGGCTGATCCTCTGGCGCTGTCCCCCGCTCAGGTTCGCGCCGCGCTCACCAATCTAGGGGGAACAGACTTCCTTGAAGCCTTTCTTTTTGGGGATCATACTTATTGCGTAATGAAGGACCCAGTCTATTTGTTATGGCCGTGTTCCGTCCTTTCTCCAAGGAGCTCAGAACAACACTCTGGTTGTATGATGGCACGACGGAGAAGGCTTCACCAACGAGATTTGGGTTCCCACAGGCCTACTCTCGAAGGACGGAGGTGCAGGTTACGTTTACTTCTATGCAGGGGTCATTTCGTAGAAAAAGAGGTGCAGGAGCTTATTAGCATAACTTATTTGCATATGCCACACCCCCTGACATCACTGGAAGTGTGTCAGAAGGCAACACCCACCGCTCAGGCTCCACTGGACTGTTTTGGATTGCTACCTGTTGGGGGGGGGATGTGCAGATCTGCCCTCACAGAGGAGGGAGAGCTTGTACCTGAAGGCGGGCCGGGGGGGGGGGCTCTGTAACATATCTGGCTGTTTCTCGCGGCCTGACTGAGGGCTGCTGGGAGCAGGGGGCGGGGCTTGTTGCATGGGCCCGCCCCCTGGGCTCCTTACTGCCGGAGCTCCGCTCCTGCCTGCTCCCGCAGGAAATGACCCCTGCTTCTATGACAAGGTCCCCCACCCCCTTTTGGACATGCAGCATTTTTTGGATCTTGTCGTGGTAGTTAGCTAATAAACCGTAGCACCTTAGAATGAGTCTAATCGTTTCAGGAGAGCAAGTCCTCCTTGATAAAGTCTTCGTAAAGTACGATGACCGTGAATCAAAAGCGACCAGAAGAAGCTAAAACAGACTGGATAAAACAAAAGGCCAGGAGAGGAAAGGGCAGCTGCTGCCAGCCCAACACCACCTTGGAGCCGCTCTTCCTTTTCAAAATGCCCTCGCTGGGGGGGATGATCTTTTGGAAGGGGAGACGCCTGCCCTGTGTAGCCCCAGCGAGCCCGACCTCGTCAGATCTCGGAAGCTCAGCAGGGCCGACCCTGGCGAGGACTTGGATGGGAGACCTCCAAGGAATACCAGCGCCGGGAGCAATGTTCCCTTCTAAGCTGTGGAGTCTCGTGAACAAAAGTTCTACTCTGTAAGCTACTGGCATTAAAGCGAGCAATTTGGCTCCTACACAAATTAGTTCGCCCTGGAGCCACCCTTCCTGAGCTAAGACAAAAATGTGTGAGCTGGAGGCTAAAAAACTGTGAGCTAGCTCACGCTAACTCAGCTTAGAGGGAACACTGGCCGGGAGGCAGAGGCTGGCAATAGCAAGCCACCTCTCTGAAACGCCCAAGCCCCGATAGGGGTCGCCAGAAGTCAACCGTGACTTCCAGGTGCACACGCACAGGGGGGGAATCTGCACGGCCGATCAGATCTCCAATGGCCAATCGGAAACCCTGCTTGGCAAAGGCCCCGCCCACTTTCTAGAGACACTTGGCGGGCGCCGGGGAAAGTGTCTGGGAGCGGGGAACCCGGGTCCAGTTAGACTCCTACCTCCGTCAGGTCCCCGTTTGGCAGGATGGCCAGGTCAGGTCTGAGGCAGCAGTCATTCAGCGCAGTATTATACCTGGGAATACATACATATATTTTAGGAAGCAGCAGTCCAACGGCGTGCCATTCCCCCTCTGACATTCAGAGGTGGTTTTGCCACCGCCTCCCTCTGCGTGGCCCACTCTGGACCTCCTTGATGGTCTCCCACCCAAATACTGACCAGGGCTGACACTACTTAGCTTCCGGGATTGGGCTAGCCTGAGCCATCCAGATTGGGACATTTTATATATAAAGGTAAAGGTAAAGGTTCCCTTGCTCGAAAGCCAGTCGAATCCGACTCTAGGGTTGCGGTGCTCATCTCCGTTTCAAAGCCAAAGAGCCAGCGCTGTCCGAAGACGTTCCCGTGGTCATGTGGCCGGCGTGACTAAACACCAAGGCGCACGGAACGCCGTTCCCTTCCCACCGAAGTGGTACCTGTTTATCTACTTGCAATTTCTTGCTTTCGAACTGCTAGGTTGGCAGGAGCTGGAACTAGAGACGGGAGCTCACTCCATCATGTGGCAACCCGGGTCTCGAACTGCTGAACTACTGACCTTCCACAGCCTGCAGTTCAGCATCTTAACCACTGCAGCTGCATATATACACCTTAATTTAAATGCTGTTTTAATGTTCACCCCCTTGGGGACTCCTATTTGGGTGGAAAGTTGGCCCAGAAATATATCAGATAAACAAATCTTTTCCTCCTCACATCCAAAGCGCCGAGCACTAGGAACGCGTAACCGTTTACTGTAGCTTACAGACCTTTCTTCATCAAACTCCTTCCCAAAGAGGATGTTGTCTCTGAGAGTCGCGTTCAGGATCCAGGCCTGCTGGGCCGCATAGGCAAACGTTCCGTCCACAGAAATGCCGCCTTCCAGCAGCGTCATCTGGAACGAAGGACAGTGAGCTGAGGAGGGACGTCGCTCCACGTTTGAAGAGGAAACATCTCAAGCACACGCCCCACTGTGGAAGATCAGCCACATTCTTGAGATTCACCCGCAGAGACATTTAGGAGAGGAGAAGACGAGACTGGATTCGTACCCCACCCCTTCACTACCCAAATGAGTCTCAGAGTGGTTTACAATCTCCTCTCCCTTCCACTCCCCACAACAGACACCCTGTGTGGTAGGTGGGGCTGAGAGAGCTCTCTCGAGAAGTGCCCTTGAGAGAACAGCTCTGAGAGAACTGGTGACTGACCCAAGGCCACCCAGCAGCTGCATGCGGAGGAGTGGGGGAATCAAACCCGGTTCTCCTAGATTAGAGTCCGCGCGCCTAACCACTACAGCTTTTAGCTTCTCAAGTGTGCCTCATTTCACTGCCTATTACAATCACAATATGGAACTGGATACTTTATCGCGTGGACTAAAGGGACAGTGAACAAAACAATGTAGCGGGCAGAGATGACAACGGCAGAGACTCTCCACCTCCCTTGCAAACTAAGCGGAGGCAGACCTGAGTGTGTAAAAGGAGAAACCAAGGGATCCTCTCTCACCTGTCCTAAGATGGCCGAAATGAGTGAGGTCTTCCCGCTGCCCACGCTGCCACAAATCCCAACAAGCTTCCCCTAGATGAGATCACAAAAGGAAATATTTATTGCACAGAAATCGATCCTTCATACTAGATTCAGTGGACTGTTTAACAAGGGTATGAAGTAGAAAGAGAAAGTTCGAAGGTATCGCTGGGTGGAAATTCACACTTCCTGTGTCGGAAGCCAGAACTCCAGATGCCTAAATTGTATACTGTATTCAAGGAGGAGGAGGAGGAGATTGGATTTATACCCCGCCCTTCACTGCCCAAGGGAGTCTCAGAGCGGCTTACAGACTCCTTTCCCTTCCGGTCCCCACAACAGACACCCTGGGAGGTAGGTGGGGGCTGAGAGAGCTCTGACAGAAACTGCTCTTTTTCAAGGACAGCTCTTATCAGAACTATGGCTTGCCCAAGGTCATCCAGCCAGGTGCAAGTGGAGGAGTGGGGAATCAAACCTGGTTCTCCCAGATTAGAGTCCGCGCACTTAACCTCTACCCCAAACTGGCTCTCAAACTGCTAAAGTAGAAGGAGAAGAGACTGGATTTATACCCCGCCCTTCACTACCCAAAGGTGTCTCAGAGCGGCTTACAAACTCCTTTCCCTCCCCCTCGCCACAACAGACACCCTGTGAGGTGGGTGGGGCTGAGAGAGCTCTGAGAGAAGAAGAAGAAGAAGAAGATATTGGATTTATACCCCGCCCTTCACTACCCAAAGGTGTCTCAGAGCGGCTTACAAACTCCTTTCCCTTCCCCTCCCCACAACAGACACCCTGTGAGGTGGGTGGGGCTGAGAGAGCTCTTGACAGAAACTGCTCTTTTTCAAGGACAGCTCTTATCAGAACTACGGCTTGCCCAAGGTCATCCAGCAGCTGCATGTGGAGGAGTGGGGAATCAAACCCGGTGCTCCCAGATGAGTCAGCACATTTAACCACTACACCAAACTGGCTCTCAAGGGAACACACTTTAAGCCTTCTCTAAA
>NW_015163232.1:29123-42237 GCF_001447785.1 Gekko japonicus | reverse complement strand
CGCGCCCGTCCCTCTGGGCATGCGTGCCGGGGTTCTTGCGCATGCGCAGTGGGACCCGCGCGAAAATCCTTTGAAACATAGCTTGCTACAGCACCGGTTGGGTCAGCGCAGGCGCACTAAACCCATTGGTGTGAAGCACAGAGACCACGAAGAAGATCTGACAAGATGCGTCTCTTAAACATATGCTCTGGCCCTGTCCAGTTATTTGGTGTTTTCGGGAAGAAATAATCACTCATTTAAATTCTGCTTTAGAATACTTAATGATCTTAGAGGACGCTTAAGCATGTGTTTATTTATTGACATTATTTATAGTCCACCTTTCTGGCTGGGATTCCAGGCGGATTACACAGAGTGAGTCAACCCAGTCAACAGGATGGGACATTCAATAAACAAGGGAGTAGGATTTGTATTGTGGAACCAACCACAATACTGATCGACGTTTCTGATCGAGGCTTATAAGATTGTGCATGGGATAGAGCAGGTTGAGAAAGAAGTCCTTTTCTCCCTTTCTCACAATACGAGAACTCAGGGGCACTCCATGAAATTGCTGAGCAGTCGGGTTAGAACAGAGAATAGGAAGTCCTTCTTCACCCAAAGAGTGATGAACACATGGAATTCACTGCTACAGGAGGTGGCGGCGGCTACAAGCATGGACGGCTTCAAGAGGGAATTAGATAAACATATAGAGCAGAAGTCTATTTGTGGCTATTAGCCACAAGGTATAGATGGGACACTATGTCTGGGGCAGTGATGCTCTGTATTCTTGGTGCTTGGGGGGCAGCGGTGGGAGGGCTTCAGGAGTTCTGGCCCCACTGGTGGACCTCCTGATGGCACCTGAGTTTTCAGCCACTATGTGACACAGAGTGTTGGACTGGATGGGCCATTGGCCTGATCCAATATGGCTTCTCTTATGTTCTTATATAGTAACATGCCCCTCTCCCATAGATTGGAGGGGAAACCATGTAACTTGCATTCTGTGGCCCCTTCATAGGCTGTTCATTAGTTTCCAGGTTCAATTCAAGGTGCTTACCTTTAAAGCCCTTCATGACCAAAAACATGCTTAAAGGACTGCCTCTCTCTGCATGTTCTTACGCAGCAGTTGCATTCTTCCCAGCAAGGTCCATCACCACCACCTTATTTAAGGCATGTTCAGCAATAACCTAGACTTGAGCTTTCTCAGTGGCCACCTTATCATGCCTCTAGAACTGCCTCCTGGAAGAGGTCGGAGGGCTCTTACTTTCCTGGCTTTCTGATAAGGCTGTAAGACAGAGTTATTCCAGAGAGCTCTTGGGCAGCCTGAGCCTAGTCAAAAGGGGAATACTCTGCTGGCAGAAAGTGCCATCAAGTCACAGCAGACTAATGGCAACCCCACAGGGTTCTCAGTGCAAGAGGTTTCAGAGGTAGTTTGCCAGTGCCTGCCTCTGCATAGTGACCCTGGTATTCCTTGGTGGTCTCCCTCCTTGGTGGTCTCCCTGCTAGTGGGGCATAAGGAAGTGAGCGCCTGCCCACCCGGGAAGAGACTGTTTCATCAAAGGCAAAGTTGTTCCTTCCTGTTCTGCTTTTGTCATGATCCTGTCTTTCCCCCAGACCAATCCAGGACGGTGAAAGGAAAGGATCATGGACTGAGACAAAGTATTTTACACAAAAACCCAAGAGAGGTAGTCTCTCTATGGATTTACAGACACGTGCCACCAAAAATCAGCATCTGCCCATACCTGTGCTTGTGCCACTGTTGGCTCCCACCTTGTGGAACGGCCTGCCCGAGGAGGTCAGGAAAGCTCCCGCTCCCCTGGCTTTCTGGCCAACTATGCAAAACTGAACTATTCAAGAGAGCTTTTCAGCACAGGTTTTAAGAGGGCTGCACTGTACAAAATGGTTTTACAAACTTGCTCGGATATATGAATTGGGACTGCAGCTTATACTGCTGTGTATAATCTATTATACATAGGATCCTACTTAAATAATTTCGCTTTTGTTGTTGTTGTTGTTGTTCAGTCACACAGTCGAGTCCGACTCTTCGCGACCCCATGGACCAGATCACGCCAGGCCTTCCGGTCTTCCGCCTTCCTCTGAAGTTTGCTCAACTTCACGTAACCATCTCATCCTTTGCCGTCCCCGTCTTCTTTGACCTTCAATCTTTCCCAGCATCAGGGTCTTCTCCAGTGAGTGCTCCGTTCTCATTGGGTGGCCAAAGTATTTGAGCTTCAGTTTCATTATCTGGCCTTCCAGGGAACAGTCAGGGTTGATTTCTTTTAGGATTGACTGATTTGATCTTCTTGCAGTACAATTTCTCTACCGCTTACATAAGAATGTAAGAAATCCATGCTGGATCAGGCCAGTAGCCCATCCAGTCCAACACTCTGGGTCACACAGTGGCCAAAACCCAGGTGCCGTCAGGAGGTCCACCAACGGGGCCAGAACTCCAGAAGTCCTCCTACCATTGCCCCCTAAGCACCAAGAACACAGAGCATCACTGGCCCAGACAGAGTGTTCCATCTGTACCTTGTGGCTGATAGCCACTCATGGACCTCTGCTCCATATAAGAACGTAAGAGAAGCCATGTTGGATCCGGCCAATGGCCCATCCAGTCTAACACTCTGTGTCACTCAGTGGCCAAAACCCAGGGGCCATCAGGAGGTCCACCAGTGGGGCCATACCTCCAGAAGCCCTCCCACTGTTTCCCCCCAAGCCCCAAGAATACAGAGCATCTCTGCCCCAGACATAAGAACGTAAGAGAAGCCATGTTAGATCAGGCCAATGGCCCATCCAGCCCAACACTCTGTCTTACACAGTGGCCAAAACCCAGGGGCTATCAGGAGGTCCACCAGTGGGGCCAGAACTCCAGAAGCCCTCCCACTGTGGCCCCACAAGCTCCAAGAACACAGAGCATCACTGCCCCAGACAGAGTGTTCCATCTGTACCGCGTGGCTGATAGCCCCTCATGGACCTCTGCTCCATGTGTTTATCCCATCCAGTGCTCCCCCTCAGCTGAGTCAGTGTGAGCTAGCTCAGTTTTTTAGCCTCTGGCTTACACATTTTGGTCTTTTGCTCAGGAAGGGATGGCTCCAAAGCAAACTAATTTACGCAGCAGCCAAATCGCTCCCTCACAACTTTAGTGCCCGTAGCTCACAAAGTAGGATTTTTGACCACAAGACTCCACAGCTTAGAGGGAGCATTGACCCCATCCAGGGCTCCTTTTGTAGAAAAAACCCAGCAGGAACTCATTAGCATAATAGGTCACACCCAACAGCGGGAACTCATTAGCCTATTGAGCCACACCCCTGACAGCACAGCTCATTAGCACATTAGGCCGCACCCCCATGTTACCAGAAGTGTGGTCATCCAGCCACACCCACCTTTTGCTTCTTATTCTGTTTACCTTGTTTGTTGTCAAAACCCAGGGCCTTTTTTGTAGCAGGAACTCCTTTGCATGTTAGGCCACACACCCTAACCCTAATGCATCCAATCCTAATGAGTTCCTGCTGTTGGGTGTGGCCTATTATGCTAATGCGTTCCTGCTGGGCGTGGCCAACTCGGGAGCCAGCCGGAACCCCGTTCCTGTGCGTTCCGGCCCAAAAAGAGCCCTGATCCCCTCTTGAAGCTGTCCATCTTTGTAGCTGCCACCAGCATGGGATACTGTTACACTTCGGGAATCCTTAATCCAAGGGAGCACCTGAAAGGAGAGGGGAGTCCACAACTCACCTTCGCGATTTCCAGATCGATGTTGTAGAGCACCTTCTGCAGCCGGACGTTCGCCAGGTGGGGCGGCTTGCTCTCCTCCTCGGGGCTGGGGGGGTCGTCACTGTCCACGAGGAGGTGGCCCTTCTGCTCGGCCAGCGTGGCCTGCTGCCCCTCCCGCTGCTGGGCCTTGGCCTTCGCTTTCTTGCCCTTGGCCATCTTGTCCTTTTTCAGCTTAGGGGTCATCTTGGGTGAGCTCTGGGCACTGGCATGGGAGGACTCCCAGGCCAAGGTGGCGTTTTTCACCTCTATGGCGGTGAGAGGGCTGGAGGGCTTTTTCTTTACCATATGAACCTCTTCCATTAGAAACAAACTCTGATAGGAGGTTGTGAGAGAGGTGCAAAGATGAGACACCGGGTCAAGACCGGGGGGGGCAAGAGGGACAAGCCTACGGCACACGCACGCGGCAAAACACATCAGGCTATACAGTGGGAGGAAGCTGAAGAGCAAAAGGTAGCTCATTAGTGCAAACTGACTCCGGGTCCGAGAAAGGGCCTCGCTAGCCGTGAATGTGGTGGGGGCTCGGACAGAGAGGCCGGTGGAGAGGGGGCCAATTTCTGGACGCGGGCAGAGACAGAGACAGCCACGCGCTGGACGGTTTTGCCCTCAGGGGCCTTGGGGTTCTGGGGTCTGCAAGACGAGCCTCGCTCGTTACAAACGCCACAAGGCCTCGAAAGGAATGGGATTATTTCTCAGCCGACATTCGGGGAGAGGGGGGAGGCGCAATATTCAGTCGCCCAAGAGTCTGGCAACTGGTCAACACCCGGGGACGTTCAGAAACCGGGCCTCTTTTGTCGTGCCTCCCACCACATCCGCTTGCTCCAAGATACTCTTGGAAGATTCCACAATGCTCGCCAAACAACTCAGGAAAAACAGCGTGAAGACAAAAGAACAAGAAGTCTGAAAGACAGCCACACGTTAAAGTTAACCAGGATTTCAAGCAAAGTCACTATTTACCATAGGCATTGACTCCTGACGCCTGGAAGTACGAGTGTATGTTAAGGGCCACCGGGTCGCTTTCGACTTAACGGCGATCCCATAAATTAATGACCTCTAAAATGCTCGGTAATTAATTGCCTCGGTCAGGTCCTGCAAAAACTAAGGGCTTCTTTCTTTTTAACTGGAGATAGCGGAGGTTGAACCTGGGACCTTCCGGATGCCAAGCAGAGACTCTACCACTGACTCCTGACGCCTGGAAGTATGTGCATGTTAAGGGCCACTGGGTTGCTTTCGACTTAACGGCGATCCCATAAATTAATGACCTCTAAAATGCTCGGTAATTAATAGCCTCGGTCAGGTCCTGCAAAAACTAAGGGCTCCTTTCTTTTTAACTGGAGATGGCGGGGGTTGAACCTGGGACCTTCCGGATGCCAAGCAGAGACTCTACCACTGACTCCTGACGCCTGGAAGTATGAGTGTATGTTAAGGGCCACCGGGTCGCTTTCGACTTAACGGCGATCCCATAAATTAATGACCTCTAAAATGCTCGGTAATTAATAGCCTCGGTCAGGTCCTGCAAAAACTAAGGGCTCCTTTCTTATTAACTGGAGATGGCGGGGGTTGAACTTGGGACCTTCTGGATGCCAAACAAAGACTCTACCACTGAGCTATGCAGCTCTACTAAGGGCTCCTTTTCTTGAGTCAGTCCATTTTATGCTGGGTCTTCCTCTTCTTCCCGCTGCCTTTAACCTTCCCTAGCGGTAAGGTCCTTTTCAGTTAATCTTGTCTTCTGGTAATGTGAACCAAGTACGGCAGCCTTGGTTCAGCGATTTTAGCTTCTCAGGCTTGATTTGGGCTTAAATAGCTGCCCCGAACGAGCAAACTGTCAGCGCTGCCTTCGCCCCGACTCAAGACTGTATGCACATTTGCAGTTCTGCAGGGCCTGTAAGACGGAGCTCTTCCGCCAGGCATTTAATTAGGGGCCGCCGCTACTGCAGGCTCCTACTGCAGGCCGCTACAGCAGAGCCTGGCCCGTGGTCTTAACATCTAATTGACTATGAGCAGAAACATCGCGGAACATCTGGGAAGTGGAAATTTATTCCTGTAATATACCATCTAGATTAATTCAATCCGCCGCCAGCGCTTTGTATTTATAATGTTTTATTGTAGGGTCAACTATTGTGTATTTTAATGTATTTATGCTTTTTATGGAAGCCGCCCTGAGCCCGCTTGCAGGGAGGGCGGGGTATAAGTTTGATAAATAAATAAATACATTTTATTATTTATTTATTATTCCCATTAACACCTGCTCGATCTTTAGCATCCCGTACATTTCAGAAAACTAGATTCAAGCCCAGTGGCGCCCTTAGAGTCCAATAAAATGTCCGGGGGGTGTGAGCCTTTAAGAGTCGAAGCTCCCTGACAAAGGGAGGACTGAGACATGAAAGCTCGCGTCCCCAAATAATCTTGTTGGCCTCTTTAGGTGCGACTGGACCTCCGTTCGAGCTCTTCCACTCCAAGACCAATGCGGCTACCCTCTGTAACGGCACCTTAGAGAGTTTTTTAGACCAGGGGTGTCGAACTCATTTGTTAAGAGGGCCGGATCTGACATCAAGGAGACGTTGTTGAGCTGGGCCATGTGTGTCATAAAAAGTAATGCCAGGTGGCGGAGATATAAACTTTATAAAGGGCACAAACACAAAGGTTTTTTTTTACTTAAAATAAAAACACGCTTAAATCAGCACTCTTGCAACTTTTTGTTTGTTTCACAGCGTCTGATAACCGACACCTCTTGCTCTGAATGATTGCACCAAAATGTCTGTGCTGTTGCAGTCTTGAGTATGCTGTTCAGGTGTGTACCTGTAAGCTGCAAACCTACGATGACGCAGCAGCGGCAGAACTGGAAGAAGAAGCAGAAGGCAGCCAGTTCCACTGTGGGCCTGATAGAAGCCCTCCGGGGGTGCCTCGTCTGGCCCCCGGGCCACATGTTTGACGCCCCCTGCTTTAGATGCTTCTCTCAAGACCTACCACCCAAGAACGAAGGAAGTGTTTTCAAACTCTCTGTGCTGTCTGAATGCTGAAGAAAAATCACAGATCGGCCATCTTCAGTAAACGGGAAATGGCACCAGTCGGCTTTCTGCCCAAAACACCAGTGCCGAGAGTGTGCGGATCGTATACAGCACGGGTGTCAAACATAAGGCCCGGGGGCCGGAACCGGCCCGCCCAGGGCTCTTATGTGGCCCGCGAGCAACTCATGTAAGGGAGGAAACAGGAGACTGCTCAAGGGGGAGTGGGCAGAACCACTCCAATTGTGGCTTCAGCGTGGCGGAAGAGCCTCGTCTGCAGCAGTCAAGTAGCGTCGGCCCATTGCTGCACCGCTGGTTCTCCAGTCTGCCCGTATGGGTTTTCCTCTGCAGAATCTGCACCCTCCTCCCAGCCCGTGGGGCCTTGCAGTGAGGCTACACCAACTTGGAGCTTACCAGCTGCTGTCCTTTATACAGTTTATATCTCCGGTACCTGGCATTCGTTTTATGGCACATGTGGCCTGGCCTGACAAAGTGACATTTAAGTTTACTTGAATGGATACATGAGTCTTTTAGGTGTGAGCCTGCAGAACCCTGAAGTGAGATGGCATGTATCCATTCAATTAAACTTAATTTAAGTGAACGGGGATTTGAACTTGCCCAGTGCATAAGGAGCAAGTTTGCACATCAAAGCCAGGAGCCAAGTTTGCACTTCCCAAAGCCGGAAGGCCACAATTTCCAAGATTCAAATCCAGTTTCAGAGAGTAGCCATGTTGGTCTGCAGCAGAAGAACTAGATTAAGCTCCAGCAGCTCCTTAGAAACCAACGAAGACGGAGAAGTCTCCATTCCTAATTGTATCTGATGAAGGGACCTTTAATCCTCGAAAGCGCACACCCATAAATGCAGGGCTCTTTTTGTAGCAGGTACTCATTTGCATATTGCGACACACCCCTAATGTAGCCAATCCTCCAAGAGCTTACAGTAGCTCCTGTAAGAAGAGCTCTGTAAGCTCTTGGAGGATTGGCTACCTTAGGGGTGTGTGGCCTAATATGCAAAGGAGTTCCTGCTATAAAAAGAGCCCTGCTTGTTGGTCTCTCAGGTGCTTGAATCTAAGGTTCAACACCGGTCAGTCCACAGGAACTACAAACACGGCAGGGAAAAGTATTCCATCATAAAATAATGTGAATCCCACCCCCACCCGTGTTCCCTCTAAGCTGAGTCAGTGCGAGCTAGCTCACAGTTTTTTAGCCTCCGGCTCACACACTTTTGTCTTCGCTCAGGAAGGGACGGCTCCAGAGCAAACTGATTTATGCAGCGGCCAAACCGCTCGCTCACAACTTTAATGCCGGTAGCTCACAAAGTAGAAACTTTGCTCACAAGACTCCGCAGCTTAGAGGGAGCACTGACCCCCCACTCCCAACTATGCTCATGATTAAAGGTATCAACCCCACTAACAGAACATCGCCAAAAAAGGCCACAATCACTCACCTTAAATCGGTCAGCGGCAACAGAGGCTTCGGACAAAGACTTCACAGAAAACGGGGTGACTTTCAGAGCAAAGGTCATTGAATTGAACACTGTGACCACCGTAAAAGCCTGAAAAACACGGTTGGGAAGGAATGCTTTCAGTCGCGGTATCTACCGAACAGCTCAATAAATTCAGGGACAGCTAGTCAGCGGCGGTAGGCAAAATAGTACTTGAACTATAAAACTGGGAAATTTGGCAATTTGAGACGCCTGCTGACTGAGTGACTGTAAACCAGACATTGGGCAACAAGTATCACTTCATCGAGCCCATCTATCACATTTAAGATTTTACTGAACAGTGAAACAGTTACTAAATGTGGTGTCTAATTCTTCACCCAAAGAGTGATTAACACTTGGAATTCACTGCCACAGGAAGTGGTGGCGGCTACAAGAATGGACGGCTTCAAAAGGGAATTAGATAAGCATATGGAACAGAGGTCCATCAGTGGCTATTAGCCACAAGGTATAGATAGGGGCTCTGGGGCAAGTGATGCTCTGTCATCTTGGTGCTTGGGGGGGGGGTCAACAGTGGGAGGGCTTCTGGTGTCCTGGCCCCCCTGCTGGGCCTCCTGATGGCACCTGGTATTTTTGGCCATTGTGTGACAGAGTGTTGGACTGGATGGGCCTTTGGCCTGATCCAACATTGGCATCTCTTATGTTCTTATGTTCCAAGATTCTGGTTAAATAACTTTCAGGTTTTGAATACCTGGTATATCTGGATCAGGTTCATCAGTTTCGCTGAACAAATTACACCAATAAAGAGAGTGACGAGGATGATCAGGGGTCCGGAGACCGAGCCCTACGAGAAAAGGCTGAGGGCCCTTGGGAATGTTTAGTTTGGAGAAGAGGAGACTACTGGGGGACATGATCAGTGTTCCCTCTAAGCTGAGTTAGTGTGAGCTAGCTCACAGGTTTTTAGCCTCTGGCTCACACATTTTTTGTCTCAGCTCAGGGAGGAGGGCTCCAGAGCAAACTAATCTATGCGGCAGCCAAATCGCTCGCTCACAGCTTCAATGCCCGTAGCTCCCAAAGTAGAATTTTTGCTCACAAGACTCTGCAGCTTAGAAGGAATACTGGACATGATTGCTCTCTTTAAGTATTCGAAAAGCTGTCATTTGGAGGAGGGCAAGGAGCTCTTCCAGTTGGCAGCAGAGGACAGCATCCGAAACAACGGGTTTAAATGACATGCAGGAAGGGATCGGCTGGATATCAGGAAAAACCTTTTCACGGTCAGAGTGGTTCAGCTGCCTAGGGAGGTGGTGAGCTCCCCTTCACTGGCAGCTTTCAAGAAGAGGCTGGACACATATTTGCCAGAGATGCTCTAGGCTGGTCCTGCATTGGGCAGGAGGTTGGACAAGGTGGCCCGTATGGCCCCTTCCAACTCTATGATTCTATGAAACTAAAAAGTTTTAATTGGATTGCGAATAAATGTGCAATTTATTGTTACTGGTTTGAATTGTATTGTTATTATCTTCCTCACTGGGTTGTGCAAACTGCTCTTCTGGATGAAGCTTTTTATAGAGTAGGGGGCAATAAGTTTATGGTACCGGGGGGGGGGGGGAGGGGGCTAGGGGAATTTTTTATTGGTTTTTTTCACAAACTACAAACTATAACTAAAGATATAGGAAGGGGAACTACATCTAAGGAGAAAGAAAAGACCCACTAATAACTAAAAACCCAAGAGTAGGAGATCAATACATCAGCTTATCTCAATGTTATTCTAAAATGCTAATAATACATTGAACATAGTAGGTTACGCTAGGTTAATTATCTTTTAAAAAGGTAAAGGTTCCCTTGCTCGATAGCCAGTTGAATCCGACTCTAGGGTTGCGGTGCTCATCTCCGTTTCAAAGCCGAAGAGCCAGCGCTGTCCGAAGACATTTCTGTGGTCATGTGGCTGGCATGACTAAACACCAAGGCGCACGGAACGCTGTTTTAGCCACCTTTTAGCCACCACTTAAATGTTTAAAGAAATCCCCAGAGCATCCCAAAGTTATTTCAGAATTTTCAGGCACAAATCAGATTCCTCAGCCACTATTTATTCTTATCTTTTCTTATCCTCAATTTATATGGACTTTTGCGGGCAGCCGCCCCCATTTCAGAGAAAGAGTCCTCGTCAGAAGTCACGGAGTCCAATTCGCCATCCGATTTGCTTTCTTCTTCTTCCTTCTTGTCCTCCGCTGGTTCCCCCAGCTGTATTCACAGAAACTCACGTGCTTTAGGAACAGAGTCAATGTTTTCTTTTTTGTCGTGGAGCTTGAAAATGATGCCTTCTGGAATCAACCATCTATAACTGATGCCATTTGTTTGTAAGAAAAGGATTAAGTCTTTATACTTCTTTCTCTTCTGTCTTATGTCAAATGGGATATATTTTAAAATCCTGATATTGTTGTCCCCAGTTTTCAAGGGTGTTCCCATAGTTGCTTTCAAAACAGAATCTCTCACATGTCTCTTCGAGAATCTGACTACTATTTCCCCAGGCAGATTGTTTTTCTTGAGGTGTGAGGAATAGGACTTGTAGACCACATCCATCTTGCTGTAAAGATAATCCGCTGTCAAATCTGTCATTGGGGCTATTGCTTCACACAGCCATTGCTTCAGATTCTCTCCTTTAATTTCCAGGACCCCTTGAAACCATAGGACCAAATTTGCTTTCTCCATTTGCAGCTGTAGAAGTTGTGACTCTTCCGTTGCTTGTTTCATTTCCAGCTTTTGCACCTTTTTCTTAACTTTTTTAGTACTGGCGTCCATTTCCTTCACCTTCTCCGTCATTTGCTCCGTTGCTTTTAAAGATTGAGTCAATTGTAGCTGCTGTGAAGCCAAGCTCTGAACAATTGTTGACAATTGTTCCTTGATATTGGTCATCTCGTCGAGCAGAGGGTGCAAGGAATCTGCCAGCATTTTGGAAAGCTCAGTGGTCTCTTCCGTTCGAGGACTGCCCACTAGTTTCGCTTTCAACAGTTTGTCCTTATCCAGTTTCTTTCCTGCCGTCTTCTTGGATTTGTTTACTTTTCTGAAAGTTGCTAAAGTCTCTGATATTCATCCTAACACTTATCTGCGCTCTGGTAAGTCTCTTAAAACAGGTTTAAATGCTTATTTTTCCGCTCCCCCCTCTTTATTTCCGTGTTTCGTCTCTGCGTTTGGGAGGGGCCCCTCCCCCACTCACCTTCCGTCACTCATTTAGGGGGGTGCTGGGACTATTTTCAAGCGAAGCATAAGCCCTTCATGATAGCCAAAGCCCCACAACCAGCCTGAATTCAGTTGGTGAATGGAAACACCCCCAAAAAAACCAAACCCTTCTAAGAAAGGAAAGCAAAAGCATCCCTCCTTTTCCGGCCACAATGCAGGACACATAAATTGCACTTGGCAAGCTCCATTGCTTGCCACAGTAGCCCTGACCCCTTTCCGAGTCCACCTTGTCACCGTTCCATGAACCTCAGCAGGGAGAGGTTTGCAGGCTGTCAACAGGGGTTGGACTCGATGACCCTAGAGGTCCCTTCCAACAGTATGAGTCTATAAACCCTTTTAAGAAATAAACAAATAGGGAGGGGCTTGCAAACCCTTCAGCCGGAGCCTGCTCCGGCGTGGAGGGCGGGGTAGAAATTGGATAAATAAATAAATAATCCCCTCCTCAATTCCCACAGCAAAAACAGTAACAACTCAGAGGATTCCCAGAAGGCCACACACCGTTCGTTTCCATATCTGAAATCCACATGCAGATCTGAAACGACAGATTACCTGAGCAGCTGTGAGGTCATAGCCGAGGAACATGTGGACAGAGAAGGTCACCACGCTGGCAATGACGACGACTATGGGAGCCACTCCCACGGTGATGCTCTGGAAGTAGCCTGCCCGTTCCAAGATTCTGCGTTCCTCTTCTCTGATTTCTGTTAATGTGGAGTACACAAACACACACACAAATGAAGCCATATTCAAAGCGGCAAGGCACACACACACAGCAATGCAGATATGTTTGCCAGTGGCTACTGATCACGGTGACTTAAGAGAACCTCCGAGTTCAGAAGCAGCAAATCTCTGACTGCCAGTTACAGAAAGCAACATCAGCAGAAGACCTCAACCTCCATGCCCTAGTGGCTCTCCAGAGGAACTGGTTGGGGCCACTGTGTGAGACAGGATGCTGGAATAGACAGACCACTGGTCTGATCCAGCTGGGCTCTTCTGAGGGTCTTATGAAGGCCTCAGCCTCTCTGCCATGTTGTTGTCCCTCCAGAGGAACTGGTTGGGGCCCCTGTGTAAGGAGGATTACCATAAATAAATTACACGCCGTCCACTACTATATATCCGAAGCAAATGCATACACTTCCATTTTAAGTCAAAATGCATATACTGACATTTTAAGACAGCGCAGGCATGATTAAATGCCTTTCCTTCCCTTCTCCAAGTTTGAGGAGGGAAGGAAAGGCATTTAAACATGACTGCACTGAGTTTCCCTTCCCTGCCTGAGTCTCCCCACAACGACATAGAGCAGGGGCGTCGAACTCATTTGTTATGAGGGGCGGATCCGACATAAATGAGCCCTTGTCGGGCCAAGCCATGTGGGTCATGAAATGTAATGCCGGGTAGCAGAAATATATACTTTATAAAGGACACAAAGTTTTTTTTAAAACTTAAAATAAAAAACATGCTTAAAACATATAGCACAGTGTCTGATAACTGACACCTCCTGCTCTGAATTGTTGCATCGAAATGTTTGTGCCGTTGCAATCTTGAGTATGCTATTCGGGTGTTTATCTGTAAGCTGCAAGCCTACGATGACGCAGCAGCAGCAGGACTACAAGAAGAAGCAGAAGACAGCCAGTTCCACTGTGGGCCAGATAGAAGCTCTCCGGGGCCTGATCTGGCACCCCTGAGATAGAGGCTCAGG
>NW_015163232.1:17714-29111 GCF_001447785.1 Gekko japonicus | reverse complement strand
CTCAGGGAGGGAAAGAGGCATGGGCATGTGCCTGGGATCCCTGCCTGCCCATCTCCGGTTGCCCCGTGGATGCAGGGTGGCTGGAGAATGGAAGGCAGAGAGAGGAGGCTTCCCCCCCCACAGTTTCACTCCCACCAGCCTGTCAGCTGTCAGGTTTAAATGACTTAAACCTAACAGCTGACTGGCAGGGAGTGAAATTGACTACGGAAGCCACAGAGGAAGAGAAGTCAACATTCGGCTACCCGAACACCGAAAAAGCCAAATAAATTTGGAAGCAAATTCGGGAAACTCTATTCGGATGCCGAAAAGTTTGCAATTGGCTTAGGAACACCGAATAAATACCGACAAAGCATTTATTTGGTACCTTTTTCCGGTTCGGGGAAGCCAGATGCACACCCCAGTTCTTGCAGTGTGACCAGGCAGAAACAAAAGGGGGAGAAGGCACAATTTGTCATCCTCCTGCTGATGGGACGCTCGACTTATGTGATCGTTTAGTCTAAATCTGATATCAATTCAGATTCTTGGAGCAGAAATCGTGACTTCCTTGTGAAACAGTAAAACAATGCCACCAACTACACCCTGCTCGAAGAGCCATTCGGCACAATCTTTTCGTTCCCCGGGCACGAAAGAAGGCCTTCACATCCGTTCAACCCAATTCCACACGCTGACGGTCGCCTACTCACCATTGCCGGGTAGAAGAGGATGAAGACGGCTGATCCCAAGAAGCCGGTGGGCCCCAGAATCATGACGTTATAAATCATCCCGAGGATGGCAACGATCGGACCTCCAGCCAGCAGACTGCCAACGGCAGCAGCCTCGAACATTCTCTGCCCATCGTTGGAGCATATGTTAATGAGCTGAAACACACACAACCCAACTTAAAGATCATTACCAAGGATGGAGATGCAGTCGCCTCTGGAAACAAGGTCTGCACCTCCCTGCCATGCCTCTAACAGTGCCCATCCCACTGTGCCTTTAGCCTACTCAGGCCTGTTCCATGGAGTTAACAAATGAGCACAAACACACAATATAACAACGACAGAAGTTTTATATCTGTTATGACACACCTCCCACTGTTGCCCACCCCAAGCACCAAGAGTACAGAGCATCACTTGCCCCAAACTGAGAGTTCCTATCTATACCTTGTGGCTAATAGCCACTGAAGGACTTCTGCTCCATATGCTTATCTAATTCCCTCTTGAAGCCGTCCATGATTGTAGCCACCGCCACCTCCTGTGGCAGTGAATTCCATGTGTTAATCACTCTTGGGGTGAAGAAGGACTTATTTTTATCTGTTCTAACCCGACCGCTCAGCAATTTCATGGAGCGCCCATGAGTTCTTATACTGTGAGAAAGGGAGAAAAGTACTTCTTTCTCAACCTGCTCCATCCCATGCATAATCTTATAAACCTCGATCATGGCATCCCTCGGCCATCATTTCTCCAAGCTAAAGAGCCCCAAGCGCTTTAACCTTTCTTCATGGGGAAAGTGCTCCAACTCTTTGATCGTTCTAGTTGCCCTTTTCTGCACCTTTTCCAGTGCTATAATATCCTTTTTGAGGTGTGGTGACTAGAACTGTATGCAGTACTCCAAATGAGGACGTACCTGACGGGACAATCGATAGACCGTTTCAGGAGCTCCTGTACATAACTATACCCAGCTTAAATGATGAAGCGGACCATTCGGAAAGTGACAGGAGGGAGTGGTGTCCCGTTATTTAATATGCCCTTCTGGTAAGTGGTATCTGACCACTTATCATTCGTAACCTGGGCCCCCCATGGATAAGGGGGTGTCCAGGACCGTGCCTAAACTCCCAATGGTTTGTGCCGGTAAACGTGTTAACAGTGATGGCGGTGGTGGGAAATTCCATCGAGTCACAGCCGACGTATGGCAACACCGTAGGGTTTTCAAGGCAAGAGGTGTTCAGAGGTGGTGTGCCACCACCAGTCTCTGCATAGCGACCCTGGACTTCCTTGGTCGTGCTTGACTTCCAAGATATGGGGAGTGGGTAACAGTCACTATAAACTAAATGAATCAGACCCAAAGGAAACTGAAACAGTGCGCTTAAATATCGATATGGTATCTCACAGTATATCAAAAGTGTACAAATATAAGTTTAAACAATCATCATAGTCAGGGGTCATTTCGTAGAAAAAGAGGTGCAGGAACTCATGTCATTTGCATATGCCACACCCCCTGACATCACCGGAAGTGTGGCAGAAGGCAACACCCACCACTCAGGCTCCACTGGACTGTTTTGGATTGTTAGCTATTGGGGGTGGGGGGGGACATGCAGATCTGTCCTCGCAGAGGAGGGAGAGCTTGTACCTGAATAAAACTGGGTCTTAAAGGTGCCACTGGACTGTTTTGGATTGCTAGTAATTGGGGGGGGGGCATGCAGATCTGTCCTCGCAGAGGAGGGAGAACTTGTACCTGAATAAAATTGGAGAGCGATCAGACGGGGGTAAAGCGATTACAACCGTTGTACTCAGGATACCACCACTTGGGGACCTAGTGGCAGAATACAACGGTTTAAAGCTCTTTGCAACGGTTAGGGACGGAAGGCAGATGTTCGCCTGATCATAGTAGAATTCATAGTAGAATTCATAGTTGTTAATAAAGTTCTCCGGAATGACGTATCGTTTCGCTGGGACGTCCTCTGAACAACAGTGTCTCGTTACTGATACAACACCAACTGATGTATGGATAGCTACCAGTGACCCATCAATGTGCCCGTTTAGAATACACTAAGCTAAAACTACTACAACGGTCTGAAAGTCTTTGAAGAAGAGTCCACTCTCCAGATATCAATTGGTGTTGTATCAGTAACGAGACGCTGTTGTTCAGAGGAAGTCCCAACGAAACGATACGTCAGTCCAGAGAACTTCGTTAACAACTACGAATTCTACTATGATGATTGTTTAAACTTATTTTTGTACACTTTTGATACACTGTGGGTGCGTTCAGACGGGGCGTTTCAGCCGGCATAAACTGTATCAGTTGGAACCGGTGCAGTTTATGCTGGCTGAAACGCGATCACACTCACCTCCTGACTGCGCAGCACATCGCAATACGCCCATCCACACACAGCGGGCGTCAGCGGGTTGGGGGTTTTTTACTTAGTTTGCGCATGCGCATAGGCAGCCATCCACAGAACGGCGATCTTCGCGCATGCGCAAAAAACCCTGTCTTATATTTAAACTTTAAAGGCAAGGACTTACCTTTAAAGTTTAAAGAGTAAAGTAGCCTCCCTGAGGTCCTGGACGCCTCCGAAACGCTAAACTAAGGCCCTTTTCTTTTCTTTTTTTAAACAAACGCCAGGGCGAAGCTTCGCCCAAGTGCATATCGCCGACCTTTTAAAAATAAAAGCTTTGCCCAAGCGCATATCACCAACCTAAAAAAAATGGCGGGCGAAAATCAGAAGCCTCGGGCTTCCGAACAAAAGTGGCTCTACAACGGTGGAGAGCGATCAGACGGTGGGGGGGGTAAAGTGATTACAACCATTGTACTCAGGACACCACCACTTGGGGACCTAGTGGCAGAATACAACGGTTTAAAGCTCTTTGCAACGGTTAGGGACGGAAGGCAGATGTTCGCCGTGTGAACGCCGGTAAGTACACCACTTCCAACCGGCACCTATTCCATTGCAAATGCCCAGTCTGAATGCACCCTGTGAATACCATATGGATATTTAAGCGTACTATTTCAGTTTCCTTTGGGTCTGATTCATTTCGCTTCCAAAATATGACGAGATCGGGCTATTTCCGGTCTGGTAAGTGTGAGGTCATTGCACTTCGTATCTCCGTCTGTTCCTTAGAGTTAACAGAAGCATCTCCTGATGAACAAGCATACAGACCAAACACTCATCTGGGGCTCACTGAATCAACTGCAGGCGGCATCCGTTTGACACAAGCCGTTGCGTGCTCAAGCTCCTAAAGGTGCCACTAGACTCAAACTTTGTCCTGCTGCTTTGGACCAACATGGCTACCCATCTGAATCGATGGTCGAGGAATGAGTTCCATCAAACAAAGGATGATGACATCAAGATGAACGGACAGGGACGAACTTCTCGAGTTACCGTTCGTTTCGATGACTCTTTATCATACTTGTTTGTCCGATTGAAAGGTTATACTTGTTAGCTAAGAGCTTTGGAAGAAGGGATCTGAATTCAAGATTATCCAGCAGTTGATTTTATTGTACATGGATACAGAATTGAGACCTGTACAATAAAGAGTCATCGAAATGAACGGTAACTCGAGAAGTTCGTCCCTGTCCGTTCATCTTGATGTCATCATCCTTTGTTTGATGGTGCCTTGCTGTTAAGAACAAAGATTAAACATCACGAAGCTCATCAGTATTACAGCTTAATCATTGTCTATTATTCTTATAATTGTGTGCACTTTGCAGCAACTGTTCTGTATATTGTTATTTCATTGGTGCCCCCTGTGTTATACCGAGGAATGAGTTCGGCATGTCCTGCTCCAAGTTACCTTTCGAACGGCGACTGATGGGGAACGCGGCAAAACCTACCTCTCCCAAGGACTTCTCCTTGATATTTTTCAGCCTGAGTATTTTCTTAAAAGCCATGGTCAGGATAGCGCCACGCAGTCTGACCCCGGTGCGGTAATTTAAAGCCCACGTTAAAGCCAAGGACCAGGAACGCACTATTTCCGTCATGAGCAGCCCAAACACCAGCAGCAGGCTGTACCGAAGGTTAGGTTCTTCCTCCTGGGTGTACTCAAGGAGATGTTTCACAACGAAGGCCTACAGGGAGAAAGGCAGGCTGGCATGAACACCCCAACGTGTCAGAGGAACCATCTGATTGCTTTACGTTACGTTAGAAATGAGTGAGTGGCTTCCGTTTCCAAACGAGAACTTGGATCTTTTTTTCCCAAATAGCCTTTTGTGATCGTCAGTAGCAGCTTATACTATTGCCTGATGAAACCAAGAGGCGAGTCAAACTTGTAGTAAGTAAGAAGAGTAATTTGGAACTTCCTGAATCCTGCTCCTTCACGCTTTCTAACTTAACGTAAACCGGTCAGTTTGCTGAAAGCGATTCATTACCGTCATCATCAGGATTAACATGTTTAAAAATAATATCTGTACTTTAGGCAACATGGAAGAGATTAAAAAAAAAAAGATATATTCCTTTACAAGACATTTTAACACATTTTTATATATATATATATATATTTTTTTTGTTTCAAACGTGCTTATTTGATAAAAAGGAACAAATGTACCTACAGTTGAACTGGGGAAGAGTGTGAGAAGGACATTTTGCAAAACATTCCTGAAAATAAACATCAGCAGTTTAATAGTAAAGCAAAGGACAAGCAGCAAAAAACAAAATAATAAAAAAAGCACAGTCAGATTAGATTAAAAGAACACGGATTTTTAAAAACCAACCCCGACGACAAGGAAAAAAACAAAAACCCTTTCACCCTGGCACCTCCCGGCCCTCCCCCTCCAAAGACAAAAACAATTTTACCTCAGGAATCACATTTCAAACACCACCTGTAGGAAGAGAAAAACAGCCCCCAACCCGGAAATCCCGTTACGTGCGCTGTCCAAAGGTACAGCACACAGTTATCACAATTCACGTCTGTCATGAACATTAAGTACTAATCAATGGGAAACAGTCAACGTTTATTTTTTTATATATAGAACCGTATTAAAACGAGTTAACTTCTCAAAAACACTGTACAAAAAGGAAGGGAACTGTAAGAAACATACAACCTTGCCTGCAAGCACGTGGGAAAAATTATACAGAGCCTGATACAGTCTAGCTTTCGGGACAAAATAAAAGTTGAACTACACATACACGCAAACCAAAAACAACAACAAAAAACACCTGATACAGGATCGATATTTTGTTTGCCGCGTCCACAGAGGGGTGAAAGGCTCGTGTGGATAATCAGGAAGGCTTCTGAAGCCTAGTGGTTTCTCACATCTGGTTTACTATAGTTTTGCTACGGGTAGGAGGCCCGGCTTGCTTTTCCAACACCTACCGATGCTGATTTAGGGTTCCGTTAATTGGGTCAGAGAAGAACCACGGTGCACCACAAGACTTGAAAATCTGAAACCCCAGAAGAGATTTGGGACAGCTTTCTGAGTCCACAGGAAGTCCTCTTGACTAAACAGGCTTAGCAGAGTACTGTGCAACGAAAGACTGGAGGAAAGGGGGAAGAACAGTGCCCTACACTTCCGAGCAAAGGGTCGCGGGCTGCCACAGGTTGGCGTCAAGTGATGCGTTGTTGTTTTTTTAAGTAGGTAGGATGAACGTACGAGTCCCGCGGTGGTCCATTTTAGAAAGCTACAGCGGAGGATTCTGCTGGGTGGGGTTTCTCCCACGAGTTTTCCACAAGCCCACGCAAAGAGCCCGGTGTCCCGCAGGTCCCCCAAATTGACCACCAGCAAAAAAAGAACAAAAAATACTTCCACAACCCTAATCAAAGAGCTACGGCTCGTGCTGAAAGGTTACTCTACGCCAGCTTTTATCTTCCACTGGATCGATTTTACATTCTCTACATTGAGGCATAACTGACCAGAAGGCCGGTCAGCTGGGACCTGAGCGAGAAGACCTTTGGTGTGGTTTTCTTCCACCAGCGCTAAATCCGACAAAGGCAACTGAGTCACTGGAAGGGCCGCTAACCCTTCCCTGCGGTAGGTTCACAAGCGGCGTCGACAAGTGCGGCCAACGTTTTCTTACACGTCACGGTATGGAACGCCAAAGTCTCCACGAGCGTGAGGGGCAACGTCCGCTGGGGTTCCTTTTCTCCCCTCAGTAATTCAGGGCGTCACCCTTTTTGGCACACACAGTTAGTGATTCCGATGAAGACTTAAGAAACACTGCTAACTCCTTTTTTTTTTTTTATCGAAAAGTTAAAAGCAATTTTTTTTAAAAAAAAGAAGAAGAAGAAGAAGGCATTAAAGGGGAGGGGGGACACACAGCATTTCCGATCTTAAAAATAAATGGTTTCTTTTGGTTAAAGACAGTGACACATTGCCAGCATATAAAACCTAAATATACATAGCTATCGAAACTAACAGAGGTAGGGGGGGAAATGACTCCTGTCACTGTAACTAGCTGTCCTTAGCTGCCTTGGCTGAACTCAAGCATTCCCAGTGAATAAACATCACCTTACCTTCTCATCTTGCCGTTGGATTCTGCCAAGCTTGACTGTCTCTTTCTGACCGCAGAATACAGCCACCCTGGAAATTCTAAAGAACAGCTTCTGTCATTGGTTTCACTACAGAGAAAGATTTCCCCCCCAAACCACATCCAGCATTTTACAGCACAAAGACAGCTGTTGACTGGAGCGGACCTGGGAGAGCGGAAGGCTTACCTCGAGTGGCTCCCCGGCCCCGTCCAGCCACCCTTACTGTACCCCCCCCCACCCGTCCATCGTCACCTCAAATCCCGGATGAAAACCTCATTTATGGCAATGGGGAATTTACCTGCTTTCTGAACAGGAAAAGTCTACTGCTGTGCTAACGTGCTGGATACACATGTTCATGCATGCCCGGATTTCAGGATCTTTGTGGGACCGAGCAAGAATTTGTCGTCGCCCCAGACCTCAACAGGACAGGTTTTAGCATTCGTCTGAATTCAATGCAACCCCCGTGGGTTTTTTTTAATTAGTCTTTAAAAGATGCAGTTCGTCCTACCCTGTTGAATTCTGAAGGGTTTTAAAAATATATATAAAAAATGTGTTTTTGGTGCGAAGAGGCTTGGGGATGTACAAGGAACTCCAAAATAGCAATGCCCTCACTTTTAGGCATAATTACCATGAGGTAGTTTAACCAACCCAATTCTTCTGCTCCCCAACGGCATTCCCTGCTCCCGGACCTTAAAATGAGAATGTCAGTTTGCAAAGGTGTTTCAGCTTCGCTCGATCTACCCCTTTGTATCTCTACATATTCTTTTTCGGCTTCATTTTCACCTGAAAGGATGTGCTTCAATTAAAAAAAAAACCACAAAAAACAAACAGAAGCACTGCTAGTTTTGCAAAATGCAGTTCAAAATAGTGAGGAGTATGGATTCAGCTCCCCTTCCAAATGATGGAACAGTTAAGGAAAAAATATTCTTTGGAGGTGATACATAGGCAGAGGAAGGTTGCAGGCAACCAAATTTGGCACAGGCTGTATTCTATTCATTCTTTCCCATCTTGTACTGGAATTACTAGTTCTCGTATTGGAATTATTAGTTCCTTCCTATCTTGGATTGGAATCAGACAGTCTAAAAGAAAGAGTGGCAACGTGACTACTGACTTTCTGCTAGAGGTAAGGGAATCTGCAGGTCCCTGTAGTGAAACAATGACAGAAGCTCTTCTTGGAAGAAGCTGGATCTGTTAAAACCTAATTCATCCTGGCAATTAACAGCACGGCCAAATAAAACCTGCGTTTCTGTTTCCACCTTTTGCTGTTATCACAAAGCCAAGCCAAAAACAGACACACAACCCCCCCACCCCCATTTACACCCCACCCCCCTTTCTCAATGAGGATCATAACAAGGCAGGTTCAAGATTTAACGGCAACAGGCTTAGGAATTCAGAAGAGAAGAAGAAAGATGACAAGACCGTTCTTAACAGTGCACCTCCGCTGTACTTACCCCAAGCACTGAACCTTCCCCGCTTAACAGCACACTGAAATGTGTACTACAAGCAGTAAGACTGCTCCTACTCCTCAAGGGAAATTTGTAGAAGAATAGATTTAGTCAAGGTGTCAAAAAAATAAAAGGTAAAATCTCGGCACAGCGTGTGCGACAAAACAGGCGACAAGGATAACGGTGCGAGCGTCAAGTCCTACGTGCTGCGTCTTCGTTACCGACTAAGAGGCAGCGACCTAACCGTGACGCCGGAAAGGTAGGACCTACCCAATAGTCTTTCCATAAAAGTCAGACAGACCACACTAGTTCTGCAAAATCCCCTGAGACGCTGATTGCCTAAAGGACTTTAAGAAGCGACCTTAAACGCCAACATTCTGTTCTCATCTTGCAGAGAGCACAAAAGAGTAAGTGACTTATGAAAGATTGCTTTCCCCCCCCCCTCCCCAACCCAGGAAACCTCGACACCCTCCCCTATCCATTGGTACAAGCAATTTAAAAAGACACATGTATGAGCATACAGAAAAAGCATTAAGATCCCTGCAGCACTCAGGGAAAGGCCTATATCCTCCCTGCAGAGGCAGGTTTATAGCTAATCGACGTGTTTAGAAGTTCCCCTGCGAGGCAACCTGGGACGCATGAGCGCCGGCCGCAGAATGGGAGCCCACACGGCGGATGTCAGACAAAGGATGGATAGTACTTACTGGACCACAGAAGCCAGCGAGCTGCGTGACCATCAAACAGACTATGGAAATGATGAGCCGGGTGCGGCAGAAGACCCACGCCACCCTCCGGAGAGAGGCTTCCTCGGGCCCGCGTTCCTGCAACTCTTGTTGCCACAGCCTTTCTAATCTGGAGCGGCACACAGACACAGCAGGGCTAAGGGATCTTCCCAAGCAACTAAACGCAGCGTTCGCTTCTGGACCGCATAATATAAGCCAGGGGGTGTCAAACTCATTTGCTACGAGGGCCGGATCTGACATAAATGAGACCTCGTTGGGCCGGGCCATGCGTGTCATAAGATGTAATGCCAGGTAGCGGGGATATAAACTTTATAAAGGACACAAGCACAAAGGGGTTGTTTTTTTTACTTAAAATAAAAACATGCTTAAAACGTTAGCACTCTTGCAAATATTTTGTTTATGTAACAGTGCCTGATCGCTGATACCTCTTGCTCCGAATTATTACATCAAAATGTCTGTGCTGTTGCAATCTTGAGTATGCCGTTCGGGTGTGTATCTGTAAGCTGCAAACCTACGATGACGCAGCAGCAGCAGAACTGGAAGAAGCAGCAGAAGACAGCCAGTTCTACTGCGGGCCTGATAGAAGCCCTCCGGGGGCCTTATCCAGCCCCCGGGCCGCATGTTTGACACCCTTGAGATAAGCGATACACCAAGGCCAGTGTTCCCTCTAAGTTGAGTTAGTGTGAGCTAGCTCACAGTTTTTTAGCTTCTGGCTCACACATTTTTGTCTTAGCTCAGGAAGGATGGTTCCAGAGCAAACTAATTTATCCAGTAGCCAAATCGCTCGCTCACGACTTTAATGCCAGGAGCTCACAAAGTAGAATTTTTGCTTACAAGACTCCACTGCTTACAGGAAGCACTGACCAAGGCCGACCCTTTAAAATCCGTAGCTATTTTTTTTAGGAGCAGTGCATTAAAGCTGTGAGCGAGTGATTTGGTTACTGCGTAAACTAGTTTGCTCTGGAGCCACATCCTTCTTGAGCTGAGACAAAAACGTGTGAGCCAGAGGCTAAAAAACTGTGAGCTAGCTCACACTAACTCAGCTTAGAGGGAACAGTGGTTACTGGAGATTATATTCTTGAGGTGGGTCTAGACCCATCATAATAATTTACTGCTGACGCTTGATCCAACTAAATGACTCAAAGCTGCCTTAAACAGGACAGACTCAAAGAAGGGTCAGCAGGGAAGGGACCATTTCAGAGGTCACTGCGAGTCCGACTCTAGGGTTGTGGTGCTCATCTCAGTTTCAAAGCCGAAGAGCCAGTGCTGTCCGAAGACGTTTCCGTGGTCATGTGGCCGGCATGACTAAACACCAAGGCGCACGGAACCCTGTTACCTTCCCACCGAAGTGGTATCTATTTATGTACTTGCAATTTCTTGCTGTAATAGGTATTAAAGTTACGTGTGCCTCAATATTGTTTGACCTCTGAAGAAGACCCCACTAGGGCAGAAACGCGTCAGGTCGTGTGTATTGGCCCTTGTGTTTAGGCTGCCTTTACTTTTTTACGAGGCTTTCATGGGGGCCCTTATATGTTTCTAACTGTCTTTCTAATAAATACATGTATTTTTGTATGTTGTAAGTTTCAACTAGGTTTTTTAATACTGGCCCTTTATTAGACTTCTTTCTTACCCTTAGTGCTGGAATGTGGCATCAAGCCACTGCCAAATTATGCCAACCCCATGGGGTTTCCGAGGCAGGAGCACCGTGTTCCACTGACAGAAGTGCTTTGGGCGAGCGGGAGAGTTAGTCGAGACCCAACAATGAGGGCAGCTTCTGTCTGGCTTCCTGTCCCTTAAACCCGGAGGCTGATTTGGGAGTCTTCCTATCAGAAAGACTCCCGTATCGGCCCCCAGGCTTAAGGGATGTGAAAACCGCTGGGCAGGATTTAGGGAGAAGGTCTTCTCTGGAAAGAACCGGCCAACTCATACCTTCGACAGGTAACGTCTGAAGACTCCTGCTTCGACAAAGGCCACACGTCATCCGGGTGCAGCTCTCCCTTCTTGTAGGCGACCCGTGCCATGGGTGTGAGCCACGAGAAAGTCGTGTAG
>NW_015163232.1:4752-17093 GCF_001447785.1 Gekko japonicus | reverse complement strand
TCGTGTAGGAGAAAAGCCCAGCGTTGTCTATCGGGTGCGGATGTCTATAAGCGGAGGAAGGGAAGAGAGAGTGGCCAGAGAACAAGGGGAAAGGACGCTGAAGGAAGAAGGAACACTTACGCCTGTAAATTCTGAGAGCCCGTTTCCCTTCGCGAGCAGAGCTGCTCAAGTGCAAACCAGTTCCAAAGTAATGTCTTGTTTTTTTTCCTAATAAATCAGGCATTTCTTTCTCTCCCTCTTTTTATCTGGCCGGCTACTCTTGTGAAGTTCACTAACAGGAAAGTCTTACTTGGAAGTCGTCCGGATGGGTTTCATCAAGTTCACGCCAAAGCGGTATTTTCCTTTGTGATTGCTTATTTAATATATATGCAGAGTACATCATGCGAAATGCTGGCCTGGATGAATCACAAGCGGGAATTAAGATTGCTGGGGAAAAGATCAACAACCTCAGATATGCAGACGATACCACTCTAATGGCAGAAAGTGAAGAGGACCTAAAGAGCCTCTTGCTCAGGGTAAAAGAGGAGAGCGCAAAAGTGGGCTTGAAGCTCAACATCAAAAAAACTAAGATCATGGCATCCGGCCCCATCACTCCTTGGCAAATAGAAGGGGAAGTCGTGGAAGTAGTGACAGACTTCACGTTCCTGGGATCCCAGATCACCGCAGACTGTGACAGCAGCCATGAAATTAAAAGATTTCCTTGGGAGGAAAGTGATGGCGAACCTAAACAGCATGATAAAAAGTAGAGACATCACCCTGCCAACAAAAGTCCGCATGGTCAAAGCAATGGTATTCCCAGTAGTCATGTATGGCTGTGAGAGTTGGACTATAAGGAAGGCCGAGCGCCGAAGAATAGATTCTTTTGAACTATGGTGCTGGAGGAGACTCTTGAGAGTCCCTTGGACTGCAAGAAGAACAAATCAGTCAATCCTCAAAGAAATCAACCCTGACTGTTCCCTGGAAGGCCAGATAATGAAACTGAAGCTCAAATACTTTGGCCACCAAATGAGAAGGGAGCACTCACTGGAGAAGACCCTGATGCTGGGAAAGACTGAAGGTCAAAGAAGACGGGGACAGCAAAGGATGAGATGGTTAGACAGTGTCATAGATGCAATGAACATGAAATTAAGGCAACTTCAGAGGACGGCGGAAGACCGGAAGGCCTGCCGGGAGCTGGTCTATGGGGTCGCGAAGAGTCGGACTCGACTGTGTGACTGAACAACAACAAATAGATAGAAACTCTCAGTCTGGGGCAAGGGATGCTCTAGATAGGAACTCTCAGTCTGGGGCAAGGGATGCTCTGTATTCTTGGTGCTTGGGGGGGGGAAGGGCAACAGTGGGAGGGCTTCTGGTGTCCTGGCCCCACTGCTGGACCTCCTGATGGCCCCTGGTATGCTTGGCCACTGTGTGACAGAGTGTTGGACTAGATGGGCCATTGGCCTGATCCAACATTGGCTTCTCTTATGTTCTTAAAGCTGGGGCAAGTGATGCTTCGTAGTCTTGGTGCTGAGGGGGCAACAGTGGGAGGGCTTCTAATGTCCTGGCCCCACTGCTGGACCTTCTGATGGCCCCTGGTATTTCTGGCCACTGTATGACAGAGTGTTGGACTGGATGGACCATTGGCCTCATCCAGCATTGGGTTCTCTTATGTTCTTATAGATAGGAACTCTCGGTCTGGGGCAAGGGATGCTCTGTATTCTTGGTGCTTGGGGGGGGGCAACAGTGGGAGGGCTTCTAGTGTCCTGGCCCCACTGCTGGACCTCCTGAGGGCACCTGGTATTTTTGGCCACTGTGTGACAGTGTGTTGGACTGGATGGGCCTTTGGCCTGATCCAGCATTGGCTTCTCTTACATTCTTATGTACTGATATTCTTTCAGGGGCACAGGCCATGGCACATGAATATCAGGGCACGACAGAGCTGGGAAACTGGACGTCTACATTGCTATGATGCCGAGTACTTCTCTTGAGCTGTGGGCAGGTGCGGAACACAAGGCTTTCTAAGGCCATTCAACCCCAAATCACCTTCTGAGCATTCAACAGGCCTAAAGACACAGCAATGGCATTGGGGGGAAGGTATTTTCATGGAGATTCTATGCACCTCTTTGCACCTTAGCCGTCTCGCCTTCAGCTCCCCCCCCCCTCCATGAGCCCACGCCCTCATTTTTACACAAAATTCAATTTTTTGCTCACATGCTGATTGATGGCACAACCCGTCTCCACTGAACGTAGATAAATTGAAAGTCTGGTTGTACTTCTACATTTTAAACTGAATTGATTGTTGGGGGATCTAATTCATTGGGGTGGTTTTTTTAAAAAAAATTTTTTTAGCTGTTTTAAACAATTATTATAAATATATATTGATGATACCACATTAATCGACACTTAATAGAATCAATTTAATATCACATTAGATCTCACTCTGCACTCTACTTAACTAATTTATACATACATCTACTTACACACTGGGCTTCACAGTGGCATTTTGGACAACACCAACATGCTTCCAGTTGACTGGTAGCTAGAGATGTGAAGGCCCGGAAAAAAACCGGAAAAATTCGGGGGAGAAATGGTTTTTTTCTGTTTTTTTCCTGAAGCCTTTTTGTTTTTTTCCGAAAAATTGGAAAAATTGAAAAAAGAAAAAAAATTGATTATGGAACGTTTTATTTTAACATTATGAATAAAATATTTTAAGACAAGGTGTTCAAATATTTTCCAAATCATTTCTAAAATATATATATATGGTATCTGATTGATCTAATTTCTATGCACTGAGGACAAGCAAGTCCTAGGTTACAAACTGAACTCGCCAATGCAAGAACAAGATGCATTTCTTCCTTTAGGAGGTGCGATTGTCACAAGAAAATAAAAAAGTTTCAGTTTTGTTTTTGCATGTGGGTGGGTATTCTGTTTGTAATAATTGTTTGGATACACTATATTTTTAATATGCTATTTATGATAATTTCATGCCAAGTAAAAATGTCCATAGTCATATTTTATGTTCCTAAAGTAACAGAATGACTTTCAATCTAGAAAAGACAAAAGAAATGCTAATTAGCATTTTTTCAAATTTTCCAAAACTTTCCGTTTTTTCCAGGAAAAAAACACTTTTTTTTTCCCGAGCTTCAAAATTTCCAGAAATGTTACATCTCTACTGGTAGCACAGGGGAAAGCACTAAAGAAACCAGACTGTCACCCACTTGGAACGCATCTCACTACCAGAAACAGAGACCAGCATATTGCCCTTAAGCAGTCAAATGCTGCTAACCACCAAGGTTGAATCTGACCTTAACAACTCGGATGGAACAGATGGGGACTCCAGTTAGTTAGATAAACCTTCAAATCAACGCTTTTCGCACCCCCAAGGAGCTTTGCAAAATAAGTTTCTAGCTCGCGTGCCATTTGAGCGCTGAGGGTAATTCAGGGAAGATGTTCTTTGACACGCAAGCCCGTTCTGTTAATTGGCGCAATCCCCTTGCCTGCACTGGAAGAGAGAAACACACTAGACGCCCGCTGACTTTTTCTTCCTTCCCCAAGTATATGGAACGCACACTCTTCCACCCCAGGAGAAGTTATAATCTTCCTGTCTTACTATGGAGGCATGTTTGCTGAAGAATGAACAGCGCGATCCAACCAAAAGCTTCAATTATTTTTCCCCAATCGGGCTGGAAAGCATCAGCAGACATGGCCCATTCCATTCATTTATCTATCGTTTTCTGTCTTTTAGGAAAGTAGGGAGAAAAGACTGTTGCTTAAAAACAGAGGCAAAGCAAAAAAGGAAGGCAAGCCGCTGTCTCGTGCAGTTATATACCTGGGATGGTGCCATCTCCCACATACATTGCACAATGCTTGCCGAGAAGGAGATACAGGTGAGACTCTGCTAGCCTGCGCCAACCAGGTCAGAGCGTGCCTCAGTAGCATTCCCCAAAATTAGCTACACATGGTAGAAGCTTTTTTTACCTAGCACTTGGAACTTGTGCAGCGGAATTTTTCTTTTAGTCATGCTTGCCCGTTTAGCCATGACGTCGCTGACTTATTGCCGTTTCACAGCTGGGAGAATCCACCACACAGTACAGCCTTTAAGGCCCGATGACGCAACTGGTGGCGTTTAGCCCCTGAGCCATCGCTGTATGAGCCCGTGTGGCAGCCACTTTTCCTGGAGAAGCCAAGGGGATCGGAACACACAGCCGGGTCTGTTTAGCCTGGAGGGGAGACGACTGAGAGGTGATACGATAACCCTGATCTCCTCCGGGAGCTCATTCCATCAGGCAGGAGCCACCACTGAGAAGGACCTGGCCCTCATCACAGCAAGCCTTGCCTCCCTGGGGCCTGGAATCACCAGGCGATGTTGTTGTGTTGTGTTGTTGTGTTGGGATGCCAGCCTCCAGTGGGGCCTGGGGATCCCTCGGAATTACAGCTCATCTCCAGACTTTTCAAACAGAGGCCAGGTGGCCATCGGACATCCATGCGGATTCTGTGAACTTTGTCAGATCACGAGAAGGGAGGGCAGGGAGGGTTGCCTCAGTGCTCAGTTCTCGTGGCCCTTTCTTACACGCCCAGGGAAATGCTGATCGCCACTTTGGGGGTCAGGAAGCAATCTTTCTCCAGGCCAGTTTACCTGGGGATCCTGGAGGTTTATTGCCATCTTCTGGGCATGGGACAGGGGTCACTAGAGATGTGGGGGGGGTATTTGTGAATTTCCTGCCTTGTGCAGGGGGTTGGTCTAGGTGACCTTGGAAGTCCCTTCCAACTCTATGATTCTATGATCTCCACCTGCACAGCACGATGGTTGGTCATTGTCAAGTAATGACCAACACTTGGCAGTTGGGGGCCCTTGGTGTAGTGGTTAAGTGCGCGGACCTTAATCTGGGAGAACCGGGTTTGATTCCCCCACTCCTCCACTTGCACCTGGCTGGATGACCTTGGGCAAGCCGTAGTTCTGATAAGAGCTGTCCTTGAAAAAGAGCAGTTTCTGTCAAGAGCTCTCTCAGCCCCACCTACCTCACAGGGTGTCTGTTGTGGGGAGGGGAAGGGAAAGGAGATTGTAAGCCGCTCTGAGACACCTCTGGGTAGTGAAGGGCGGGGTATAAATCCAATCTCCTCTTCTTCTGGGTGAGCACGGGGTGAAAGTCCTTCTTCACCCAAAGAGTGATTAACACCTGGAATTCACTGCCACAGGAGGTGGCGGCGGAAACTGCAAAGACGCTTCCTCTGCCTTCACTGTGGAAGACGAGAGGTGCATGCCCACTCCAGAACCACCCATTTCAGGAAAGATGTCGAAAGACCTGAGTCGGATTGAGGTGGAAGGCTAGTCCGGGCGAGGTAAATAAAAGGGAATACTGGCTTTGGCAAATAAAATGCAAGTCGCTGACGAGACAGGCAAAGAGGGACTATGAGGAACATATTGCAAAAAACATAAAGAACACCAGAATCAGACCACCAGAAAGGGAGGGAGTAGGGCCATTCACACCTCTGATAAAAACAAACTCTGACTGGTTTGACTGTGCTTTTAAAGAAGTTTTACACATCACCAGTTTATCTCCCTTCTTAATTGAGAGCCTGATTTCTTTCCTGGCTCCATGAAGGTCAGCTTAACGTGGGTAATTATAGCCATCGTTTGGAATGCAGTCTGGTTTCTCCCCTCTTAGTTTCTATAGGGAAGTTTCAACAAACAGGATTTGGCAGAAGCTCTGTGCCGCCCCTGCGCTTAAAAGGGACACGGCCAAGAGCCAAAAGCGTGCCAGGAACGCTGTAAAATTAACGGATCTTTAAGAGTTATGTTGGGCAGCTCTTGATGGACCAGCTTGGGGCTTCCCATGAAGCAACCTGCCAGGACACCAAGAAAGATCTGATTGCTTTTTAATTATTTAGAAACAGAACGGCAACAGATGCTCTGAAAGAGGCAGTTGCAGACCCAAAGCAAAGCACCGTCATAATGACCTGCTTAAAACATCTCCCTAAGTAATAACCAAAGCTCGGGGGATTATGGGGGTACGCCCATTTCAGGAGCTGTTCAGAAAGTACAGAGCCAGTCTGGTGTAGTGGTTAAGTCTGCGGACTCTAATCTGGGAGAACCGGGTTTGATTCCCCACTCCTCCACTTGGAGAAACGACGGCTGAGGGGTGACATGATCGAGGTTTACAAGGTTATGCATGGGATAGAGCAGGTAGAAAAAGAAGTACTTTTCTCCCTTTCCCACAATATAAGAACTCGTGGGCACTCCGTGAAATTGCTGAGCAGTTGGGTTAGAACAGATAAAAGGAAGGCCTTCTTCACCCAAAGAGTCATTAACACGTGGAATTCACTGCCACAGGAGGTGGCGGCGGCTACAAGCATGGACAGCTTCAAGAGGGGATTAGATAAGCATATGGAGCAGAGGTCCATCAGTGGCTATTAGCCAAAAGGTATAGATAGGGACTCTGGGGCAAGTGATGCTCTGTCATCTTGGTGCTTGGGGGGGGGTCAACAGTGGGAGGGCTTCTAGTGTCCTGGCCCCACTGGTGAACCTCCTGGTGGCACCTGGTATTTTTTGGCCACTGTGTGACACAGAGTGTTGGACTGGATGGGCCATTGGCCTGATCCAACATTGGCTTCTCTTATGTTCACTTGCAGCTGCTGGATGACCTTGGGCAAGCCATAGTTCTGTCAGAGCTGCCCTTGAAAAAGAGCAGTTTCTGTCAGCGCTCACAAGGCCCCGCAGCTCAGAGGGAGCAGTGGATGTGGCTCTTTGGAAAGCGCAGCTTGCCGGCTTGTGCCTTCGGAGATTATTCCATTAGCATTTTACCTCCTGATGTTGCATCAACGTAACCGTTCAATCACCCCGGAGACGTTAAACGGAATGACTTTGGGACGAGGTGACGTGCGGTGATCTTTTTATAACCTGTTTTTTAAAGAGAGAGAACAACCAAAAGAGGTTGAGGGCACGGTCACACGAAGGAGGGGCTGTGGCAAGTGTGTGTGCTTCTTATCGGAGTAGCCGTATTAGTTACAGCCTGTCCCTGACACAGTGCGAGGTGTGTTTGACGCGGCGCACCAGCTATCCCCCTTGAAAAGCACAAGTTAAAATCTGAGACGAACTCTCGGGGCAATGGCCGTCACAGAGAAAAATCTCGGTGTTAACTTCTGGTTGCATGTTTCGCCCGAAGTGTCTGTATGCCCTTCGATTTGTTGGTCCTCGCGGCGGAGCCCATCATGGATTGGTTGACATGCCAGTTTGGTGTAGTGGTTAAGAGCAGTGGACTCTAATCTGGGAGAACCGGGTTTGATTTCCCACTCCTCCACGAGCAGCTGCCGGTGTGACCTCGGGTCAGTCATAAGTTTTTTTCAGAGCTGCTCTCAAGAGCTCTCTCAGCCCCACCTACCTCACCGGGTGTCTGTTGTGGGGAGGGGAAGGGAAAGGAGTTTGTAAGCCGCTCTGAGACTCAGAGTGAAGGGCACAGGGTATAAATCCAATCTCTTCCTCTTCTTCTTCTATACTGGATTGACTGGCCACTGTACCTTATGCTTTTCTACAGGTGAAGCCAAGGCCTAGTTCTCCTACCTTCCGTCCTCGTTGTATACCAAACAACACTACACCACCCCTTTATAAGCATTTTTTTACCACACTCCTCCCTCCTTCTGACCAGAATATACAGACTCAGTTCCCTAGTCCTATTTTTTTTAATTTTATTTATTTAAACTTTAAAGTTCTTGATCTCAATTTTATTATCAGCGGCTAAATCCCTGATAGCCCAACACTGGAATCAAACCAAAGTGCCTTCAATCAAACAATGGGTGTTAGCAGCATCAGATAAAACTGCGGAACAGATTTTATCAGCCTCTTCTTCTTCTTTAGCAAACAAGTTTATGAATAGATGGTTTTCTTATTTTGAATTTATTAATACTACTCCTAATCGTTTATATAAACTTCCTGACAGGTATTTTCATTTTATTTTTTATTGAAGTAGGAGAGTTGGCAGAAACCACTATATACTTAGGAAGAAAAAGTTTAATATACGTCTGCTCTGATTGGATTAAGCATTATATAAATATATAATGTTTGTATAATGTGAATTATTAAGTATTTGAATTTATTATAAAACATTTTGAAAAGTTATATTATCTTGTTATGTTTATATGTTGTGTTTTTGAATTGTTGTATCGAAAAACACGTTAAAGTTCTCTATTCCTACTTGTGTCTGATGAATGAATGAAATTCTATTACGGCATCCAGCCAGATCAATCCAAACACCCCGCCGAGGGACACCAAAATAAAGCATCACAAACTACACAATATAAAAATATAGAATACATATAACAGATTCACTAGAAAAACACACGGAAAAGAACTGCGATTTTACAAGTTAAGCTGTCCTTTTCGAATGCAACAGCCATGCCATCCAAAATTTAGCCACAATCTTAGTAATAGAGTGGTTTTCATCCGATAACATTTTATTACAACACTCCGCGTCTGTCTGCCCAGGCATCTCTTTAAATAAGAGGCTGAATTAATCTGTCTCGAGCCTCATTGTACCACTTGCATCTAAACATCATATTTCAATAGTTCCTATCTCCCCAGACTCACGTTTACAAAGTCTCTGTGCAAGGGGAACTCTTCTGTATCTGCCCTCGAGCACTGTAGAGGGGAGAGCCTCACATCTAGCTAGTGTGAAGGCTTTTCTATATTTATTTATATCAAGGTGTGTTAAATATGCCATCGGGACAAAACGATATCTAATTTGATTAAAGGTAAAGGTAAAAGGTTCCCTTGCTCGAAAGCCAGTCGAGTCCGACTCTAGGGTTGCGGTGCTCATCTTCGTTTCAAAGCTGAAGAGCCAGCGCTGTCCGAAGACATTTCCGTGGTCATGCGGCCAGCATGACTAAACAGCAAGGCGCACAGAACGCTGTTACCTTCCCACCGAAGTGGTCCCTATTTATCTACTTGCAATTTCTTGCTTTCGAACTGCTAGGTTGGCAGGAAAAAGGTAAAGGTTCCCTTGCTTGAAAGCCAGTCGAGTCTGACTCTAGGGTTGCGGTGCTCATCTCCGTTTCAAAGCCGAAGAGCCAGCGCTGTCTGAAGACGTTTCTGTGGTCATGTGGCCGGCATGACTAAACAGCAAGGCGCACGGAACGCTGTTCCCTTCCCACTGAAGCGGTACCTATTTACCTACTTGCAATTTCTTGCTTTCGAACTGCTAGGTTGCACTCTGAATTTACGAGACCTATCAAGATCCGCTTGTCTCTCTATATCCATTATTCTCTGTTTGAGAGCTAACTTAGCCTGATCCCAGCTCATATCTAGGATCGCCTGAGGGGAGAATCCCAGGAATTGTCATTTATTGTGCTTGTGTCTGATGAAGGGAGCCTTGACTGTCAGAAGCTTATACCCTGGAAACCTTGTCGGGCTCCAAGGGACTATTGGACTCCGATCTAGCGGTACATCCATCAGGAACTGTTAAGGAACGTTAAGTAGACCCATGCTGGATCAGACCAAAAGCCCATCAATTCCAGCATTCTGTTCATACAGTGGCCACCACCAGGGTGACTGCAACAGCAGAGAACCACAGAATCACACAGAGTTGGAAGGGGCCAGACAGGCCATCTAGACCAACCTCCTGCTCAATACAGGATCAGCCTAGAGCAGGGGTGTCAAGCATAAGGCCCGGGGGCCGGAACCGGCCCATCTGGGGCTCTTATGCGGCCCGCAAGCAACTAGTGGAAGGGAGCGAACAGGCGACTGCTGGGGGGGGGAGCGGGCGGAGCCACTCCAATTGTGGCTTCAGCATGGTGGAACAACCTCATCTGCAGCAGTCAAGCAGGGTGGGAGCATCGGCCCAGTGCTGCACCGCTGGGTCTCCAGCAATGCTCCCTCTAAGCTGTGGAGTCTCGTGAGCAAAAATTCTACTTGGTGAGCTACTGGCATTAAAGCTGCGAGCGAGCGACTTGGCTACTGCATAGATTAGTTTGCTCGGGAGCCCTCCTTCCTGAGCTAAGACAAAAATCTGTGAGCTGGAGGCTAAAGAACTGTGAGCTAGCTCACACTAACTCAGCTTAGAGGGAACACTGGTCTCCAGTCTGCCTGTGTGGGTTTCCTTTGCGCCCCCTTCCTTCCCGGCCTATGAGGCCTTGCAGTGAGGATACACCAAATCGGAGCTTATCAGCTGCTATCCTTTGTACAGTTTATATCACCGGTTCCCGGCATTACGTTTATGGTACACATGGCCCAGCCCGACAAAGTCATATTTATGTCAGATCCGGCCCTCGTAACAAATGAATTCAACACCCCTGGCCTAGAGCACCCCCCTGACAAGTGTTTGTCCAGCCGCTGCTTAAAGACTGCCAGGGAGGAGGAGCTCACCACCTCCATAGGCAGCTGATTCCACTGTTGCACAACTCTGACTGTAAGTTTCCCCTAAGAAAGATGCACGGTTTTATAGACCTCTACCATGTCTCCCCTTACTTGCCTTTTTTTCTAAGCCAAGCAACCTCATACCGCAGTTGCTCTAGACCTTAGTCCTTTTGGGTTTTGGCACTGCCACGGCCGCATTGGTTCTGCTGGTCACATTGCACTGGGTCTGCTGCTGGCCTTGCAAACATGCCCCCCCCACACACACACACTTCACTTCCTACTGCAGCGATTCTCCGGAACATTCTGTTGGGCTTGTATTGCCTTGCTATTTTTCCCTCAATGGGAACAATGGAGGATGGGGTGTGTCCCCCCCTTTGATGCCCACAGAATTGGACCCCCAACCCAATCTTTTTGAAACTTGGTGGTCCTTTTGGGGAGAGGCTCCAGCAGACACGCTGCAAATTTGGTGCTTCTACCTCAACCCCCCCCCCTCCGACCACCGCATCTACCCTAACAGATTTGCCATTGACTATTGGCCCCATAGGGCATAAGGGAGCCGAATAATAGCCAAATAAAGCCAAACAGTATTCGGGAATCTCTATTCGGCTATCGAATAGATGCTGTGATTTGGTATTCGGCTTAATAAATTCCTGGAAAATTCCACAAAGGCATTATTCGGGTATTTATGCAGCTCAGTAAATACCGAATGCACATCCCTATCTATGACCTGGCCCTTTTAGCTGGAGATGCCTGGGATGGAGCCCAGGACCTCCTGTGGGCTGAGCAGAGGCTCTACCACTGAGCTACAGTCCCTCCCTCTCAACTAAAAAAGCCAAACACCTCATGCTTTCTTCATAGAAAACTAACTCCCCCTCCCAATATGTTATTGTTCTTTTTCGGCACCTTTTCCAACCGTCTGTCTTTTGGGGAGATGGGACAAACCAAACTGGAGATGCGCTGCAAACGTAAGCACATCGCTGAGTTACACAAAGGCATTGAAAAAACAAAAATGACCAGGGCCATAATCTCTTTCCTAATAATCAACAGACATGGAGTTTGCTTTCTGAGCTGCAACTGTACATTGAATTGATGTTTTCATTGAGCTATTCACCATGACCCCGAGTCATTCTGAACAGCAAAACTGTTTTCCTGTCTTATTCAGCCAAGCAAATGGTAGTACTGAATCACTCGAAGTACATGGAAACATGACGTGTAGGAGAAACAACTGCTGAGCCCCTCTGAACAGAAGCCAAAAGCAGATCAGAAGGTTCAAGATGGGAGAAATAATCAGATTGTCAGTTCCCAAGTAAATTGCTTGCAGCAGCAACTCTTTATCTCCATCCCCATTACCCGGCTTCCATTACGGTCACAAAAATCAAGACGCCATTTCCCATTCATGTAAAGGAGCCGGTGTGGTGTATTGGCTAGGAGCGCAGACTCTAACCTGGGAGAAATAGGTTTGACTCCCCACTCCTCCACATGCAGCTGCGACTGAACTTGGGTAAGTCACAAGTTCTCTCAGAGTTGTTCTCTCAAGGGCAGTCCTTGAAAGAACTCTCTCAGTCCCACCTACCTCACAGGGTGTCTGTTGTGGGGAGGGGAAGGCACTCTGAGACTCCTCTGGGTAGTAAAGGGCAGGGTACGAATCCAATCTCTTCTCTTCTTTCTTCTCTTCTATATGACTTCTCATACAAATGTAAGACCCCAGGGGGACCCAGAAACATTGGGGGAAAGATGGTTTCCCCCACCCAGGGTCTCCCCCCCTCAAGTTTTTCCAAAGGAAAAATTAGAAAACTTGGGGGGGGGGGACTGAAAAGAAGTAAAATGATTCTTAAGCCAAAGGGTTTTCACACTCAAGATGAAAGCACCAAAAAGTTTAAGGACATTTTCAATTTTTCTACTGGAAAAAGTGTGAAATTTTGAGAAGCACTGAAAAAAATCTCCCTTTTCTTTTTGAGTGAGGAAAACCTTGCCTAACAACGCATTTCACTCATTCCAAATGAACAGCATCGAGAAG